>NC_135819.1:5968344-6268344 GCF_964213995.1 Mustelus asterias
TGTACAGGTGGATTTTGTTCCGATTGGATGAATTTGGAATGAGTTTTTGTTGACGCACACAGCAGCCAAATCAGAAACCAGTGTGCGGAGCAGATCTCATAGCTCAGCTACAGTCAACCAATCAGGAGGCTACCCAGGAATCAGATCACAGATTCATCATCTGATTGGTTGCTGGGCAGCCAATGAATGAACTGCCATTAATGGCGGTAAAGCGAGCAGACACGGGAGCAAAGGCAACAGGACAAGCGGATTAACATCAATGGGCTTTAATTTTCACTCGAGTTCTCGAATGAGAAGGCAGTGGGTGAAAGACAAATAAATCATTGCAGCCATGAGGGAATGCCAGCATTTCCTGAAGACCTTTCCAATCTGAAGCCTCCACTCCCCAGACAAATCCAAATCAACTAAACTAAGACACACAACACGAAGGGTACTCACCAGAATCTCACCCTTTAGAAGTGTTACAGTGCAAGGAAGGCAGGAATATCAGATGAAAAATGCATTGAGGGAGGGTTGGAGTGATAAGTGATGGGAGAGCAGTTTGACAGCAAATAGTCAGTAAAGAGAGAAAACAAAATGACATGCAGTTATTACAAGACTGAGCACAGCCAGGGCTTTCCAACAACTGAAATATCCCCATCACTACCATCCCCATTAGACACAAACACCAGCTCAGAAACATCCTCCAACCACCTGGGGGGGTGGGGGGGGGGGGGGAAGGGTGGTGGGGTGGAGGAGGAAGGGGGGGGGGGGGGGGGGGGGAAGAGAGGAAGGGGGGGAGGAGGAAGGGGGGGGGGAGGAGGAGGAAGGGGGGGGGAGGAGGAGGAGGAAGGGGGGGGGAGAGGAAGGGGGGGGAGAGGAAGGGGGGGGAGAGGAAGGGGGGGGAGAGGAAGGGGGGGGGGAGAGGAAGGGGGGGGAGAGGAAGGGGGGGGAGAGGAAGGGGGGGAGAGAGGAAGGGGGGGGAGAGGAAGGGGGGGAGAGGAAGGGGGGGGAGAGGAAGGGGGGGAGAGGAAGGGGGGGAGAGGAAGGGGGGGGAGAGGAAGGGGGGGGAAGAGGAAGGGGGGGGAGAGGAAGGGGGGGAGAGGAAGGGGGGGAGAGGAAGGGGGGGGAGAGGAAGGGGGGGGAGAGGAAGGGGGGGGAGAGGAAGGGGGGGGAGAGGAAGGGGGGGGAGAGGAAGGGGGGGGAGAGGAAGGGGGGGGAGAGGAAGGGGGGGGAGAGGAAGGGGGGGAGAGGAAGGGGGGGAGAGGAAGGGGGGGAGAGGAGGGGGGGGAGAGGAAGGGGGGGGAGAGGAAGGGGGGGAGAGGAAGGGGGGGGGAGAGGAGGGGGGGGGGGAGAGGAAGGGGGGGGGAGAGGAAGGGGGGGGGGAGAGGAAGGGGGGGGAGAGGAAGGGGGGGGAGAGGAAGGGGGGGAGAGGAAGGGGGGGGAGAGGAAGGGGGGGGGGAGAGGAAGGGGGGGGGGAGAGGAAGGGGGGGGGAGAGGAAGGGGGGGGGAGAGGAAGGGGGGGGAGAGGAAGGGGGGGGGGAGAGGAAGGGGGGGGGAGAGGAAGGGGGGGGAGGAAGGGGGGGGAGGAAGGGGGGGGGGGGGAGGAAGGGGGGGAGGAAGGGGGGGGAGGAAGGGGGGGGGAGAGGAAGGGGGGGGGGAGAGGAAGGGGGGGGAGAGGAAGGGGGGGGGGAGAGGAAGGGGGGGGAGAGGAAGGGGGGGGGGAGAGGAAGGGGGGGGAGAGGAAGGGGGGGGAGAGGAAGGGGGGGGGAGAGGAAGGGGGGGGGAGAGGAAGGGGGGGGGAGAGGAAGGGGGGGGGGGGGAGGAAGGGGGGGGGAGAGGAAGGGGGGGAGAGGAAGGGGGGGGGGAGAGGAAGGGGGGGGGGAGAGGAAGGGGGGGGGGGAGAGGAAGGGGGGGGAGAGGAAGGGGGGGAGAGGAAGGGGGGGGAGAGGAAGGGGGGGGAGAGGAAGGGGGGGGAGAGGAAGGGGGGGGGGAGGAAGGGGGGGGAGGAAGGGGGGGGAGGAAGGGGGGGGGAGGAAGGGGGGGGAGGAAGGGGGGGGGAGGAAGGGGGGGGGGAGGAAGGGGGGGGGAGGAAGGGGGGGGAGGAAGGGGGGGGGGGAGGAAGGGGGGGGGGGAGGAAGGGGGGGGGGGAGGAAGGGGGGGGGCAGGAGGGGGGGAGGAAGGGGGGGGGACCGGAAGGGGGGGGAGGAAGGGGGGGCTTCGGAGGAAGGGGGGGGGGAAGGAAGGGTGTGGGGGGGGGAGGAGAGGGAAGGGGGAGGAGAGGGAAGGGGGAGAGGGAAGGCGGGGGGATAGAAAAAAGGGATGGGGCGGTGTTGGAGACCACAGGATTCCTGCTTTGCTAATTAATCGACAAGTCAGAGGATGACATTCGAACATTTAGCAAATTCTGGTTAAATTGATGCGATCTTTATTCAGACTAATGGTG
Source organism: Mustelus asterias (assembly GCF_964213995.1). Lineage (NCBI taxonomy): Eukaryota > Metazoa > Chordata > Chondrichthyes > Carcharhiniformes > Triakidae > Mustelus > Mustelus asterias. The sequence goes on from NC_135819.1 coordinate 5,970,770, forward strand.
GAACAAGTGGACTCCATCCAAATGTTACACAAACTACACATGCAAATCAAACTATCACAGCAGGCTTGGTGCAGAGTTTGCCTCACAGACTAGCACAGGATTCCCGCTCCGCCATGTTCTTACCTGGTTTGGGACGGCTCGTTTCTTCGTTAACTGGCTGCTCCTCTGTTGTGCACTGAGGGAAAAACAGTGAACTGGATAAGCACCTCACACAGAATGGTGGAACAATCCCGTCTGTCCGTCAAACTCCCTCTTCCACGGAATCAGAGCCATGAATCAGTTTGGAATACTCCAGCCTTCAATACAATACACTTGAGACCAAACTAATCTTTTATAATGGTCTATCATAGCAGTTCATTTGTGCAATCTGTACCTATTTATCCAGTTCAGGATTCCCTAGATCTTCCTGAACACTATCTCAGTTTGTCCTGCTACCTTCAATTCAGAACATACAACAGCACAGGAACAGGTCGTGTGGCCCACGATGTTGTGCTGAACATGGCGCCAAATTAAACTAATCTCTTCTGCCTGCCCTTGGTCCATATCCCTCTACTCCTTACATATTCGTGTGCTTATCTAAAACCCCCTTAACCCTATCGTATCTGCCTGCACCACCACTCCTGGCAGCTTGTTCCAGACACCTACCGCTCTAAAACACTTGCTCTTCACATCTCCTTTCAACTTTCCCTCTCTCACCTTAAGTGCATGTTAGACATTTCAACTCTGGAGAAAAAGATTCTGACTGTCAACCCTATCTCTGTCCCTCATAAGGCATATCAGGTTTCCCCTCAGCCTCCACCGGTATAGCCCATTCCCTCTAATCCAGGCAGCATCCTGGTAAACTTCTTCACCCTCTCCAAAGCCTCCAAAATCTTCCTGTACTGTGACGATCAGAATTTAACAGCCTAACCAAAGCTACAACATCCTGACTCCTGTACTCATCGGCCTGACCAATAAAGGCAAGCATACTGTACGCCTTCGTTACCACGCTATCTGCTTGTGTGGCCACTTTCAGGGAGCTATGCACTTGAACCCCAAGATCCCTCTGTCCACTACTTGGCATGGTGGCACTGTGCCAGGGACCCGGGTTCAATTCTGGCCTTGGGTCACTGTCTGTGCGGAGTTTGCACATTCTCCCCGTGTCTGCGTGGGTTTCCTCCAGGAGCTCCGGTTAGAAACATAGAAACTAGAAGGAGTAGGCCATTCGGCCCTTCGAGCCTGCTCCGCCATTCATCTTGATCATGGCTGATCAAATTCAATATCCTCATCCCCCCTTATCCATTGATCCCTTTAGCTCCAAGAGCTATATCTAATTTCTTCTTGAAATCAGACAATGTTTTGACTTCAACTACATTCTGTGGTAGTGAATTCCACACATTCACCACCTTCTGGATGAAGAAATTTCTCCTCACCTCAGTTCTAAAAGGTTTACCCCTTATCCTCAAACTATGACCCCTAGTTCTGGACTCCCCCACCATTGGGAACATTCTTTCTGAATCTACCCTGTCTAACCCTGTTAGAATTTTATAAGTTTCTATGAGATCCCCTCTCACTCTTCTAGACTCCAATATAATCCTAACTTAGTCTCTCCTCATATGACAGAGCTGCCATCCCAGCCTGGTAAACCTTTGCTGTACTCCCCCTATAGCAAGGATATCCTTCCTCAGATAAGGACACCAAAACTGCACACAATACGCCAGGTGCAGCCTCACCAATGCCCTATACAATTGCAGCAAAACATTCCTATTCTCAAACTCTCGTGCTATGAAGGCCTACATACCATTTTGGCTTTTTTACTGTCTACTGTACCTGCGTGCATACTTTCAGCGACTGATGCATGAAGAATCCAAGGTCTCGTTGAATATCCACCTCCCTCAATTTACACCCATTCAAGTAATAATCTGTCTTCCTATTATTGCTACCAAAGTGGATAACCTCACGTTTATCCACATCATACTGCACCTGCCATGCAGATGCCCACACACCCAGCCTGTCCAAATCACACTGAAGCATCTCTGCATCCTCCTCACAGCTCACCCTCCCACCCAACTTTGTATCATTCCTCCCACAGTCTGAAAAACATGCTGGTTAGGGTGCATTGGCCGTGCTAAATTCTCCCTCAGTGTACCCAAACGGGTGCCGGAGTGTGGCGACTAGGATATTTTCACAGTAACTTCATTGCAGAGTTAATGGAAGCCTACTTGTGACACTAATAAATAAACTTAAGATTAAGTTCAGGGATCTGCAATTTACTGTATACTTACCCCTAACATTTGATCTCCCAAAGTGCAGCACCCCACACTTGCCCGGGTTACACTCCAATTTGTTAAATGGTTCTGGAACCATGGTTTTGGTGTATGGAACCAAAAGAGATGGGGGAGATACTAAATGGTATTTTTGCATCCGTATTTACTGAGGAAATGGGCATGGAGTCTATGGAAATAGGGCAAACAGGTAGGGAGGTCATGGAACCTTTACAGATTAAAGGGGAGGAGGTGCTCGCTGTCATGAGGCAAATCAGAGTAGATAAATCCCCAGGACCGGACAGGGTATTCCCTCGGACCTTGAGGGAAGCTAGTGTTGAACTTGCAGGGGCCCTGGCAGACATATTTAAAATGTCAGTATTCATGGGGGAGTTGCCGGATGATTGGAGGGTGGCTCATGTTGTTCCGTTGTTTAGAAAAGGTTCCAAAAGAAATCCAGGAAATTATAGGCCAGTAAGTTTGACGTTGGTGGTGGGCAAGTTATTGGAAGGTGTGATAAGGGATAGGATCTACAAATATTTGGATAGACAGGGACTTATTAGGGAGAGTCAACATGGCTTTGTGCGTGGTAGGTCATGTTTGACCAATCTATTAGAGTTTTTCGAGGAGGTTACCAGGAAAGTGGATGAAGGGAAGGCGATGGATGTTGTCTACCTGGATTTCAGCAAGGCCTTTGACAAGATCCCTCATGGGAGGTTAGTTAGGAAGGTTCAGTCGCTAGGTATACATGGGGAGATAGTAAATTGGATTAGACACTGGCTCAATGGAAGAAGCCAGAGAATGGTTGTGGAGGATTGCTTCTCTGAGTGGAGGCCTGTGACTAGTGGTGTGCCGCAGGGATCGGTGTTGGGTCCATTGTTGTTTGTCATCTATATCAATGATCTGGATGATAATGTGGTCAATTGGATCAGCAAGTTTGCTGATGATACAAAGATTGGAGGTGTAGTGGACAGTGAGGAAGGTTTTCAAAGCTTGCAGAGGGATTTGGACCAGCTAGAAAAATGGGCTGAAAAATGGCAAATGGAATTTAACGCAGACAAGTGAGAGATATTGCACTTTGGAAGGACAAACCAAAGAAGAACGTACAGGGTAAATGGTAGGACTCTGAAGAGTGCAGCTGAACAGAGGGATCTGGGAATACAGGTACAGAATTCCCTAAAAGTGATGTCACAGGTGGATAGGGTCGTAAAGAGTGCCTTTGGTACATTGGCCTTTATAAATCGGAGTATCGAGTATAAAAGTTGGAGTGTTATGGTAAGGTTATATAAGGCATTGGTGAGGCCGAATTTGGAGTATTGTGTACAGTTTTGGTCACCTAGTTACAGGAAGGATGTAAATAAGATTGAAAGAGTGCAGAGAAGGTTCACAAGGATGTTGCCGGGACTTGAGAAGATGAGTTAGAGAGAGAGAGTGAATAGGTTGGGACTTTATTCCCTGGAGCGTAGATTCGATAGAGGTGTACAAGATTTTGATGGGTATAGATAGAGTGAATGCAAGCAGGCTTTTTCCACTGAGGCTAGGGGAGAAAAAAAACCAGAGGACATGGGTTAAGGGTGAAAGGACAAAAGTTTAAAGGGAATATTAGGGGGCGGCTTCTTCACGCAGAGAGTGGTGGGAGTGTGGAATAAGCTGCCGGATAAAGTGGTAAGTGTTTAACATTTAAGAAAAACTTGGACGGGTTCATGGCTGAGAGGGGTGTGGAGGGATATGGTCCCAGGTCAGTGGGACTAGGCAAAAAATGGTTTGGCACAGACAAGAAGGGCCAAAAGGTCTGTTTCTGAGCTGTAATTTTCTATGGTTCTAGCTCCTCTCTTGACAATGGTGACACATCAGCATAATAACCTTGCTTCAAAACAACTTAATTGGCTGCAAGACACACTGGGAGATTTTAAATATGTGAAAGGTGCTACAATAAATGCAAGTTCTTCTTTCTTGGAGGGGATATTGTTTCATTTGTATTTCACCCAAGTAGCTATTCTTCGTATATGTGCTGATCCAGTGAGTATCGAACATACCATTGCCGAACACTTCACTACGAGGCCCACAGTGGTTTGTTACAGATAAGAGCTTGTGCACAAAAACCATCAGCTCCCTCTGCTTTGAAACTATATTCTATTTTATATTGATCCTTTTGTATTCTCCTCCCCCCAAATCTATCACCACATTTTTCATCTACTATCCCAGCAGCCTGTCCTCATCTTCTTGGAGTTGATCATTATCCTCCTCAGGTTACGATGCTTCCAAGTTTTGTCTCAGCTGCAGATTTGGAAGCTGTGCCCTGTACAACCAAGTCCAGATCAAGAAAAGCTGTGGACCTGGTACAGATTCACTCTACACCTTGCTCCAGTCGAGAAAACTGTCAACCATCACTCCCTTCCCTGAGACTCAGCCAACCTCATGTCCAGTATTATTTGTAACAAGCCACCGCAGATTCAGCGCAATGATTCAAAGCTCGGGTCAGACGTAGGTTTTAATGAATGTCTCGAAGGAAAGAGAGGTAGAGGCAAAAAGGTTTGTGGGAGGGAATTTCAGAGCTTCAGGCCATGACAGCCAAAGACACCAATGGTCCGAGCCTCAGAGTCATAGAACATAGAACAGTACAGCACAGTACAGGCCCTTCGGCCCACGATCTTGTGCCGAGCTTTATCTGAAACCAAGTTCAAGCTATCCCACTCCCTATCATCCTGGTGTGCTCCATGTGCCTATCCAATAACCGCTTGAAAGTTCCTAAAGTGTCCGACTCCACTATCACAGCAGGCAGTCCATTCCACACCCCAACCACTCTCTGAGTAAAGAACCTACCTCAGACATCCCTCCTATATCTTCCACCATGAACCTTATAGTTATGCCCCCTAGTAACAGCTACATCCACCCGAGGAAATAGTCTCTGAACGTCCACTCTATCTATCCCCCTCATCATCTTATAAACCTCTATTAAGTCGCCTCTCATCCTCCTCCGCTCCAAAGAGAAAAGCCCTAGCTCCCTCAACCTTTCCTCGTAAGAACTACCATCCAAACCAGGCAGCATCCTGGTAAATCTCCTCTGCACTCTCTCCAATGCTTCCACATCCTTCTTATAGTGAGGTGACCAGAACTGCATACAATATTCCAAATGTGGTCTCACCAAGGTCCTGTACAGTTGCAGCATAACCCCACGGTTCTTAAACGCAAACCCCCCATTAATAAACGCTAACACACTATAGGCCTTCTTCACAGCTCTATCCACTTGAGTGGCAACCTTCAGAGATCTGTGGATATGAACCCCAAGATCTCTCTGTTCCTCCACATTCCTCAGAACCCTACCTTTGACCCTGTAATCCGCATTCAAATTTGTCCTACCAAAATGAATCACCTCGCACTTATCAGGGTTAAACTCCATCTGCCATTTTTCGGCCCAGCTCTGCATTCGATCAATGTCTCTTTGCAGCCTACAACAGCCCTCCACCTCATCCACTACTCCACCAATCTTGGTGTCATCAGCAAATTTACTGACCCACCCTTCAGCCCCCTCCTCCAAGTCATTGATAAAAATCACAAATAGCAGAGGACCCAGCACTGATCCCTGTGGTACACCGCTGGTAACTGGTCTCCAGTCTGAAAAGTTTCCATCCACCACCACTCTCTGTCTTCGATCAGATAGCCAGTTACTTATCCAATCGGCCAAATTTCCCTCTATCCCACACCTCCTTACTGTCTTCATGAGCCGACCATGGGGAACCTTATCAAACGCCTTACTAAAATCCATGTATACGACATCAACTGCTCTACCTTCATCTACAACACTTAGTTACCTCCTCAAAGAATTCAATCAAATTTGTGAGGCAAGACTTACCCTTCACGAATCCGTGTTGACTATCCCGGATTAAGCTGCACCTTTCCAAATGGTCATAAATCCTATCCCTCAGGACCTTTTCCATTAACTTACTGACCACCGAAGACTAACCAGCCTATAATTACCAGAGTCATTCCTATTTCCTTTCTTGAACAGAGGAACAAAATTCGCCACACTCCAGTCCTCTGGCACTATCCCCGTGGACAGCGAGGACCCAAAGATCAAAGCCAAAGGCTCTGCAATCACATCCCTTGCCTCCCAAAGAATCCTAGGATATATCATGGAGCAATGGTGGAGGAATTAAAATCAGAGATGCATCCTGCACTGCTCTAATTTGGGCTTCGTATCGGAGGCTTTGCCGGGCTAAAGAGGAGTTTGAAACCCATAAGAATTTTGAAGCATTGTTTAACCAGGAGACAATAGACAGCAGTGAGCTGTGAAGATCTGGGTGTGGGTAGCAGTGTTTGTGATGAGCTCCAGTTTATGGAGCTGGAAGATGGGATGCTGGCTGGGACAGATTGTAACATATAACAAACATAAGGATCAGTTTCTGAAGTCAACGAGCAGAAGCAGGAGAACTGAAGGTGCGTTTTCTCCAATGATTGCAAAAAACCCCAAGTTTCTAATAACAAACGCTGAATCAATCCTCAGCAGATGCAGAGTGTGGACAAGGGGGAACACTACCAACAGGCCAATGGCATTCTACAGGGACTGTTAATGCAGCTCACATGAAAAACAACTCGTTTGTTGCTGCCTTGATTAGTAACAGTCGACTGCTCAGTCCCATGAGCCTGTTCTGCCCTCCAATTATATCATGGCTGATCTGTGATTTAATTTCAGTTCGGGGGAAATGTTGGGATATGAGACCGAGAGTCTAGTTCTTCTAGTTAGAATCGGTCTATATTTTCCAGATTTAAGAAAATGAGCGGTGATTTCATTGAAACAAAAATCCTTGCAAGGCTCGACAAGTAAACAGGCTGTTTACCCGGCCAGAGAATCGAGAACGAGAAGGGATAGTTCTCAGGATAAGGGGCCATCTATTTCCTTGCACCATCAGCCTTGTCCAGCACCAGTACACCGTTCCTACTCAGTGTACCATCCACCAGACGCACTAGCAAGTCACCATGCCTCCTTTAACAGCACCTTCCATGACATTGACCACTTAGAAGGAATGGGTAGCAAACACATGGAAACACCACCAGCTGCAAGTTCGGGTACATCCTCCAACCACACCGCCTCGATTTGGAAATATGATGCTGTCACTGGGTCAACATCCAGGAACTTCCTAACAGCACTGAGTTGTACCTACACAACATGGACTCCAGCAGTTAGGAGCTCACCACCACCTTCGAGGGCATTAGGGATGGGTAATAAATACTGGCCTAGCCAGCGACACCCCATCCTCAAAGAATAAAAACGCAACTCAGAGGGTTGCGAATCTCAGAAGTTTCGAACAAAGAGGGCTGGAGATGGCGAGTCAATGGTGATACGCAATGCTATGATTGTTTGATTATTGAGCATGAAGGGAATGAAGGATGAGAAGGCGGTGTTGAGATGCATGGGCAGCTCTGATTTTATTGAATAATGGAGTAGGCTCAAGTGCCTGCATGGCCACTCTTGCTCCCATTTATTACAACCAGTTTTCTATACTTACTTGGCAAATCCAATGAAGTCCTCATGGTTTGTATTGATATAGGATAGTTCGATGTCAATCAACAAGAGGATCTAGAAGAGATTGGGTACAGGTGAGCACTGCTGCCATCAAGGCCTCAGGGTGTGTACATACGACTAACCAGTTGACAATGACAATATATTAAATCGAGGTACATGTTACAGGAAGAATTATGGACAAATTTAAGAATCCATCGCTCACTGACCTGATCCTTTGTCTTCCCTTCCCGGTCTCTGACATAAGTGGTTACAATTCTCTCCGTCTCCTCTCGTAACCTGGGAAAGGAGTTGAGCTGCAGGAAGAGGAGAGCAGACGGCACTGCAGTTTGCTGGGGTCTAACTCAAACCAACAGTCACAAACAGGTCAGTGTAGTGAGGAGAAGGAGAAGGAATAGGAGGGGGAAACCTGGCAGGCTGGAGTAGAACGGGGTTCACTGAGAAACACAGCAAGCTCATTCCCATTACACATCACCAGGTAACAGAAACCAGCAGATTTGGGAGAAAGCTTCGATTAAAACCACACTAGGCACCACAGAAAAAGACCGGAGTCAACGTAGAAAATTTAAATTGACAGGTCTGGCGTGGATGACAATCTAGCTTTATTCAAAGCTTCATCACAACCAAAGCAATCAACTGAGGAGCAGCCAGACAAGACAGTGAGATAAAGGAAGATTAAAGGCAGCAAGTACAGACTGAACAGGCGCACTCAGACAGCGTAGAGGAACGGTTCAGCAACAACCTTTGAACCCCCCCCAGGCCCAGACGACACCAGTCTAAACAGGAAAGACTGGGAAAGAGAACGTGAGCAGCCGAAATGAGACAGACCAAACTGACCAGATGTTAACTGGCCCAGTGAACGGGATAGTGGCCAATCAGAAATCTCATTCTTAATCACAGAGCTGGAACAAGGAGATTCCCAAAACAACTCAAATCTCTTTCTTGGGAAAGCAGGGGAAGATGAGCTCAGGGCCAGCTGAGACGGGAAGTGTAAAGGTGGCTCAATATAAAGTAGCGGCACTGCTTCAAAAAAGCTCAGGTGCTGCCCCAGGGCACTGACCTTTCTGTACTAACGACAAATTATCAAAATGGTAATATTAAAGACTTTCAAAGATTGGGAATATTACATTTCTCTGGTTCAGTGATCAAAGGCACAACCTTGGGCCAGGGTTAGAGAAAACCTGATCACCTCTGTTGAACATCAGAAACCTGCCTATCCCCATCCTGGCATCAGCAACAGCCCTCCGGCTCCAGTGACCTGCCCACCCCCCTTCTTGGCTCCAGTGCCCTCTCCTCCTACCTCCATCCCCCCCCCCAGCCCTTCTCCTCCCTCACCCCAGTCCTGTGGTTCCAGCGACCTGCTCCTCCCCATACCCAGCCTCCACTCCTTCACCCACCCCCTGGCTCCAGTGATCTGCCCACCTCCCCTTCCTTCCTCTCCTCCGCCCCCAGCCCTTCCCCTCCCCACTACAGCTCAGCTCATTATCCCCTCATCCATCGTTATGACGCACCCTCTTCCCTCCAATACTGCAGGTTCCTGACTCTGTGCGAACTGAAGTCAGCCTCACCAGCAGTGTAACAACTGAGGGACAGGAATGGCTACAGGGCTCTATCTGCCCACTGGACTTGGTCCCCTCATCTCCCGGAGAGTGGTTCGAGATGGAATGAATGAGATTGAGTGGCGCTGAGGGAAAGCTCACTTTAAATAGCTCAGTAATTGATGTGTTTTAGCGCTATGGTTACCTTGTCGCTACACTTTCTGATGACAGTGGCCAGTTCGGAGACCACCATGTCAATGCACTTCAGGCACGGCTCCTTCAACTTGTGCACCTGCTTTTTCACTATGGCTTCGAATGCCATGTCTGGGGTGAACAGCCCCGTCCTACACACAGCAAGCACAGAGCAAAGAGGGGCAGAGACAGGATCAAGGGCAATGTGGAAACAGACATCGAGAGAGAGCGAGCAAGAGAGACACAGAAGGGGGGGAAAAAAACAAAAATAGACAGAGAATGCAAGAGAGTTAGCATGTCCATTATCAAGATCAGCAAACTGAACCAAGACAGGCCATGTCAGCACTAGGGGGCCAGTGAGGAAGAGTCATTGTCCAGGCTTCAGGAGCACTTCAATGCTGAGCCCACCTCCCTCCACTAACGTTCCTTCAATCAAACCAGCCACAAATTGTGCCCCTGGACTGGGAGAAAAGGGGAAATTGGAGATTAGGTTTAGATTTTCCTCAGCCCTAACAAGGGGCAGAACCTGGAGTGGGGAGAGCCATGGGAGCATACAGCAGCCTTGGCTCACCCCCCCCAGAGTCTGGACTGTCCCTCGCACCGTCAGAGTGTCCAGCTCAGTCACCCTCCAGTATCAGTGTGACCGGAAACTGTGTGCGTGACCCTCCTCCCGGCTCTCAGCACTTGCACAGGGCCCAGACTGCTCAGTTTGCTGCTCCCTGCTTAGTAACACATGCACCATTGCCTCAGACAAACCTCTATACCTGCCTTGTGTTCCTTTAGCTTGGAGTGTTTGTTTGGTGGTTTGGGGGGGGCGGGGAGAAACAGCATTTTAGCAAATCAACTGAATAAATCCATCCAATATCAAAACGGCAAAGCTGGACCGAAGTAGGAGCAGAATTTAACTTATGGAGCCGGGAATGACCCACTTACTGAAATGTTGACAATGCCGTTTCCTTCAGCAAACACTAACATATTTCAGGATTGGATTAGCCTGGTTAAAGGCCTCAGTTATTGACTCAAACTGCAGCTGTTTCACCAGACCAGAATACTCTTTGTACCAAAAAGATTACCAGAGCAAGTCCATCCCCAAAATACAAACCTCCAGAATTCTCTCCTGATGAATTAATTCACCCCAGGCCCGGGGGGGGGGGGGGGGGGGGGGGCGGGGGGGAGTTTGTACCCAGAGGGTGGTGACAGTCAGGAATGCGCTGCCTGGGAGACTTTGCAGTCTCCAGGATGCCGGGTTGCTTCACATCCTTTAACAAGTACCTGGATGAGCACTTGACACATCATAACATTCAGGGCTATGGGCCGAGTGCTGGCAGATGGGATTAGGTGAGAGTTCAGGTGTTTCTAATGTGTCGGTGCAGACTCGATGGGCAGAAGGGCCTCTTCTGCGCTGTACGATTCTACGATGATTCTAAGAGTTAAATCGTTTCCCCGGCAGCACTGCAGTACGACCCATTACCTGAGCAACCACAGGAGAGAGGCAGGATTTGGAATAATTCTCTAGGATCACTGAAGGAACACTCAGCAAGGCTAATGCATTACTGTTTATGCAGTTCAGAAATCTGTACCAGGGTTCAAACAGTGGGGAGAGTCAGAGCAGTAAACTCAACCAATTAGCATCATCCCAACACTCCATAGACACTCAGGAAGATGCTCTCTGTTTTGTAGTGTTTCTACAGTAAAGCACACATTTAAACTGATCTACATCTCCATGCACTGAAGGAGGAGGAAGGGGACATCAGAAAACCAACAAGAGCTGTGTCTGAACAGAACCCACTGCCTCAGCGCAGTCATTCACCATAGAGGAGGAAGAAGGGGGGAGGGGGAACCCACAGAGCGAGGGGGCCCGGGGAGGGGGAACCCACAGAGCGAGGGGGCCCGGGGAGGGGGAACCCACAGAGCGAGGGGGCCCGGGGAGGGGGAACCCACAGAGCGAGGGGGCCCGGGGAGGGGGAACCCACAGAGCGAGGGGGCCCGGGGAGGGGGAACCCACAGAGCGAGGGGGCCCGGGGAGGGGGAACCCACAGAGCGAGGGGGCCCGGGGAGGGGGAACCCACAGAGCGAGGGGGCCCGGGGAGGGGGAACCCACAGAGCGAGGGGGCCCGGGGAGGGGGAACCCACAGAGCGAGGGGGCCCGGGGAGGGGGAACCCACAGAGCGAGGGGGCCCGGGGAGGGGGAACCCACAGAGCGAGGGGGCCCGGGGAGGGGGAACCCACAGAGCGAGGGGGCCCGGGGAGGGGGAACCCACAGAGCGAGGGGGCCCGGGGAGGGGGAATCCACAGAGCGAGGGGGCCGGGGGAGGGGAACAACAGAGCGAGGGGGCCGGGGGAGGGGAACAACAGAGCGAGGGGGCCGGGGGAGGGGAACAACAGAGCGAGGGGGCTGGGGGAGGGGAACAACAGAGCGAGGGGGCCAGGGGAGGGGAACAACAGAGCGAGGGGGCCAGGGGAGGGGAACAACAGAGCGAGGGGGCCGGGGGAGGGGAACAACAGAGCGAGGGGGCCGGGGGAGGGGAACAACAGAGCGAGGGGGCGAACAGATTAGGGAGATACACCAATTAACAGCATGGACTGCATCTCTCCCTCCACCATCTCTCTTCAGACACACTGCGACACAGATAGGAATTACCCATGCTCTTTGCAGTCTCCAGTCAAGTGCTGGGCGCACACGGTGTGCTAGGGCTGGTAGCTGAGGCTATGAGTTAATCCAGGCACGACCTGTTCCTGGTTCCCTGTGCCCCTGTTGGTCCTCAGGCACAGCAGACAGTTTAAATGTTAGATCATGCACACACAATGACACAGTATAAGCTGCTGGTGCGAGGCAGGGCCAGCCTCTGAGGCAGAGATACCTTGAGTGTGCACTGTCTGACTGTGTTTACCAATTCCTGGATAACCATGTCCACACACTTCAAACACGGGGCTTTGAGCTTCACCACCTGCTTTTTCACTATTGCTTCAAACGCCAAGTCCGGGGTGAACAGCCCCGTTCTACAGCCAGGGGGAGGGAGAGATAAAAAGCAAAACAAAAAGGAAAAGCAAGTCAACACAACACGAGGATGAACACAGAGCAGTGCAGTCTCTACAAAGCATTCTGTCCGACTCTCATTCCATTTCCCAAAGGTGATCCACAGGTGAATCCGTCTTGGGGAGATTTCAGGATTGTTACTAGACTGTGGGATAGAACACCCTCCCATCCCCACAGACCACACCCCCCGCCACAGACCACACACCCGCCCTCAACAGACACCCCTCCCACCCCCACATACACTCCCCACAGCCACCCTCAACAGACACCCCTCCCACCCCCACATACACTCCCCCCACCCCCACAGCCACTTCCCCCACCCATCCTCAACAGGCACCCCTCCCATCCCCACAGACCACCCACCTGCCCTCAACAGGCACCTCTGACCCCCACACCACACCCTCCCCTCACAGACACCCCCCCCCCTCTCGCATACACGCTCACCTGAACCTCTCAGCCACTCAGCTGAGTGAGTAACTGTAATCGAGCTGCTCTTTAATCCGACACAAAGCCCCCCCCCCCCCCCCTGGGGAATTTGGGGCAGTTAAGACTTTTCAATGGATTTAAGGAGCAACAGGAACACAACCTCCCCAAAGCTCATCAGCATCTGCCGGAACATTCCATCGTCCAGAACAAGCGCAGAGCCCCACACGCTGGCAAAACCCCCCCCCACGACAGACATTTCCCCGGGACCACCAAACACCCACAGCACAAAGCCCCTCCCTAGCAGACTCAAATTCCTCACCCCCTAACGGTGGTGGGCACACTGCCCACCCCCGCTCTCCCCTCCCCCTTCAAAAAAGCTGGGCCCACTGCCCCTCCCCCAGCAGAGACACCCTGCCCCTACAGCACACTGCCTGCCTGCCCCCCACCCCCCCCCCCCCAAAACCAGGCACACCCTGCCCCTCCAGCACACTGCCCCACCCCTGCAGACATTTCCCCCCATCCGCGGTGGGAGCACACCCTGCCCCCTCTCCCCCCGGCTGAGCTCCACCCAAACTCAATGGTAGCTGGGCTGGTGTCAGAATGAATGAAGCTAAACAAACAAAGCTCACACAAACAGGGCAAATATTAAAGAAATGTTAAACACGGGGGGAGGAGGAGGAATGGGAAAGCTTCCACAGATTACATGTCCCTAGACCCAATGGAGAGATTAGTAATTGTTCAGTTTACAGCAACATTCCCAACCCAGAGATGTACAACTTGCAAAAGGGAAAGGTTATTTTGCTCTGACTGCACCCTTTACCTAGCCAGTGTTTTTAGAGAATGATGTAGCAGGTGTTGTGCAAACACATTTACTCTGACCGAGAATTTGATCTAAAGATCAAACAGATAAGCATGACTCAATTGTTGTAACTAAACCCTGCACACCTTTAGGAACTGATCTGGACTCCACCCTGTTCACATAATAACATTACACTACACATTGTGAAACAGGTCACTACCAGCGTTCCAAGCTAAGCTGCTTGGGTACGTGGCCATTCAGGCCATTCCTGATGTTTGATCCTGTGCAATGGGATAGTGCACTGAAAAAAAAAAAAACGGCCTCACACAAAAATCTAAACGTTAAAGGAAGCACAGGTCACCACGCCGATGGCCCACTGGTCCAGCCAGATCAGGATTATCCTGCTGTGCTGTGTCTATTCCTTTTGCTTTCTCTCTCTCTCCCAACACCAAAGTGCGATTTTAATTCTGACTGTACTCCTTCCGTTATTGGAGTTCACGTGGCCAACAACACTTGCCTGACACCGTGGATGTTTTTGATTGCATAGCTGATCTCTCTCCTCAGCTCCTTCTCATCAAACTCCATCTGCATGGAGAACACAAACCACATTTACAATGCTGAACAAGCGTGATAGAGATAGAGGGAAAATTCCAAATCAGGGCGACATCGATGGAGGATTCTTCAAGCAGCCATTAGCTTCCCCCAGCAGTGCCTTACCTTCACGAGCTCAAACGGGAATCGTTCATGAAAGATGCGGTTAATTCTTGCACCTCCAGAGAGTTCCACTGTATCCACCTGGTCACCTGAACCTTCAATTCTCTTCTCAAAATCCACTCCAAACTGCTGCACCATCCTGAGAGCCAGAACATGAGCGTTGAAAGAGAGATTTCAGTTCCCACTGTACACATCATCTCAATCACTTTAAATACAGTCATAATGTTTGCAAATCCAACAACCATTTCCCACACATCATCCCAAAAACACCAGTTTGTTAACACCTAACACCATGAAAAATAAGAACATACATAGAACATAGAACATTACAGCGCAGTACAGGCCCTTCGGCCCTCGACGTTGCACCGACCAGTGGAACCAATCTAAAGCCCCTCTAATCTACACTATTCCAATATCATCCATATGCTTATCCAATAACCATTTGAATGCTCTTAATGTTGACGAGTCCACCACTGCTGCAGGCAGGGCATTCCACGCCCTTACTACTCTCTGAGTAAAGAACCTACCTCTAACATCTGTCCTATATCTCTCACCCCTCAATTTAAAGCTATGTCCCCTCGTGCTAGCCAACACCATCCGAGGAAAAAGGCTCTCACTATCCACCCTATCTAATCCTCTGATCATCTTGTATGCCTCTATTAAGTCACCTCTTAACCTTCTTCTCTCTAACAAAAACAACCTCAAGCCCCTCAGCCTTTCCTCATACGATTTTCCCACCATACCAGGCAACATCCTGGTAAATCTCCTCTGCACCCTTTCCAACACTTCCACATCTTTCCTATAATACGGCGACCAGAACTGTACGCAATTCTCCAAATGCGGCCGCACCAGAGTTTTGTACAGTAGGTACGGGGAGGTGGGTTGAGTGGATGGGTGTGCGACTTAAACCCTGTACAAATTATTACATGGATCCACTCACCAATGAACAATACATAACCAGCAGCTTGCACAGAATGTATTGTAATATTTGCCATAACAAACAGAAAATGCTGGAAAATCTCAGCAGTTCTGTGGAGAGAGATTAGAGCCAATGTTTCGAAACCTTTGGCCTTTTATCATGTTTGCCGTAGGTGTTGTTGGCCAGTCACAATATGATCACAAAAAACTCTTTCTGATGCTAACAGACTTTCACAATGGATAAGGGAGGAATGTTGACCAGGTCACTTCCCAATGGCCACCTGAACAGACAGACAGGGTCTCAATCTAATGGCTTATTCAGAAGGTCCACACCTCAATCCAACACCAAAGTGAGTAGTGGAATATTTTGGACTTGAACCTACAATCTCCTAATTCAGAGGCGAGTGTTAGCACGAAACTGACATAATGAAAAATAGAAATATAAAGATCTAAGGCACAAAGATGCTATTCAGCCCATCACCCTTCATGCTGCAAGCTCCCATTAGAGATATGGTCAATCCATCAGGAAAATAAACGAACTGATGAAAGAAGATCAATTATGGAAGCACAGCGTTCAAATTTACCAAGTTTAACAGCTGCTGCAGCTGGACATCACGGTGGCACAGTGGTTAGCACTGCTGCCTCACAGCACCAGGGATCCGGATTCAATTCCCGGCTTGGGTCACTGTCTGTGTGGATTTCTTCCGGGTGCTCCGGTTTCCTCCCACAGTCCAAAGATGTGCAGGTTACGAGGACTGGCCATGCTAAATTGCCTCTTAGTATCTCAAGCTGTGTCAGTTAGGGGGATTAACAATGCAAATGCACGGAGTTAGGGGAATAGGGCAGAGGTTGGGCCTGGATAAGATGCTCTTTTGGGGAGTTGGTGCATGCTCGATGGGCTGAATGGCCTTTTTCTGCACTGCAGGGATTCTACAATTAACTATATCCATTGCCGCATCCATACTGAATCCTGATTATCTCAACTCTCAGCTGTTCATTGTTTACCAAAAGGGTCAATACGCTGACAGTGGGGGAGGGGGAGGCATAAGATGGGTAACAGATGACAGGTTAACCACACAGTGTCTGACTGCCCTTCAACACACAACTCCATGCAGCCCGAGCCCACACTTGCCCCGCTTACTGGAGGAGTGCTTTGGTTTTCCTGGTGGGATCGTCTGGTCTGAAGTTTTTATATTCCTCAACCTCCTTCTCCAGCGACAGCATCTGGCTCTGTAACTTGTTTCTCAATGCAGGCAAGGTTTCACGGATGTGGTTCGTCAATTGCTGCATTACAAATAAAAAGAAAATGGTCAAAAATGAACAGCAACAGAAACTGGAAGACTGCGCTGGTGCAGTCTACTGCCCCTGTTTATGGTGCATGTGGAAGACTGCACTGGTGCAGTCTACTGCCCCTGTTTATGGTGCATGTGGAAGACTGCACTGGTGCAGTCTACTGCCCCTGTTTATGGTGCATGTGGAAGACTGCACTGGTGCAGTCTACTGCCCCTGTTTATGGTGCATGTGGAAGACTGCACTGGTGCAATCTACTGCCCGTATATGATGCATGTGGAAGACTGCACTGGTGCAATCTACTGCCCGTATATGATGCATGTGGAAGACTGCGCTGGTGCAATCTACTGCCCGTATATGATGCATGTGGAAGACTGCGCTGGTGCGGTCTACTGCCTGTATATGATGCATGTGGAAGACTGCGCTGGTGCGGTCTACTGCCCGTATATGATGCATGTGGAAGACTGCGCTGGTGCGGTCTACTGCCCGTATATGATGCATGTGGAAGACTGCGCTGGTGCGGTCTACTGCCCGTATATGATGCATGTACCCACACTGCTCTCCAATGACCAGTGTCCATGCTCACCCCGACTACTGATACAACACAGCCAACAACACCCTCACATGTCCCAAAACCTGATGAAATTCCTGCCTATAATTGGATTGTGAGATTACAGACATCAATGTCACTACACAGTGCGCCAACAATACTATTCTACTCGGTACCGCCTCTTTGCCACAGTCACAGACCCACCAGCTTCAGGAACACAGAGCAAGGTCCAAACATTGGCCATTCATCAAGGTTTAGATCTGGAATGATGGAAAACTGGATTCCAGTGTAGCAGCATGAACAGGTTAGTGAAATAGACAGAAGAAGGGTCCTAGCACCTGTTCAATATCAGTGACCGGCAGGATATTTTGGATGGTGTCGAACTTCAAATGTTCATGGGGTTACACTCTTCCAGGCAAGTAGACAGTATTCCAGTGCAAGCCTGACTTGTGCCTTATAGATGGTGGGTTAAGTTTTGGGAGTCAGGAGGCGAGTTACTCAGTGCAGAATTCCCAGCGCCTGACCAGCTCTTGTAGGCACAGTATTTATGTGGCGAGTTCAATTCAGTTTCTGGGGTCAGGTACAGCATCTGGAATGCGCTGCCTGGGAGGGTGGTAGAGGCGGGTTGCCTCACATCCTTTAAGAGCTATCTGGATGAGCACTTGGCACATCATAACATTCAGGGTTATGGTCCAAGTGCTGGCAGATGGATTAGGTGGGAATTCACATGTTTCTAATATGTCAGTGTGGACATGATGCGCTGTATGATTCTATAAAATATACTTACTAAAGGCCGTTGACACTCACTGTACACGGGTACAATTCAAGTCTGGGCCTTTGAACCAGGTACTCACTGTGGAACTCTATCCCAGCACACAGTCAGCACCTTCAAGGGAGAAAAGTTATTCAAAAATGTAGGTACTTATGTAAGAGACCAGCGTATTCAGCGCCTCCTTCCATGCCCCCAAACATGTGCACATGCGCCCCCCCCTCACCTGATTCAGCATCTTTTGTAAGTGTGGGGTCCCCATGCGTTCAGCCATGTGCCGGTAGGAGGGGTGAGACAGGAAGAACTTCCTCTCAGCCGCCAGGGCTGCGCGAATATCCTTCTTACCGTCAATATCTTTCTGACTTCTGTTCACCACACCAATGTATCCTGCAAGGAACGGGATGCGAGAATTACAGCCGAGATACAGATATAGTGGAACAGATTGCCATTTTAGTTAAAACCTGTGTTGGTATTTGTGATCAAGCACAGATAGCCCGGTGCCAAGAATGGAAACATTCCCTATTTCAGGCACTTATTCCCAGCATCAAACATTCCAAACTCACAACATTCCAAGCTCACAAGGTGACCCAGAGCTCGGTTTGCAAGATCACTGATAGGGCCAATCTTATAGCGTGTGGAACATTAGGTGTCTATCAATAGGCTGGCAGTGTACAGTCTTGCTAGCAGAGAACCCATTAGCGGATTTCTCAACTAACACATTGAGGAAAGGGAGCACGTTTTAGACTGCTTCCCTTCAAAAGTCAATTGGAACGTGGAATGATGTATCTAAGGAACTCTTTACATGCAGCTGTCAATTTAAAGATTACAATTGTTTCAGATGTGTATGGGGTAGGAGGTTAGAGCTCAACCCATCAAAAACAGGTTTCTCTTGGAAACAGATGAAAATAATAGTGAGTGCTGAACTCAAGGATCCAATGGCCACATTATCTATTTGGCATATATGGCATCATTAAAATTGGCCTTGACTGCATGAGTTGGTAAGTTCATTCCTTCAATGAATATAGATGCAGTAAATGACAGCATGTCTATAATGCTGTGATAAGGCTTCCTTCTGTGTCACATTCATAAATAAGCTCACAATGTCACACGAGAACAAAGACAAGGCGCTGTTATCGATATGTAGGTCACAATAGTCTTTGCAAAGATGAAGGAACCCTTCACTGAAGGGCTGGCTGTAGTAATTCATAATGTGGAGATGCCGGCGTTGGACTGGGGTAAGCACAGTAAGAAGTCTCACAACACCAGGTTAAAGTCCAACAGGTTTGTTTGGTTGCACAAGCCACAAGCTTTCGGAGCGCTGCTCCTTCATCAAGTGAGTGACTTCTGCTGCACATTCTGCTGATGAAGGAGCAGCGCTCCGAAAGCTTGTGGCTTGTGCTACCAAATAAACCTATTGGACTTTAACCTGGTGTTGTGAGACTTCTTACTGTAGTAATTCAGTCAATCATTTGGCCATTGTATGCAATAATAGGGCATAATGGGACATCACTTGTTTCTTCAACAGTCCATACATGCTTGGATGTATGAGCCATGAGGATGAATCCCATCATATACATTGCAAAACAGCTCGCTATTCTGAACCAAGTCTAACAAACATTTTTGTAACAAAAACAGAAAATGCTAGAAAATCTAAGCAGGTTCGACAGCATCTGTGGAGAGAATAGGGCCAACATTGAGTTTGGATGACCCTTTACCATTTTTTAAACTTGCTTCTAAGCAAGGCTGGGCAGTCATTCTTAGCAGCATGAAGGAACTTGCGGGTGGTATGGTTTTCAATGCGTCCGCTATCCTTGTCCTTCTGGGAGGGATAAATTATGGGTTTGGAAGGAACCTTGGCGAGTTCCTGCAGTGCATTTTGTAGATGGTGCACACGGCTCCTGCTGTATGTAGATGGTGGAGGGAGTGGATATTGAAGGTGGTGGATGGGGTGCCAATCAAGTGAGCTGCTTTGTCCTAGATGGTGTTGGGCTTCTGAGTGTTGATGGGGCTGCACTCTTCCAGGCAAATGGGGAGTATTTAATCAGGTTCCTGTCTTGTAGATGATGAGGGTGAGGTGGTGAGTTACTCAGCACAGAATTCCCAATGCCTGGCCCCTCTTGTAGTATTCGTATGGCTATTCCAATTCAGTTTCTGGTCAATGGTACCTCCCAGGATGTTGATATTGGGTGGGTCAGCAATGGTAATGCCATATCTTCCTTTGTGCCAGGATTCTGACCAGAGTTTTAAATGGCAATTATTCTCACCACCTCTGGAGTTCAGCTCTTTGTCCGTGTTTCAACCAAAGCTGTAATGAGGTCAAGAGCTGAGTGACCCTGGCAGAATCCAAACTGAGTGTCAGTGAGTAAGTTATTTCTGAGCAAGTTTTACTTGATAGCACTGCTGATAATCCCTTCCATCAATGTGCTGATGATTGAATGCAGACTGATAGGGCAGTAATGGGCCAGTTTGGATTTGTTGTGGTAGAGGACATACCTGGGCAACTTTCCACTTTACTGGATAGATGCCAGTTTTATTGCTGTACCTGAACAGCTTGGGGCTAGGGCCATGGCAAGTTCTGGAGCACAAGGAAAGTACTATCACGACTGAAGACTTTGCAGTATCCAATGTCTTCACATGGAGTGAATCGAATTGGCTAAAGACCGGCTTCTGTGATGCTGAGGACTTTCGGAAGAGGCTGTGATGGATCTACTCAGCACTTCTAGCTGAAGATTGTAGCAAATGCTTCAGGTAATCTTTTGCACTGACATGCTGGGCTTCTCCATCATTGAGGATGGGGATATTTGTGGAGCCGCCTCTTCCAGAGAGTTGTTTAAATTGTCCAACACCAATCATGTATAAAAAAGGAATATGTTCAAACCGTGCGACAGGAGAGACTACAGTGCCCTGTCACTTTTGCCACGGCAACACCTTGACCAGAGTCCATTCACCAACCAACCAGCACCCTTTTCAACTATAGTATGAAATTATCATTTGAAATTTGGTGTTCTTGTATTTGTCCAGATGAGTGCAAAATGAAAAGCTTCAGTAAGATGCATCTCTACTCTGCAATATTCAAGTTCTACTCTATCACAACTTTTGGCAAATGCCAGTGACACATGGAGGTGGTGGTTTATATTTTGGTTATTGAAACACTCGAGAAGATGCAAAATGATTTACAGAATGGGGAGATTATGGTTATCAGGAAGGATTGAGAAGGCTGGAATTCATTTCTTTACAGAGAAGACTGATAGAGGTGTTTAAGATTATGAGGAGGATTACATAGAAACATAGAAAAACTACAGCACAAAACAGGCCCTTCGGCCCACAAGTTGTGCCGAACATATCCCTACCTTTTAGGCCTACCTACAACCCTCCATCCTATTAAGTCCCGTGTACTCATCCAGGAGTCTCTTAAAATACCCTATTGAGTTTGCCTCCACCACCACTGACGGCAGCCGATTCCACTCGCCCACCACCCTCTGTGTGAAAAACTTCCCCCTAACATTTCCCCTGTACCTACCCCCCAGCACCTTAAACCTGTGTCCTCTCGTAGCAGCCATTTCCACCCTGGGAAAAAGCCTCTGAGAGTCCACCCGATCTATGCCTCTCAACATCTTATATACCTCTATTAGGTCTCCTCTCATCCTACGTCTCTCCAAGGAGAAAAGACCGAGCTCCCTCAGCCTATCCTCATAAGGCATGCCACTCAATCCAGGCAACATCCTTGTAAATCTCCTCTGCACCCTTTCAATCTTTTCCACATCCTTCCTGTAATGAGGCGACCAGAACTGAGCACAGTACTCCAAGTGGGGTCTGACGAGGGTCTTATATAGCTGATTGATTGGATAACTGTAGAGACGGTTTCACTTGTGGCCAAGACCAGAACCAGGGACATTAGACAGTCACTAATAAATCCAATAAAGAGTTCAGGAGAAACATCTTCATCAGAAAGTGGAACTCGGTTCCACAGGGAGCAGTGTAGATACACAGGGGAGAAATGAACTGAAAGTCATGATGATGGGGTTTGTATTCGGAGGGCAGACAGAGGTTTGTGTGGAGCATAAATACTGGCGCTGATGGCCTGTGTTGAACTTACCCCGGCGAAGAGGCAGGAGCCGGTTTTCCAGTATATCCCGGGCATCCGTCCCTTCATCCATCAAATCCAACTTTGTAATCACACCAATGACCCTCAGACCTGTGCAGAGATGAGAGCTTTAGAGAGTTGATTACCCAGCAACACAGAATAAAGGGGATCAGTCCCAGTTAACAATGCTAACAATTAGCTTTTTGCAGCAGACAATCAATGTTAAAAAGCAACTTCCTCAAGAGAGCAGTTTAAACATTTTCATACCCACAATCTGCAATAACTAGACACCAAAATATAGATTTCAAACCTCAGATGAAGTCAGAGTCACCAGTCAGTCTAGCAGTGACATAAGTGACTGGAGGACTCAGGGTACTTGTCTCGAGTTGCCCTCAACTAACCTAGCCATAGATCATAGAAAAATAAACGGCTGCATATTCCCGAGGACGAGATCAGGCTGTCCCCTTCTGCTCAGGAGACAGATACAGGATAAATCTAGGCCTGGCGTGACAGCAAGCTTCACAGTCACTTCAAGAACCCCAGTATTTTTCCTGGAAGTGATGACTGCCTACCAATGGTATTCCCTATCCTGTGGGAGCAGGAACATTGGAACCAGAGACAAACAGACCTCTTACCTTGTGGGTCAACCTCCTTGGCAATCTTAAGTGCATCTGAGTTGGCGAGGTCAGAGTTTGCTGGAGTGACAGCCAGGATGAGACAGTTCTCTTTGCTGATGAACTGCATGATCATCTCTTTGATCTGGTGCTCTATATCAGCTGGCTGATCACCAACCGGCACCTTGGTGATACCCGGCAAATCAATCAAAGTCAGATTTAAAACTAGCACAAAAAAAAGCAAAGTGAAAAGACTGAATTAGGAACAATAATTACAGAAAAGTCAAACAAAGCGAAGAAAAACATCCTGAATATAACAAACTCCATCTCCTCGAACAAAAACACACAATGTTGGAAAATCTCAGCAGGTCTGACAGCATCTGTGGGGAGAGAATGGAGCCAACGTTGAGTCTAGATGATTCTGTCAGAGCGAACGGTGATCTAGACTCGAAACGTTGGCTCGATTCTCGCCCTACAGATGCTGTCAGACCTGCTGAGATTTTCCAGCATTGTGTGTTTTGGTTTCAGATTCCAGCATCTGCAATATTTTGCTTTCATCGGCCTTTTACACAGAGGGTGGTGGGGGCCTGGAATGCGCTGCCAGGCAAGGTGGTGGAGGCGGACACACTGGGAACGTTTAAGACTTATCTAGATAGCCATATGAACGGAGTGGGAATGGAGGGATACAAAAGAATGGTCTAGTTTGGACCAGGGAGCGGCACGGGCTTGGAGGGCCGAAGGGCCTGTTCCTGTGCTGTACTGTTCTTTGTTTGTTTGTTCTTCTCCTCACTGGAATGAACATAAGCCACATAGTGTTTCTTGCACAGCGGATGCAGGCTCGAGTTATGGGCAACCCTGCACAAGCCTCGGAAAGCTGTGTGTTCTTCATGGAATGACAGGAGCTGGAAGCAGGTGACACACCCAACCCAAAGGACATGACCCGAATCCACCAAGGCTGCAGTCACTGGGACTCCAGAACAGAGCTTAGTTACAGCTGTTAGTATCTGCAGACGCTGCTCCCTCAGGGTTTAATTAGTTCGGTTGATTACACCTCCCCCCTTGTTGAGTTAGTTAGTGACAGCACAATGAATACAATGGCAATCACAGCTTACAAACACCACTCCTACTCTGCAAGATCCCAAATAACCTTCATGGTGAAGCAGTTTGAAGACCCCACTCACCGTGTGGAGAATGCACCCTCAGGTTGATGGGAATTGAGGAGATCCCTCTATTGCTCCCTGTAACTCTGTCCGTCTCAGCTTCAATCTCCTGCCGAACCTCATCAAAATCTGTAAATTTCTTCCCTTTGCAGTGCAGAAACTCGGCATGTTCTGCAAGAGAAAGGAAACCATTACTCAGGTGTAGTCAGAGCCAGAGTAAAATGTGCACTCTGAATACTATTAAGGATCCTTTAGATAAACAGAAGGATTACAGCCTTTTAAAAAAAAAATCAAAATCCCATCAACTCTGCTGCTTAATAAAATTACACACGTCGCCCATTCATTGGTGCAGGGGTGCGATGCATACTCCGGGTTGCTAATTGGAACATGAGATTTCCTGGGTTCAAATCCCATACAAGCTGTTGTTTAAGAGACAGAGGCGAGAGGATAGAGAGAGAGAGTCTGAGGGGACGACAGCAGCGAGAGGATATATAGCAGACCTGAGTAGAAGGGTACGAAGCCCGGCTCGGGTCACTGTCTGTGTGGAGTTTGCACATTCTCCTCGTGTCTGCGTGGGTTTCCTCCGGGTGCTCCGGTTTCCTCCCACAGTCCAAAGATGTGCGGGTTAGGTTGATTGGCCAGGTTAAAAATTGCCCCTTAGAGTCCTGGGATGCGTAGGTTAGAGGGATTAGCGGGTAAATATGTGGGGGTAGGGCCTGGGTGGGATTGTGGTCGGTGCAGACTCGAAGGGCCGAATGGCCTCCTTCTGCACTGTAGGGTTTCTATGTCTATGACAGTTGACTAAAGTGGAACAGGAAATCTGGTTAAAAGGCAGGACAGCAGAGAAGTAGTGGCAGACATTAAAGGAGATACTTGATAACCTCTCCACGGAGATATTTTCCAACATACCACACATACAGCAGCTTTATTCCAGAAAGAGGAGACAGGAAGAAGAAAATTATCTGCCAGTTAGTCTAACATGTCATTGGGAAAAATGCTTGAATCTATTATTCAGGAGGTAGTAGCAAGACATTGAGAAAATCACAATGCCATCTGCCAGAGGAAATATTGTGTGAAAGGCAAACTATGTTTAACTCATTTATTAGAGTTCTTTGAGAACGTAACAAGTAGGGTGAAGAATGGGAAACCACTAGATGGAGTGTATTTGCATTTCCAAAAAGCATTAAAGTTACACATAAAAGGTTACTACAAAAGATAAGGGTTAATGGTGCTGGGGGTAAACGTTAGTATGAATGGAAGATTCATTAGCTAACCAGAAAGAGTGTCAGGATAAATCAATCATCTGAGTTGGGAAAGTGTAACTAGTGGAGTGCCACAGGGACTAGTGCTGGGCCTCAACTTATTACAAATGACTTGGATGAAGAGATGAGTGTATGGTAGCAACTTGCTGAAAGATAGGCAAGAAAGCAAGTTGTGCGTGAAGAGCACGCAAAGAGACATAGGTAGGTTAAGTAAGTGGGAAAAACATTGTCAGATGGAGTATAATGTGACAAAATGTGAGCATGCCCACTTTGGAAGAAAGACCAGAAAAGCAGATTATTTAAATGGAGACAGACTGCAGAAATCCATGGTGGAAGGATCCGGAGCTGTGGTACATGAGTCACAAAGAGCTAGTATGCAGCTACAGCATGTGATTGGGAAGGGAAATGGAATGTTGGCCTTTATAATGAGGGAAATCGAATATTAAAGTAAGGAAGACTTACTAAGCTGTACAGGGCCTTACTGAGGCTGCGCCTTGAATAATACGTACAATTTTGGTCTCCTTACTTAAGAAAGGCTTTCTTGCATTGTAAACAGTTGAGAGATGTTTCACCAGGCTGATTCCTGGGATGCAGTGGTTGTCTTATGAGGAAAGGTTGAACAAATTAGACCTATGTTCAATGGAGTTTAGAGGAATGAGATGTGACCTTATTGAAACATTAAAGATTCTGAGGGGCTTGACAGGGTAGATGCTGGGGTGATGTTTCTCCTTATAGGGAAGTCTAGAATCAGAAGGCACAGTTTAAAAACAAGGGATCTCCCAGTTAAGATGGAGATGAGAAGTGTCTTCTCTAGGAGGGTGATCAGACCGAGGTGCAGTTGGGACTGGGTCATTGAATATATTTAAAGTTGAGTTGGACAGCTTTTTGATAAAAGTGAATCAAGTATTACATTCACAGGGTCTCAGAATTGTTAAGAATTGCAAGAGGCCATTTAGTCCATTGTGTCTGGACCCACTCACTCTCCAAAGTGAGGAGAGTGAGGGGGGGGGGGGGGGGGGGGGGGGTTGCGGGCAGAGCACTGATTGTGTTAAGGAGCACTGTGTTGGATGCACCATTTGAGAGGCCCAACGAGACTGTAAACAGCTAGTTACCAGTGACACATGCTGCTGTCTCCAAACCGTGGAAGCAGCCAGAGATACACTGACCTGTTTTTGCATTGATGAGTTGCAGAACGAGCGGCCGGCGGGTGACGATTCCGGAGCCACGAGGAAGGAAATCCCTGAACACAGAGCAATAAGCATTTCAAACACTGGATAGTCACCACCAGAGGCAGCAGGACGTCTGCAGACTAGAAAATGCTCCCCAATGCACTGCAGGATAAGCAGCAGCATCTAACTCATACACTGCTGATAACGAGTACATTCCCCCTTTACTCCCAATGTTAGATTGCATCATTCTAAATTTTACACGTGGAATTTTCACTCATTGAATCTCAAGCAAGATCTCAGAAGCTACAAAGCAGCAGTTAACAGATTGAAAGGAGGCAGACTTGAGCAGAACTTGGTTTATAAGGGCTCTTCTCCAATACTGGAAGCTGAAGGAACTGAGGAGGAGCTGAGTAGAACATAGAACATAACAGCGCAGTACAGGCCCTTCAGCCCTCGATGTTGCACCGACCAGTGGAACCAATCTAAAGCCCCTCTAATCTACACTATTCCAATATCATCCATATGTTTATCCAATAACCATTTGAATGCTCTTAATGTTGACGAGTCCACCACTGCTGCAGGCAGGGCATTCCACGCCCTTACTACTCTCTGAGTAAAGAACCTACCTCTAACATCTGTCCTATATCTCTCACCCCTCAATTTAAAGCTATGTCCCCTCGTGCTAGCCAACACCATCCGAGGAAAAAGGCTCTCACTATCCACCCTATCTAATCCTCTGATCATCTTGTATGCCTCTATTAAGTCACCTCTTAACCTTCTTCTCTCTAACGAAAACAACCTCAAGCCCCTCAGCCTTTCCTCATACGATTTTCCCACCATACCAGGCAACATCCTGGTAAATCTCCTCTGCACCCTTTCCAACACTTCCACATCTTTCCTATAATACGGCGACCAGAACTGTACGCAATACTCCAAATGCGGCCGCACCAGAGTTTTGTACAGTAGGTACGGGGAGGTGGGTTGAGTGAATGGGTGTGCGACTTAAACCCTGTACAAATTATTACATGGATCCACTCACCAATGAACAATACATAACCAGCAGCTTGCACAGAATGTATTGTAATATTTGCCATAACAAACAGAAAATGCTGGAAAATCTCAGCAGTTCTGTGGAGAGAGATTAGAGCCAATGTTTCGAAACCTTTGGCCTTTTATCATGTTTGCCGTAGATGTTGTTGGCCAGTCACAATATGATCACAAAAAACTCTTTCTGATGCTAACAGACTTTCACAATGGTGGCACAGTGGTTAGCGCTGCTGCCTCCCAGCTCCAGGGACCCGGGTTCAATTCCCGGCTTGGGTCACTGTCTGTGTGGAGTTTGCACATTCTCTCCGTGTCTGTGTGGGTTTCCTCCAGGTGCCCAAGTTTCCTCCCACACTCCAAAGATGTGCACATTAGATGGATTGGCTGGGCTAAATTGCCCCTTAGTGTTAGGGGGACTACCTAGGGCAAATGCTTGGGGTTGAGATAGGGTGGGATTGTGGTTGGTGCAGACTTGATGGGCCGAATGGCCTCCTTCTGCACTATAGGATTCTATGATTCTAAATGCATCTCTTGCTCCTCAAGGAGCCTGACTGGCACTAACCCCACACCAACCCACTGCTGTCATCTCCCTCCCTGCCCCCACTGCCAATTCCCTCCCACAGCTGAACCCTTCCCCACTACCAAATCCCTCCCCTGTCCCTCCAACCCCTTTCTTTCCCTTTGCCCATGGGAGTGAGAGATGTCAAAGCCACCACTTCCTCTGCATCACTGTTAAATACCTTCCTCCACTGCACTCCCCATCACGTTCTCACTCCCTACATACCTAGGTCATCAAAACCCACGTGAACCTCAATGCAAACCTATCACTATTACCTAATCCAATCCCCCAGGCTATGACTTCAAGCCAACACAACACGGAACAGGTTGCACCAGTGGGGAAAAAAACAAATGCTGCCACAACACATTTCACCACTTCCTCCTCAAGCCTTGCTCAACACACATAGAAAATAGAAGCAGGAGGAGACCATTCGGCCCTTTGTGCCAGCTCCGCCATTCATTTTGATCATGGCTAATCATCAAATTTAATATCCTGATTCGCCCCTCCCCCCCATATCCCTCAATCTCTTTCGCCCCAAGAGCTATATTTAATTTCTTCTCAAAATCACACAATTCACCACCCCCTGGGTGAAGAAATTGCTCCTCACCTCAGTCCTAAAAGATTTACTCCTTATCTTCAATTATGACTCCTAGTTCTGGACTCCCCCACCATCGGGAACATTCTTTCTGAATCTACCTGTCTAGCCATGTTGGAATTTTAAAAGTTTCTATGAAATCTCCTCTCACACTTCTACACTCCAATTAATATAAGAACAAAGAACAATACAGCACAGGAACAGGCCCTTCGGCCCTCCAAGCCCGCGCCACTCCCCGGTCCAGGATTGAATCCTGAATCCAGGATCCCCGCCCAATTTTCCAGCCTATCTACATACCAATATCCTATCCACCGAGCTGTCCCTCACAGCTACGATGCTTTGTTCATCACAACCTATTAACTCACCCCCACCCCCCCATTCCAGACCATGTGATCTCCAGGGAGAGGCGAAAACCCAGAGTGAAAACCCCAGGGCCAATATGGGGAAAAAAAATCTGGGAAATTCCTCTCCGACCCCCTGAGGCGATCGAAACGAGTCCAGGAGATCACAATGGCCCTGATCGGAAAATGCTTCCCAACCCTAGTCATTTCCACTTCCACGAACACCATATGAATTCCCTGCCCCCAAGACAGGTTCCCAACTATCCGCAGTCTCGCTCTGTACTGGCACCAGCAAGATGATCATAGACCAGCAAGATGATCATAGATAATCCCAATCGACTTAGTCTCTTCTCATATGACAGACCTGCCATCCCAGGAATCAGCCTGGCAATCATTTGCTGTACTCCCTCTATAACAAGGACATCCTTCCTCAGATAAGGACACCAAAACTGTACACAATACTACAGGTGTGGCCTCACCAATGCCCTATACAATTGCAGTAAAACATCCCTATCCCTACACTCAAATCCTCTCGCTATGAAAGCCAACATACCATTTGCCTTCTTTACTGCCTGCTGTACCTGCACGCTTACTTTCAGCGACTGATGCACGAGGACTCCAAGGTCTCGTTGAGTATCCACCTCTCTCAATTTACACACAAATAATCTGTCTTCCTAATTTTGCTACCGAAGCGGATAACCTCACATTTATCCACATTATACTGCATCAGCCATGTATATGCCCACACACTCAGCCTGTCCAAATCACGCTGAAGCATCTCTGCATCCTCCTCACAGCTCACCCACCCACCCAACTTCGTATCATCTGCAAATCTGGAGATAATACATTTAGTTCCCTCTTCCAAGTCATAAGTTTTTTGAATTTTCACAATAATTTCAGAGCAGTGTTAATTTAAGCCTACCTGTGACACTAATAAACTTTATATGTGAACAGCTGGAGTTCTAGCACAGATCCCTACTCTACCCCACTAGTCGCCAATCGATAAAAATACCTATTTATTCTTTCCTTCCTGTCTGCTAACCAGCTTTCTATCCATCTCAACCTGCAATCCCATGCATTTTAACCTTACATAGTAATCTGCTTTGTGAGACCTTGTCAAAAGCCTTCCGAAAGTCATTTATCAACCGGGATTTCCCCTTTGTAAACCCATGCTGACTATTCCATGGCATTCCAAATGCTAAGCTAATATTCAAATCCTCCTCCCTTCAACCAGAAATGTAAATCTTCTTTTAACATTTACAGAATCTATCCATCCGTGTGTACTACACCAGTGACCCTAACACTAAAGGAGCAGCGGACCAGCTGAGGCAACAGCTCCTGAGGAGCTGAAGGGAGCCGGAACCGGAGGAATTCGAGACCAGAGGACACGCTTTAAGATCCTGAACACAACAACTCACACCGGCCACCCAATTAGTCCCATCCGCCTGCTAACTTCCCGCACTCTTCATCTGTTATTTTATAAATATAGGATCAGGTGTAGGCCATTCAGCCCATCAAGCCTGTTCCACCATTCAATGAGATCATGTCTGATCTGTGGCCTAACTCCATATACCTGCCTTTGGCCCATATTCCTTTACACCTTTCAGAAGACTTCTTCCCCGAGTGTTACAACAACAGTATTCCATGTCAATTCCTGCAATAGCAGAGAGGGGTTTATATTCATGTGCAAATAACCCTGCAAAAAACAACCACCAACCAATCTCCCCCTTCAAACCTCATATTCAATTTATATCATGCTCATAGAATCTACAGTGCAGGAAGAGGCCATTTGGCCCATCGAGCCTGCACTTGCAACAATCCCATCCAGGTTCCATTTCCATAACCCCACATATTTATCCTGCTAATCCCCCTGACACAAAGGGACAATTTAGCAAGGCCAATCGACCTTGTTACCATCCCATCGATCAACATAAGTTCCTTGTGACAAACCCTGTCTTTGCATGGCATGCTTTGAACTAGCACAGAACTTTCCTTGCTGAACAGTTCCAGGATAGGCTAAAGCCCATGTGTAACTGGAGACTCAGTACAAACGCTGTATGTACATGTGGGGAAACACCAGCAATGCTGCACATTACTGAGGAGTGTCACTGTTACGGACTAATCACCTTCAATTCAACAAACAAGGAGGTTCAGGGAGCTTGCATTCACTAAATAAAAATTTAAAAACCCACCAGTCAACTGATAGGTCAGCCTTCTTTTATTATTGCCACTCCTCCTCAGTTGGAGACATGGGTAAAGAGATGGCAGATGGAGTTTAATCCAGACAAATGTGAGGTAATGTATTTTGGAAGGTCTAATACAGATAGGAAATATACAGTAAATGGCAGAACCCTTAGGAGTATTGATAGGCAAAGGGATCTGGGTGTACAGGTACACAGGTCACTAAAAGTGGCAATGCAGGTGGAGAAGGTAGTCAAGGCAGCATACGGCATGCTTGCCTTCATCGGCCGGGGTATTGAGTTTAAAAATTGGCAAGTCATGTTGACGCTTTATAGAACCTTAGTTAGGCCGCACTTGGAATATAGTGTTCAATTCTGGTCGCCACACTACCAGAAGGATGTGAAGGCTTTGGAGAGGGTACAGAAAAGATTTACCAGGATGTTGCCTGGTATGGAGGGCATTAGCTATGAGGAGAGGTTGGAGAAACGTGGTTTGCTCTCACTGGAGCGACGGAGGTTGAGGGGCGACCTGATAGAAGTCTACACGATTATGAGAGGCATGGACAGAGTGGATAGTCAGAAGCTTTTCCCCAGGGTGGAAGAGTCAATTACAAGGGGGCATAGGTTTAAGGTGTGAGGGGCAAGGTTTAAAGGAGATGTACGAGGCAGATTTTTTACACAGAGTGGTGGGTGCCTGGAACTTGTTGCCGGGGGAGGTAGTGGAAGCGGATACGGTAGAGACTTAAGGGGCGTCTTGACAAGTACATGAATGAAATGGGAATAGAGGGATATGGTCCCCAGAAGGGTAGAGGGTTTTAGTTAAATCGGGCAGCATGGTCGGTGCAGGCTTGGAGGGCCGAAGGGCCTGTTCCTGTGCTGTAATTTTCTTTGTTCTAGTGCAACTTGGACAAGTTGACTAAGTGGGCAAATGCATGACAGATGCAGTAAAATGTAGATACATGTGAGGCTATTAACTTTGGTAGCAAAAACAGGAAGACAGACTATCTGAATGGCTACAAATTAAGAGGGGAGTGTGCAACGAGATCTGGATGCTCTCGTACACCAGTCACTGAAGGTAAACATACAGGTACAGCAGGCAGTAAAAAAGGCAAATGGTATGTTAGCCTTCAGGAGCAGGGATGTCTTGCTGCAATAATACAAGACCTTGGTGAGGCCATACCTGTAATAGTGTGTGCAGTTTTGGTCTCCTTATCTGAGGAAGGATATTCTTGCTCTAGAGGCAGTGCAGAGGCGGCATACCAGACTGATTCCTGCGATGGCAGGACTGACGCATGTGAGATATTGAGTTGGATTAGAACTATATTCACTGGAGTTCAGAAGAATTGTGGGGGGTGGAGGGGGGGGGGGGGGTAGTGGATCTCATAGAAACTTATAAAATTCTAACAGGATTAGACAGGGTAGATGCAGGAAAGATGTTCCTGATGGTGGGGTGTCCAGAACCAGGGGTCTCAGTCTGAGAATACGGAGTCAACTGTTTAAGATAGATGAGAAGTTTCTTCACCCAGAAAGTGGCAAGCCTATGAAACTTGCTACCACAGGAAGCAATTTAAAGTTTATTTATGGGTGTCACAAGTACGGTTTACATTACACTGCAATGAAGTTACTGTGAAATTCCCCTAGTCGCCACATTCTGGCACCTGTTCAGGTCAACGCACCTAACCTGCACCTAACACAACCAGAGTACCCAGAGAAAACCCACACAGACCTGAGGAGAATGTGCAGACTCCGCACAGATAGTGGCCCAAGCCAGTCGAGTCCAAAACATTGCATGTTTTCAAGAAGCAGTTAGATATAGCTCTTGGGGCAAAGTGGATCAAAGGATACGGGGGCAAAGCAGGATCAGGCTATTGAACTTCTGACTATTCACTCTGTCCATACCTCTCATAATCAGACATGGTCATAATGGATGGCAGGCAGCAGCAGATTCAAAGGACCGAATGGCCTCCTCCTGCTCCCAATATCTATGTTTCTCTCACCCATGGGGCCATTTCACTGCAGCTCCTTTTTCAAAGCAGCAAGTCTGAAAATATCATTTCATCTAATTATTTGCAAGTTTTACCATTTTGTCTCTATCCCATGCCCACCTGAAGTTCACAAACCGCTTCACAGTTAATTACACTCCTTACATTTGTCTCAGTTGAAAACTGTAACATGGATCTCCCCAATATCCATATATACCGATTGTCACACATTCAAGGACTCTTGTACTGGCTACACCAAGGGTGTAGTTTGTGGCATGGATAAGGTGGGCCAAATGGCTCCCTTCAGTGCTGTAACTTTTCTATGGTTCTATAGGATACTCTGCATGCTTCATTTGTGCAAACTGTAAGTGGCAAAAGCACCTCGCCCAATTTCACAGAAATACTGGCCGCCAGCGAACAATAACATCTTCACATAGTTCTGACATTACCTCGAGAATGAAATAATTTCCAAGTACATCCTGTGAAGACAGTGTGTTTCCCAACCAAGCGACTGGCACAAGAGGAACTTGGGAAATGGAAACATAGAAACTAGCAGCAGGACTAGGTCATCTGGCCCTTTGACCCTGCTCGACCATTCAATATTGATCATGGCTGATCTTTTATCTCAACACCGTACTCCCATCTCCTTCCCCATACCCCCGGCACTTTTAAAGTCGAGAAAGCTATTTCCTTCTTAAATATATTCGGTGACTTGGCCTCCAGAGCCTTCTGTAGTAGAGAACTCCACAGGTTCACAACATTCTGAATGAAAAAAATTCTCCTCTCAGCCCTAAATGACCCCCTCCGTATCCTGAGACTCTGACCCCTTGTTTTAGACTCCCCCAGCCAGAGAAAACATCATCCCTGCATCCAGTCCGCCCAGCCATATCAGAATTTTATATGGGCCTTCACTAAATGGTTAGTATATCGTTTCTTAGATAGGGAGACTCAAGCTGCATACAATATCCCAGGTGTGGTCTCACCAAGGCCCTGTACAGCTGCAGTAAACACAGTAAGAGTTTTAACAACACCAGGTTAAAGTCCAACAGGTTTATTTGGTAGCAAATGCCATTAGCTTTCAGAGCGCTGCTCCTTCGTCAGATGGAGTGGAAATCTGCTCTCAAACAGGGCACAGAGACACAAAATCAAGTTCCAGAATACTGATTAGAATGTGAATCTCTACAGCCAACTGTCTTCAAACAACCGCACAACCTCAAACAGACCATTGTCCGCAGCAAACTACCCAGCCTTCAGGAGAACAGTGACCACGACACCACACAACCCTGCCACAGCAACCTGTGCAAGACGTGCCGGATCATCGACACGGATGCCATCATCTCACATGAGAATACCATCTACCAGGTACACGGTACCTACTCTTGCAACTCAGCCAACGTTGTCTACCTGATACGCTGCAGGAAAGGATGTCCCGAGGCATGGTACATTGGGGAAACCATGCAGACGCTACGACAACGGATGAATGAACACCGCTCGACAATCACCAGGCAAGACTGTTCTCTTCCTGTCGGGGAGCACTTCAGCGGGTCACAGGCATTCAGCCTCTGATCTTCAGGTAAGCGTCCTCCAAGGCGCCCTTCACGATACACGACAGCGCAGAGTCGCTGAGCAGAAACTGATAGCCAAGTTCCGCACACATGAGGACGGCCTAAACCTGGATGTTGGATTTATATCACACTATCAGTAACCCCCACAGCTTGCCTCCTGGACTTGCAGAATCTCACTGGCTGTCCTGTCTGGAGACAATACACATTTCTTTAACCTGTGCCTCCCTCCACTCACATTGTCTGTATCTTTAAGACCCTGGTTGGCTGTAGAGATTCGCATTCTAATCAGTATTCCGGAACTTGATTTTGTGTCTCTGTGCCCTGTTTGAGAGCAGATTTCCACTTCATCTGACGAAGGAGCAGCGCTCTGAAAGCTAATGGCATTTGCTACCAAATAAACCTGTTGGACTTTAACCTACTGTTGTTAAAACTCTTACTGTGTTTACCCCAGTCCAACGCCGGCATCTCCACATCACAGTTGCAGTAAGACATGCTTGCTCAAGTCCTCCTGCAATGAAAGCCTACATACCATTTACCGAACTGCTTGCTGCACCGGACTGGCGTACAAGGACACCCAGATGCCTGTGCACATCAACATTGCCCAATCTATCACTGTTTAAATAATACTCTGCCATTCTGTTTTTCCTACTGAAAAGAATAACTTCACATTTATCCACATCTCCTCGTCTAAATCACCTTGAAGTCTCTTAGCATCCGCTGTACCACTTGCATTCCCACAAAGTTTCGTGTCGTCAGCAAGTTATACTTCGGTTCCTTATTCCAAATCATTGACATATATTATGAATAGTTAGGGTCCAGTAACTGATCCCTGCAGAAGCCCACATTCCCCATCTACTCTTACATTTTTCATTCCCTTGCCTAACAAGAATCTATCTACTTCCACCTAAAAAATATTCAGTGATCCCACTTCCACCACTTTCTGAGCAGTGTTCCAAAGTTCCACAACCCTCAGAAAATATTTCTCATCATTCTCCTACAGGGTAACTCCTATTTTAAAACATTGACCCCTAGTTCTGGACTCACCCACAAGAGGAAACATCCTTTCAATGTCCACCTTGTCAAGACCATTCAGAATCTTAAATACTTAAATGAAGTCACACCTCATTCTTTAAACTCCTCATAACTTCCTCATAAGACAACACTCTCATTCAAAACGTCAATCAGGTAAAACCTCTTTGGACTGCCTTCAATGCATTTATTATTTAAATGGTGATAGATTGGGAAATGTTGATGTACACCAATCTGGTACAGAAAGCATTTATATCCTTCCTTAAATAAGGAGACCAAATCTGTACAGTATTCAAGATGTGGTCTCACCAATGCTCTGCATAACTGAGGTATCACATCCTTACTTTTATGTTCAATTCCTCCTGTAATAAAGGCTAGCATTCCATTAGACTTCCTGATTACTTGCTGCACCTGCATATTCAGGCACGAGAACACCTAGAGCCCTTTGCACCTCAGAATTCTGCAGTCATTTTCTGTTTCAGTAATACTCTGCTTATTTATTCTTCTGTCAAACTGAAGAACTTCATATTTTCCCACATTATACTCCATCTGCCAGATGTTCGCCCCTTTGCTCAATCAATCTATATCCATCTGCAAACTCCATATGTCTTCTTCACAACATACTTTCCTACCTAACTTTGCAAACACAGCTACTGTGCCTTTGCTCCTCTCATCTAAGTCACTGATGTAAATTGTAAAAAGTTAAGGTCCCATAACAGACCCCTGCAGTACTCCACTTGTTATATCCACAGGTTCTCCCTTACTTAATCTGCTAGCTACATCCTCAAAAAAACTCCAATAGTTTTGTCAAACATGATTTCCCTTTCATAAATCCACGTTGACTTTGTCTAATCCCATTGTTATTTTCTAAGTGTCCCATTATCACATCCTTTATAATAGTCTAGAGCATCGTCCCTACTACTGATGTTAGGCTATTCCCTGTTCTCTCCCTCTCCTTTTAACAGTAGGGTTAAATCCACTATTTCCATGGCCACTCCCTTTAGTACTCTGGAATGTAGATCATTAGGCCCTGGAGAGCCCCGTTATTTACTCCAGCACTTTTTTCCTGGGAGGATTTGTTAGGGAACCAAGTGAGGAGGAGGAACTGAGGATGCCCGAGAGAAGACACACTAAATCCTGAGGGGCAGTGGGGGCAAACCAGCACCAGGAAGCATGAATACAAAACCCTCACCAACAAACCCAAATGAGAGGGGGCTGAGAATATGGATTCAATGCCTTTGTAAGACTGGACTCCCGACTATGGGTCATTTCTGGGAGCTTTGCTTTTGTGGGGAAGAGGCAGCCCAGACAATATGCAGTCAGTATGTGGAGACAAGACCCAACTAAGAACTAGTAGCAGGAACTGGCCATTCAGCCCCATGAGCCTGCCCCACCATTTGACAAGATGGTAACTGATCTGATCATGAGGTCAACTCCCATTGCTCCCATAAGAATAGGAGCAGAATTAGGCCATTCGGCCCATCGAGTCTGCTCCGCCATTCGATCATGGCTGATAGGCTCCTCATCCCCATTTTCCTGCCTTCTCCCCATAACCCTTCAACCCAATTAAAAATCTGTCTAACTCCTTAAATTTACTCACTGCCCCAGCATCCACCGCACTTTGGGGGAGCGAGTTCCACAGATTCACAACCCTTTGGGAGAAGTAGTTTCTCCTCAACTCTGTTTTAAATTTGCTGCCCCTTATTCTAAGATTATGACCTCTCGTCCTAGAATGCCCCACAAGAGGAAGCATCCGCTCCATGTCCACTTTATCCATACCTTTGATCATCTTGTATATCTCAATCTGATCTCCCCTCACTCTTCTAAATTGCAGAATCGGTCAGGAATCAGTGTAACCCCAGCCAATAACCCATTGCTTTCTGAGGAAGGAAATCCCAAAGACCCTCAGAGTCTGCACTGAGACTTCCCAATACCTAAACCTCGGCCCCTGGTTCCAAACCCCCCCCGGGGGAGGACAGTGACCCGCTCAGTAATCTCACCACATCTCAACTCCAGGGGACACAACACCAGCTCAGCTCAAACTTTCCTCAACACCCTCCCCCCCCCCCACCCTCCCCGACCCCCTTCTCCCCCACAGGTTTCGGGTCCCGGCCTCTCCCCCCCGGGCCCCCGGCCGCCCCCCAGGGCCCCGACCCTCCTCTCTTTCCCCCCCCCCCCCCCCCGGGGCCCCGACTCCAGCCTCTCCACCCCCGGGGCCCCGGCTCCAGTCTCTCCCCTCCACCCCCCGGCCTCTCCCTCTCTCCCCGGCCTCTCCCTCTCTCCCCGGCCTCTCCCTCTCCCCCCGGCCTCTCCCTCTCCCCCCGGCCTCTCCCTCTCCCCCCGGCCTCTCCCTCTCCCCCCGGCCTCTCCCTCTCCCCCCGGCCTCTCCCTCTCCCCCCGGCCTCTCCCTCTCTCCCCGGGCCCCCGGCCTCTCCCTCTCCCCCCGGCCTCTCCCTCTCTCCCCGGGCCCCCGGCCTCCCACCTGCCGACGAAGTTTTCCAGCACCGAGCTCTTGCCGGCGCTCTGCCCGCCCACCACCGCGATCTGCGGCAGGTCCAGGTTGCAGCTCTGTCCGATCGAGCTGAAGGCATCCTGCAGTTTGTTGACGAGCGGAATCAGGTCCTCCATGCCCCGGTTCCCCATGGCGCCTCTCGGGGCTCCGCTCCCTCACTCGGTCCCGGGGCCTGCGGCCTGCGCTTCCGCTCCCACCCTGAGCGCCAGCCGGCACCGCCCCGCCGCCCATTGGCCGTGGCGGCTGCCAATCACATCCGAGCGACCAATCCGATCGCAGGAAGCCCGGCCTTCGCTCACGTCACTTAGGCTGATTCCCATTGGATCCTCCGCCCATCAGTCACAGCAACCCGTAATCCGATTGGATCACCCAAGCCACACTACCGCCTATTGGCTGGAGGTCTCTGCCAATCACCGCGAGGGTGCCGCCCACTGGCCTCTCAACCACGCCCCGGCCCCGCCCCCACCCAGCCCGCCGCTGAGTGGCTGCTCCTGCTGCCAATCATCGAAGCTCAACAGCCTATTCGACAACGATGAGGTCACCCGGAACTCAGATCCCGCCCCTCCAGTTTGGAGCAGTGGATGAGGAAGCAATTGTCCAGCCTGTGGCCACACTGCCAGTGCGCACAACATCAAACACAACCTGTGGCTTAGGTCAAGTGTAGTATCGACCTCCTGCTCTTGGTTGAAGTCATGAAGTTCCATTAAGGCTTCATTTGAAGCAATTTTTTAAAGCGACATCTCGGCCTTTTGGCTAAGATGCAAATGAGCTCAAGCCTTGGAGAAGGTGCAATGCCTCCTCCAATCATGTAAATCAAGCCCAAGACAGGAAGTGGGAAGCCTGTCTTGTTAGCTTGGATCTGG
Source organism: Mustelus asterias (assembly GCF_964213995.1). Taxonomy (NCBI): domain Eukaryota; kingdom Metazoa; phylum Chordata; class Chondrichthyes; order Carcharhiniformes; family Triakidae; genus Mustelus; species Mustelus asterias. Next base: position 6,009,726 of record NC_135819.1, read on the forward strand.
AATGTCTCACTTGCTGAGACTTTGATTGAATATATAAACAAAAAAACCCAGAAACTTTAGGTCCAGGCAGCTAAAAATGGAGGGAGCTCTGGAGGAATACAAAGAAAGTAGGAAAGAACTCAAACGAGGAATTAGAAGGGCAAAAAGGGGTCACGAAATGTCCTTGGCAGACAGGATTAAGGAGAATCCCAAGGCATTTTATTTATACGTTAGGAACAAAAGGGTTGTCAGAAAAAAAATCGGACCTCTCAGGGACAGAAGTGGGGAATTATGCTTAGAGCCTAAAGAAGTAGGGGAGATCCTAAATGAATACTTTACGTCGGTATTCACAAAGGAGGGATGTGTTGACTGGGAGTGTCTCGGAGGGGAGTGTTGACCCGTTAGAGAAAATCTCCATTAGAAGGGAGGAAGTGTTAGATTTGTTAGGGAATATAAAGACTGACAAATCCCTAGGGCCTGATGGAATCTATCCAAGGCTGCTCAGGGAGACGAGAGATGAAATCGCTGGGCCTCCGACACAAATCTTTGTCTCGTCACTGGACACAGGTGAGGTCCCAGAAGATTGGAGGATAGCTAACGTGGTCCCGTTATTTAAGAAGGGTAGGAAGGATAACCCGGGAAATTATAGGCCCGGAGCTTGACGTCCGTGGTAGGGAAGTTGTTGGAGAGGATTCTTAGAGATAGGATGTATGCACATTTAGAAAGGAATAAACTCATTTACGATAGTCAGCATGGTTTTGTGAGAGGGAGGTCATGTCTCACTAACCTGGTGGAGCTTTTTGAAGAAGTGACTAGAATGGTTGACGTGGGAAGGGCTGTGGATGTCGTCTATATGGACTTTAGTAAAGTGTTTGACAAAGTCCCTCATGGTAGGTTGGTGCAAAAGGTTGGATCTCATGGGATAAAGGGGGAGGTGGCTAGATGGGTGGAGAACTGGCTTGGTCACAGAATAGAGGGTGGTAGTGGAAGGGTCTTTTTCCGGCTGGATGCCTGTGACTAGTGGTGTTCACAGTAAGAAGTTTAACAACACCAGGTTAAAGTCCAACAGGTTTATTTGGTAGCAAAAGCCACACAAGCTTTCGGAACTCTCAGCCCCTTCTTCAGGTGAGTGGGAATTCTGTTCACAAACAGAGCTTATAAAGACACAGACTCAATTTACATGAATAATGGTTGGAATGCGAATACTTACAACTAATCAAGTCTTTAAGAAACAAAACAATGTGAGTGGAGAGTGCATCAAGACAGGCTAAAAAGATGTGTATTGTCTCCAATGTCACACTAGAAATCATAGAAACCCTACAGTGCAGAAAGAGGCCATTCGGCCCATCGAGTCTGCACCGACCACAATCCCACCCAGGCCCTACCCCCATATCCCTACATATTTTACCCGCTAATCCACACATCCCAGGACACTAAGGAGCAATTTTAGCATGGCCAATCAACCTAACCCGCACATCTTTGGACTGTGGGAGGAAACCGGAGCACCCGGAGGAAACCCACGCAGACACGAGGAGAATGTGCAAACTCCACACAGACAGTGACCCAAGCCGGGAATCGAACCCAGGTCCCCGGAGCTGTGAAGCAGCAGTGCTAACCAGTGTGCTACCGTGCCGCCCTATTTGTAACTCCCACAGTTGCGTGGACCTGCAGAGTTTCACTGGCTGTCTTGTCTGGAGACAATACACATCTTTTTAGCCTGTCTTGATGCTCTCTCCACTCATTGTTTTGTTTCTTAAAGACTTGATTAGTTGTAAGTATTCGCATTCCAACCATTATTCATGTAAATTGAGTCTGTGTCTTTATAAGCTCTGTTTGTGAACAGAATTCCCACTCACCTGAAGAAGGGGCTTAGAGTTCCGAAAGCTTGTGTGGCTTTTGCTACCAAATAAACCTGTTGGACTTTAACCTGGTGTTGTTAAACTTCTTACTGTGTTTCCCCCAGTCCAACGCCGGCATCTCCACATCATGACTAGTGGTGTTCCGCAGGGCTCTGTATTGGGACCTCTGCTGTTTGTGATTTATAGAAACGATCTGGAAGGTGTAACTGGGGTGATCAGTAAGTTTGCGGACGACACGAAAATGGCTGGACTTGCAGATAGTGAGGAACATTGTCAGAGGCTGCAGAAGGATATAGATAGGCTGGAAATTTGGGCAAAGAAATGGCAGATGGAGTTCAATCCAGATAAATGCGAAGTGATGCATTTTGGTAGAACTAACGTAGGGGGGAGCTATACGATAAATGGCAGAACCATAAAGGGTGTAGATACGCAGAGGGACCTGGGTGTGCAAGTCCACAGATCCTTGAAGGTGACGTCACAGGTGGAGAAGGTAGTGAATAAGGCATATGGCATGCTTGCCTTTATAGGATGGGGCATCGAGTATAAAAGTTGGGGTCTGATGTTGCAGTTGTATAGAACGTTGGTTCGGCCGCATTTGGAATACTGCGCCCAGTTCTGGTCGCCACACTACCAGAAGGACGTGGAGGCTTTAGAGAGAGTGCAGAGGAGGTTTACCAGGATGTTGCCTGGTATGGAAGGGCTTAGTTATGAGGAGAGATTGGGTAAACTGGGGTTGTTCTCACTGGAAAGATGGAGGATGAGGGGTGACCTAATAGAGGTGTATAAAATTATGAAAGGCATAGATAGGGTGAACGGTGGGAAGCTTTTTCCCAGGTCGGTGGTGATGTTCACGAGGGGTCATAGGTTCAAGGTGAGCAGGGGGGGGGGGGGGGGGGAGGTTTAACACGGATATCAGAAGGACGAATTTTACACAGAGGGCGGTGGGGGCCTGGAATGCGCTGCCGGACAAGGTGGTGGAGGCGGACACACTGGGAACATTTAAGACTTATCTAGATAGCCACATGAACGGAGTGGGAATGGAGGGATACAAAAGAATGGTCTAGTTTGGACTAGGGAGCGGCGCGGGCTTGGAGGGCCGAAGGGCCTGTTCCTGTGCTGTATTGTTCTTTGTTCTTTACACCCTAGCTATGTCTGTAACTAGGGGATATTCAATGACTTAATTGCAATGTTAATGGAAGCCTACTTGTGACACTAATAAATAAACAAACTTAAAAAAACACTATACCCTCTCTTCATTGGTAAGGGGATCAAGGTTACAGGGAAAGGCAGAATAGGGTTGAGAAACTGATCAGTCATGATTGAATGGCAGCACAGACTCAATAGACCGAATGGCCTAATTCTGCTCCTATATAAAGTTTATTTGTTAGTATCATAATTAGCTTACACTGCAATGAAGTTACTGCAAGAATCCCCTAGTCGCCACACTCCGGCACCTATTCGGGTACACTGAGGAAGAATTTAGAACGGCCAATGCACCTAACCGGACTGGGGGAGGAAACCCACGCAGACACGGGGAGAATGTGCAAACTCCACACAGACAGTGACCCAAGCCAGGAATCGAACCTGGGTCCCTGGCACTGTGAGGCAGCAGTGCTAACCACTGTACCACCGTGCCTCCCTATTTCATGGTTTCTCCTTTCCTTCTTTCACTTACAGTGGAAATACCTTTCACATGTATCCCAATACATGTGACCATAATTAAAATCAAATCAAACATTAGATATACAGCAGGCAGTGTAAATACAAATGGAATATACAGCAGAGGATGCAAACCTGAAATAAAACTAGAAGATATTTGGGGGGGGGGGGGGAATGAGGTCTGGCAGCATATGTAAACAGGACCAACATTTCATTAAAACTGGTAGAAGTTAGAGATATTACAGGTTTGAAGCATGTTGGCACGAAAAAGTGGGGAATGATCAAAAAGTCTGTGATGGTGTGGACAGGGCTGGCCAGTCCAACGCCGGCATCTCCACATCATGGTGTGGACAACCAGAAAAATTAAATGACAAGAAAGTAAATGGTTCAGGGAAAAGGGAAGTGGCACTGGATCAAGAAACAAAAAGGTGGGTCTAGATGATGTGTGACTGACACCCACAGAACAGCAGGACCCCCCCCCCCCCATTGAATCTGCGCCACCATTCAATATGATCAAGGCTGATCTCAGGTTCAGCTCCACAATCCTACCCACTCTCTATATCCCTCAGTTCCCACCCAGACCTCACCAATATGACTATCTGGTGGCACAGTGGTTAGCACTGCTGCTTTACAGTGCCACGGACCTGGGTTCGATTCCCGGCTTGGGTCACTGTCTGTGTGAGGTTTGCACGTTCTCCTCGTGTCTGCGTGGGTTTCCTCCGGATACTCTGGTTTCCTCCCACTGTCCAAAGATGTGCAGGTTAGGTGGATTGGCCACGCTAAATTCTCCCTCAGGCGTACCTGAACAGGCGCCGGAGTGTAGCGACCAGGGGATTATCACAGTAACCTCATTGCAGTGTTAATGTAAGCCTACTTGTGCAACTAATAAATACACTTAAAAACTTATCTCAGCCTTAATATAGTCAACAATGGAACATCCACAACCCTCTGGGGTAGAGAACTCCCAAATGTTTCATCTCAGTCTTGACTGATTGCTTATCCTGAGTGTTCTCGATTATGACGTGGAGATGTCGGCGTTGGACTGGGGTAAACACAGTAAGGAGTCTAACAACACCAGGTTAAAGTCCAACCGGTTTATTTGGTAGCAAACGCCACTAGCTTTCGGAGCGCTGCTCCTTCGTCAGGTGAGTGGGAGATCTGCCCATAAACAGCAAACAGGGCAGATAAAGACACAAACTCAATTTACTGAATAATGAATGGAATGCGAGTCTTTACAGCTAATCAAGTCTTAAAGGTACAGACAATGTGAGTGGAGAGAGCATTAAGCACAGGTTAAAGAGATGTGTATTGTCTCCAGTCAGGACAGCCAGTGAGATTTTGCAAGCCCAGGCAAGTCGTGGGGGTTACAGATAGTGTGACATGAACCCAAGATCCCGGTTGAGGCCGTCCTCATGTGTGCGGAACCTGGCTATCAGTCTCTGCTCAGCGACTCTGCACTGTCGTGTGTCGTGAAGGCTGCCTTGGAGAACGCTTACCCGAATATCAGAGGCCGAATGCCCGTGACTGCTGAAGTGTTTCCCAACAGGAAGAGAACAGTCTTGCCTGGTGATTGTTGAGCAGTGTTCATTCATCCGTTGTCGTAGCGTCTGCATGGTCTCCCCAATGTACCATGCCTCGGGACACACGACAGCGCAGAGCAGAGACTGATAGCCAAGTTCCGCACACATGAGGACGGCCTCAACCGGGATCTTGGGTTCATGTCACACTATCTGTAACCCCCACGACTTGCCTGGACTTGCAAAATCTCACTAACTGTCCTGACTGGAGACAATACACATCTCTTTAACCTGTGCTTAATGCTCTCTCTCCACTCACATTGTCTGTACCTTTAAGACTTGATTAGCTGTAAAGACTCGCATTCCAATCATTATTCAGTAAATTGAGTTTGTGTCTTTATATGCCGTTTGCTGTTTATGGGCAGATTTCCCACTCACCTGACGAAGGAGCAGCACTCTGAAAGCTAGTGGCGTTTGCTACCAAATAAACCGGTTGGACTTTAACCTGGTGTTGTTAAGACTCCTTACTGTGTTCTCGATTACGCATCCAGGGGAAACGACCTCTCAGTGTTTACCGCACCCAGCCCCTTCAGAATCCTGTATGTTTCAATAAGATCACCTCTCATTATTTTATATTCGAGCGAATACAGAACCCAGTGCACACGATGGGCCAAATGGCCTCCTTCTATGCCATAACAATTCTGTGAATTCACTCAGCCTCTCATCCCAGAGACTAGTGAACTTCCAATACAATTAGGATTCCTTAAAAATGGGAAGTACTCAGGCTGTGGTCTCACCAAAGCATTTTAAAATTGTAGCAAGACTTCCTTATTCTTGTACTGCAATCCCCTTGCAAAGGCCAACGTCATTTGCCTTCCTAATTGCTTGCTGTACCTGCATACTACCTGACTTCCTCGTACAAGAAGCCCCAAGTCTCTGAACACAAACTTGTAAATGTTAAGTGTCATGTCTTTTGAAAAATATTGTGCTTTTCTATTCTTACAACCAAATGAATAGCTTCACACTTCCCTTAATTATATTCCATCTTGCTCTTACTCACTCTGCAGAACCCTCAGCAGAAATTGCTGCCAATAAAATGGAAGCAGTGGTTAAAATCTGTAATTGTTGAACTGAATGGCGAGTCAGGAAAGTTGTAAAGTGCCTCATTGAGACATGATCTGTTCCTCCTCCAGTTTGCCTTGAGCTTTATAACTCTACGCAGGAGGCAAAGTGAGCAGGTGAGCTTTGGACAGGTGACCGGAAGTTCAGGGTTACGCTTATGGACTGAACAATTTGGAGCAGGAATTGCAGTAGGCAGTGCGCCGGGGAATTCCAAGTGTCACACCCTTGTTCAAAAAATGAGTGTAAAGATTTTGGTAGCTTTTGCTACCAAATAAACCTGTTGGACTTTAACCTGGTGTTGTTAAACTTCTTACTGTAAAGATAAGCCCAGTAACGACAGGCCAGTCAGTTTAACATTGGGTAGCTTTCAGTAATGACAGTTCAGATCAAGATTAAATCACTTGGGCCAATGCTGGATAATTATCAAATCATGTTTAATTAACTTGTTTTGAGTTTTTGATGAGAATGTAAATTTCTGTGATGTACACGAACTTTCAAAAGCCGTTTGATAACCTGTCACAGAACAGACGTCAGCAACAAGGGACAGGAGCAGCATGGATACAAAATTGGTTTAAGTGATAGCAGAGTATTAGCGAATGATTCAGTGGAGGAAGGTATACAGTGGGGATCCTTTAGGATTGGCGTTAGGACCCTCGCTCTTCCTGACATCTTAATGATCCTTACTTGGGTGTACAGGGCACAACTCCAAAATTTGTACATTACACACAGGGTGGAAGTATTGAGATATGCGGAGAGAGTATAGACTTCAAACATACTAGTAGGTGACGATTAAAGCAGAGACATGCAAAGGGATTTATTGCAGTGGCTAGCATTGCTGTCTCAGTGGTAGGGACCAGAGTTTGATTCCCGGCTTAGATCACTGTCTGAGTCTGCGCCTTCTCCCTGTGTCTGCATGGGTTTCCTCTGGGTGCTCCGGTCAACTTCCACAGTCCAAAAGACGTGTCAAGTGGATTGACTATGCTAAATTCTCCCTCAGTGTATCCGAACAGGGGCCAGAGTGTGGCAACAAGGGGATGTTCACAGTAACTTCATTACAGTGTTAATGTAAGCCTACCTGCAACACTAATAAATGAAATAAATTCAGGAGGAAGAATGAGAGGTTGTAGCTAAAGGGCGCAATTCTAAAAAGGGGTAGTAGCAGAGTTAAACTGACTGTGTCTATGCACAAATCCTTGCAAGTGGCAGGGTAGGTACAGAAAAAGTGTACAGAAAGCCTGGGCTTTATAAATATGGACAGAGTGCAAAAGCAAATAAATTTGTACAAAACATGTGCTTGGTCTCAACTGCAATCTTGTGTTCATTTCTGAGAGAACCACATTAAGGCCTTAGAGAAGCTGCAGGTGATTCACAAGAATGGTTCTAGGGATGAGGAACATAGGAGCAAGTCAGCCATTCAACGAAATCATGAATGACCAGCATGTGGTCCCAACTCCACTTTCCTGTTGATAGACTAGAGATGGAGATTTGCAGAGTCAGAGTTTTAACAACACAAAGAGGCCCTTCAGCCATCTTGTCAGAGTAGAGATGGAGAAGTGTACCGAGCAAGGAGACGCAATCGTAAAAGAAGCAATCACTTTAAATCAATGGTGACATGAGGAAAATAATTTTATGAAGCGAGTGATTAGCATATGGAATAAATCGGGAGAGTGGAGGTACAAGAGACCTTTAGATGATCAGAAAATAAAAAATTCTGCATAGCTACAGGACAGAGGGTAGGGAAATGGCATTAGCAAAATTAATCTTGCAGCAAGCTAGCACAGATACAGACTGAATGGCCTCTTTGTGCTGTACCCATTCTATGAACCTAAACTGAAAAGAGTACAAGTAAATCACTATTTCACTGGGAAGGGAGGAGATAAAGGGTAGATATCGCTCTTCATGGTCTTGCACAGGAAGGAGAGTGATGGAGGTGTGGAGCTGGGTGTTCCAGAGGGAATGATCCCTTTGAAAAGCTGAAAAGGAGGGAGAGGGGGCATTTGGCAGCACAATCAGAAAAGGCAGGGGGGGGGGGGGTATTGAATATGGGGGCCGGAGAAGTGAATGAGGAGGAAATGGGGAACCTTCCAGTAAACGGTCAGCTAGAATTGTGATATGTTGAAAAGGTTGGGAAAGCCTCAGATAACAGTCAGCGAATGGAATGGAACAGGTCAGCAAGGAGCAGAGCTGCAGGCCAAAGCTTCAGCTTTCCCCAATATTTGACTGGAAGAGAGTGAGACTCTGGAACAGATGGTAATCTTGTACCAGAGGCAGTGGCAATACGGAGATAATGACACAAAACTACATATCCCTACAACCTGGAACAGAAGGTACAAGGAACAGCACACCATCCATCTTTTGTCAGTCCAGAGTTTCTCTCCCAAAAAGGGAAGCTATAGAGATTTTAAAACACTGGATTTTATATTTTAAAAAGTGCTTTAATCTTCACAAAGTAAATAACTGCAACATGCGTTACAGCTACTGAACAATCTCCCAAATTCAAGAGAATAAAATCAAGATGCACAATACATACAGCAGTGACAGTCTCAGCCAGACAGAGCTGGAGGATAGAATTGGCTTCCACAACACAAGCTATGACAATTCAGGACATCTTTGGGAATCAACAATCTTATTTAAAGGAGAAGCCACATTAAGGGTGTGGTCTTACAACTGATCCAATTGCTGTCCAGACAGGCAGAATGATAGAGTGTTACAGTCAGTTGTGTACTAAACCCTCTACATTTTATTATGGTTTAATTGGGTAGTTGCACTAGGAACAGCAGAGAATGTTAACCTCAGCTGACAAGAGTTGGAAGGGATGGAATAATTCTTTCTCCATCCCGTCCCACCAAAACTTACAGGCATTAATACCAATCAGGGCACTGAGTGACCAAATTCCCATTGCTGCTGGGTCACTAGTGATGGCTCCAGTAGTTCATTATTCAGAGAATCCATCATTAGGCAGTTGTTGTTCAGAGTTGAGAGTCTTATTTCTTTATTGACTTTTATAAATACTTATTCAATTATATACACACTAAAATAATCTGATAGGAATGAACACAAGTTTCAGCTCCTTCCTTCACAGCAGTAGAGACACACACACATCCCAGAACGTGATCAGACTTTGTTCTATTCTCCATGCCAGTGTCCATTGCTCATCCACAGGCACAGCCTAACCATAAACATACAATAAACTTTATTTCAAGTAAAAGGCATCAAGTGCAAAAGCATTGATCAGAGATCTCAGATCATAAGCTGCTGGAGAACCCATATTAAAGTGTCCACAGCTCATCCTCCATACAACACCCAAATACCTCTCTGCCACCTGTTCCCTCCTCACAAGGAGGAACCCCATGTTTGCAGGAAGGAAGGATGGAATCGGAGGAAATGTGGCAACAGCAGGTTCTTGGGTGTTAACAGGCAAGTGATGTGTCAGCAATACCACAATGGTGTCTCTCAACCAGTGTCCAATTTGCTGCATCAGAATTAGGCACCAGCACTAATCAATTGATCGAGACTGAAGGCCCCATCAGTAAACAGCAAGCTCCTGCCCCCGTCTCCATTCGGAATACTAGATTTCCACTAAAGGCATTTGGCAGTTTCTGTCACACTATCCCAGTCGGAGGTGTTAATCAGGCAGTATCCGTGGGGAAAGAAACAGTTAATGTTCCACTTTCCTCAGATACATCCAGACCCAAGGAATATTTCCAGCATTTTCTGTTTAATATGTCTGTATGCAGTGCTAATATTAATCTATTTCCTTACCCCCAGTGGTGACACAATGGCTCAAAAGGCAGGTTTCAGGATTAAAACAGAAACAGATGAAGAATTCGACCAGCAATGAATTTGTGACATACTCAGGTCTGATTTGTAGTGACGTTTGAATGTTTTACATTAGACCCTCAGCATCTTTAGTTGCAGTTAATGTCCAATCTAGTCTGATATGAGGAGGTCCAAGGGCTCATCTCGGGACCTGCCCGCATTAACAAGTATTTATTTCATCACTTGGATTGTGTAACAGAGATGTTCCAGGAGTGACAGCCAACATGTTAAAGGCAATAATGCAGTGATTGCACTTTTCCATAGGAACTATGGGTTAAGGAGAGGGATTCCCGTGGAAGCCCTAGCTTCTGGGGGAGTCTCCCACCTGTAGGGTGGGATTCAGCTGCAGTCAAAGATAACTGCCTGTTTATTCAATGAGCATAGCCAAGCACCTCGACTTGAGGGAAGTACTTGGGGCAACAATAGTCTTGAGATGTACCCTGCACATCCAGAGCACTGGGAGAGATTGAAACAGTGGCAAGAGTAGTATGTCACCAGAGAGGATATATTGCCCAGATTCACTAGAACGCCAGCATTATGATGCAAAATACATTTATATTCCCTGTAATGTAGAAGGCTAAAGGCTGATTGAATTGAGGGCTTTGAAAGGATAGGGTTGAGTAGCTGGTTATATGCTAGTTGAATTAATAATTCAAAATTTAAAGATCAAAAGTTTTGCTTTCAAGGGTTTAAAGGATAACAGAGTCAAGGGACATGGATGGTGCAGAGGTACAGAGCAGCCATGATCTCACCGAATGGTAGAACAAGTTCCTCTTTCTGATCTAATCAGTAGATTAACGACAAGCTTTTATTCAAATGGTGCCCTTCACAACCTCAGAGCTCCCAATAAAGCCTTTATACAGTGTCGTCATAATCTTTCCCTCACATCAATATCTAGGTCATATTGCCTTAATGTGCTGTTTTAGGAATGAGAGAAGTGGATTGAGGGGAATAATTTACACTCCACTGGGAATGTGTAAACGCAACAGCCCATCCAGCTTGTGCTCATATGTTCTGACAAATAATTAACACCATGTCCTAGGTCACAGGTCAACTAGCCTAGCTACCGAGGGCATGATCCTCAAGAGCTCAGAAAGACCCATGAGGAGATCACTGGTCGCAAACTATTCACAGCACCAACAGCATTTTGAATAAGCTACTTCACCCCTTATAGATGTGGGATTGCAGGCACCATATAGAGTAGAGACAGTGAAATCAGGTCATGCAGCAACTCCAGGCTAATACTGACAATTGCTGAACACCCAGCTGGGGGTCCCAGGGTGTGGGCGACGGTGCAGACAAGATGATTCCACAATAGACTCCCAAATATCCAGCTTGTGGGAGTCAGCTAGGTAATAGTGCCCTTCAGCAGCAGTCACTCACAGGAAAATGGTTTAGCTAAATCAATCCAGTACAAGGGAAGGAGCCGAGCTCTGGTCAGGGAGGAAAGGGGCCACTTTGTGCTTCTTAACCCCAGTCACACTATGAAATACTATGAAAATTAGCAGCCCCAGGATCAATATCTGTTCACTGGTGTCAGAGACATCCACATTGCTGACTCTAATTGTAGACTGAAACATTGTTGTACAGGGATACAGCTTCTTGTGAACTCACTTCCATCAGATGCCTGTGGGGAGGGAAAGCCAGGAGCCTGATTAAACTAGTTCTTGGTAAGAAGAGAAGAAGTTTGGTCATCCACACAGTGAGGCCACCCTGTGACAGAGCTGAATACTGACCCTCGGTTCTCTGTTGTCAGTGTCAATGTGGGCGCGTGCTCGACTCGGAGGTGTGTCGAATGCGGGGCACCGTGTGTCCATTCACACAGCCATTGCGTTTAGTCAGGCCACCCGTTAGGATATCCTGAATGTGCTGCACAATCAGGTTTATGGCAACTGCAAGAGAGAGCAAAACAATCAAACTCCCACTGACCCATCCCAAATAAACCCCAGCTCCTCCAAATACCCCCCCTCACCCCACCCTCCTGACCTCCAGATTCCCCCAGCCCTCAATATACCCCACTCACCCAGCTCTCCTGACTCTCACCCCAGCCTCCCACCTCCAATATATCTCTAACCTTTAATTCCCCACACACTTGTACCCCCCTCCACACAGATTGCTCATTAGCCCAGTCCTGTAATTCTGTGCGCACACGGGCGATAAGATCCTTGTACTCACCCAGGTTTTCCACTCCTCTGGGGATGATGACATCTGCATATTTCTTGGTCTGGGATGAAAGCACAAATAATCATCATCAAAGTTGACATCTTATCAGTCTGCAACAACTCGCTGCACAGTTCCTGCTCCTGTCCAATCACCAGGATTCAATTCACTGATCCTCAGCACGAGTTCAGACGGACCTGGACCACAGCATCAACTTACCCCAAGCGCCCATTACCTCCCAACCCTTTACTTCAGAATCATTGCTCACCGGAAGGCAGAACTCCTCAAAGGCTGGTTTCACAAAGGTGGTGTATTGTGCGAGAATCTGCTCCAGGTCCCTCCCTCTCTCGTTAATGTCTCTCAACACTGGAGATGAGAAATACAAAGTTAAAATAATAAAAACCCAGGCACAATGCATTTGCGAGCACTGCACCAGCACACACGGGAGCAAGGCTGTTCCCAAATCTAGATAACCATGGGCCAAGGTCCCCTCACACATCACTCCCCAGACACCCAAAGGTAGAACAGAGCTGCTGATGAAAATGGCAGAATTTTTGGAGGGACAATGCAGGAAATGGAGAAGCAAAGGGAGTGAAGTGGAGCAGAAACAAGCAAACCTGTTTCCACGCGATTCAATCCCAGAACTCCCTTAATCGTGGGTCACCCCAACCACAGAAACGTCTCTCACCTCTCCTGGAGAGCCGGGTATCTGCATCTGTGTCCACAAAAAGTTTCATCTGAAACAAATCCCTAATCTCCTGGGAATAGAAAACCAGGATTCCCTCGAAGAGGACCACATCTGCTGGATAAACCTGCACCATCTCCGACTTCCTGTGTAAAACAAGCTGCAGTCAGTCTCAGTTCAAATCTACACCTGGACACAGCCCCTCCAACCTGCTTCCCCCTATTGAATCAGACCAATCACCATCTAACTTATCCAAGTTATTTCCAATTGCAACAGGATCTTGATCAATTGGGCCAGTGGGCTGACGAATGGCAGATGGAGTTTAATTTAGACAAATGTGAGGTGGTGCATTTTGGTAGATTGAACCAGGGCAAGACTTAGTTAATGGTAGGGCGTTGGGGAGAGTTACAGAACAAAGAGATCTAGGGGTACATGTTCATAGCTCCTTGAAAGTGGAGTCACAGGTGGACAGTGTGGTGAAGGCAGCATTCGGCATGCTTGGTTTCATCGGTCAGAACATTGAATACAGGAGTTGGGACATCTTGTTGAAGTTGTACAAGACATTGGTAAAGCCACACTTGGAATACTGTGTACAGTTCTGGTCACCCTATTATAGAAAGGATATTATTAAACTAGGATGCTACCGGGACTTGATGGATTGAGTTACAAGGAGAGGCTGGATAGACTGGGACTTTTTTCTCTGGAGCGTAGGAGGCTGAGGGGTGATCTTATAGAGGTCCATAAAATAATGAGGGGCACAGATCAGCTAGATAGTCAATATCTTTTCCCAAAGGTAGGGGAGTCTAAAACTAGAGGGCATAGGTTTAAGGGGAAGAGATAAAGTGTCCAGAGGGTGGTGAGTGTCTGGAACAAGCTGCCAGAGGTAATAGTAGAGGCGGGTACAATTTTTTCTTTTAAAAAACATTTAGACAGTTACATGGGTAAGGTGAGTATAGAGCGATATGGGCCAAACACAGGCAATTGGGACTAGCTTAGGGTTTTTTTTTTTAAAAAAAAGGGCGGCATGGACAAGTTGGGCCGAAGGGCCTGTTTCCATGCTGTAAACCTGACTCCAACTCAGAATTAAAATGCTTAACAGCCATCTTGGCAACCCTAGTGATGTTAAACTAAAACAAACAGTAATACAGACTTGTCTCATCTCATCTAAACCAGCAGTAACTAATTCCTCTCCATGATGCCAGTCCCTAGCATCTTAAGGAGTTTTTATGAAGGACATTCAATTGTGGGAGCATCACAGGTGCCTCCACCCAACGTCCACAGACATTGCCCAAGCAGGATTCAGTTACAGGGGTCCTGAGCAATCCCACAGGCCAAACCATGAACAGGGGCCTTGCCCAATCACTCCCACACAGGAAACATGGGACCAGCAACTGCATTCCCCACCCAAACACCATACCTTCTTCTATTACGTCTCAGTCTGTACTCCTAAACAACTATAACTCCGATTCTTAGAACCTCTGCGTTATTTTAACTGGAATCAGTGGTCCGAGTGATAATTCCATGTGTTCTGATACACACCGTGAATGTTTAACAAAATCATAGACCGGAATCGATACCGTCTTGCCATTGATGATGTCCTTCAAGGTGCGAAGAATCAGCTCATTATCAAACGCATCTGTATTCAAGAGAAAAAGGGGAAAAACAACAACAAATAGAACACAAGAGTCACAAGATAGGGCCCTCAGATCAGAGAAACCCCAAGCACCTCCACATTGCACTGAACCCATCCCAGGCAAATTCAACATTTTACATTTCAAAAAACACAGGAGAATGCCAACAACCTCTAACAAATTCCAAAAGTCACTTAAACCCCACCTCCACCACAGCCTCTACACATATCTCTCTCTCCCTCTGCACACCCCAATGCCCCAACTACCCATAATGCATGGAGATACCTGGATGATCGAAGTTATACTGTCCTTTACTAGCCTTGGCTTTTTGTTCTGTGGTCAAGACCTTGTAGAAACTGTCCTGGCTGAGGATCACCACCTGTCTCTGCTGCTGGTCCACTTTATTCTGTCCCAGCAGATCAACGATTTTCTGACACACTGAGGACTGTGACAAAAAAAAATACCCAGATGATTAAAGGATATCTTCAATATTTAATATTGCAGAATTCACCTATTTGTCAGAGGGTAAAAAGGCACAGCAGACACCACAATGACACCCATTCACAACAGACTCAAGCTTCACAACAGGATTATGAATTGAAGGCCATGTCAGCAAATTGCTTGTTGTACTTTCACATAAAGTGATGGGCAGTGGTGTCCTGATACCCCATCCCTCCACCAACTGGGAATCACATTAGACAAACACGTTTCGGTCTGTACATTGCAAAATGCAGTGGATTGTTCAAAACAAATGAAGGAGGGGAGAGGACATGCCAAGAGGCAGAGTGGAAGACACTAAGCAGGGCTCCAGAGCTCCTGTTGCAGTTGTAGACTGACCAATCTGTGCTCCTTTTATATGGAACACAAAGCTGTATTTCCAAGAATGTAATCTGGAGCAGAAAGGTACATTACTAAACTAAATGAGATCATCCATGAAAGAAAATTAAATTGCATCTGCTGCATTTTATGTATGAGATTACCCACATTGGAACAGCATTTTCAAAAGGATAAGTTAGGAACTGTGAAGCAGAGATTTGGGAATATAGTTACAGAAATCAAAAGCGATTGACAATTGGACATCACAGTGGTTAGCACTGCTGTCTCACAGCACCAGGGACCTGGGTTTGATTCCAGTCTTGGGTCACTGTCTGTGTGGAGTTTGCACATTCTCCCCGTGTCTGCATGGGTTTCCTCCAGATGCTCCGGTTTCTCCTCAGTCCAAAGTTGAGCAGGTCAGGTACATGGGCTATGCTGAATAGCTCCTTAGTCCCGGGATGCGTAGGTTAGAGGGATTAGCGGGGTAAATGTGAGGAGTTACAGGGATAGGGCCTGGGTGGGATTGTTATTGGTGCAAACTTGATGGGCCGAATCCAGTGTGAGGATATGATTCTAAGTACAAAAAATTTTAAAAGGCTAGCAGAATGATGGCCTTTACCCCAAAGCTATTGAACCCACTGGAAAGACAGCAATTTGTGCAGCAAGGAGACACCAAGCATTGTACTAATTTTACTGTCAATTAGGACAGACTAAAAGAGACATATTGGAGGGTTCCAAATGGTTTAGATGCCATTTTGAGGACTGCATTCATGTCTGGTCACAGCAACTTGAAGGATGTGTCATCCTGGGGAGGGGTACAATACCAATTCATCAGAATGATACTGGGATAAAAAGGTTAAATTAGGAGGACAGATTGGGCAGACACTACTCCCTAGAGTAATGAGGGTAAAGGCTGATCTAATTGGGGTGCTAGTTATCAAAACAATCCTTCATACAAAAGGGTAGTCAAGAGTTGGATCAATTGCTGTCCCTAGAAAGAACAAAAGTATTGGAAAAATTCAGCCGTTAAGACAGGATTAGAATCATAGAATCCCTACAGTGCAGGACACCATTCAGCCCACCAAGCGTCCCACCCAGGTCTTATCCCCATAACCCCATGTATTTACCCTGACACTAAGGGGCAATTTAGCATGGCCAATCAGCCTAACCTGCATATCACTGGAATGTGGGAGGAAACCCACACAGACACAGGGAGAATGTGCAGACTCCACACGGAGAGTCACCCAAGGCCAGAATTGAACCCAGGTCCCTAGCGCTGTGAGGCTGCAGTGCTAACCACTGTGACACTCTAAGAGGTGAAACAAGACTTAACATTTTGGGTCAGTAACTTTCATCACAACCAAAATGTTTGCCATCCCTCCATGAAAAGAGGGTGAGCCAAGGTGGGGAAATGGAGCCCAATCCAAGAGATCAGTAGCTGAATGGTCGGACAGGCAGGAAGGGCCAAATGGCTTTTCATAGAAATCATAGAAACCCTACAGTGCAGAAAGAGGCCATTTGGCCCATCGGGTCTGCACCGACCACAATCCCACCCAGGCCCTACCCCCATGCATTTACCCACTAACCCCTCTAACCTACACATCTCAGGACACTAAAGGGCAATTTTAGCATGGCCAACCTAACCCGCACATCTTTGGACTGTGGGAGGAAACCGGAGCACCTGGTGGAAACCCACGCAGACACGAGGAGAATGTGCAAACTCCACACAGACAGTGACCCAAGCCAGGAATCGAACCCAGGTCCCTGGAGCCGTGTCCCTTTTTCTCCTGTATAATTGAGATTTACAGCTGGAATAAATAAGTTGCCTCCTTGAAGGAGGCAAATTCTCCTATTGGTATTATATATTTATAATGAGGAGCGTTTGTTAAAGAACAGCACTGCGCATGCGCACTCATCCTACCACCCACACCGCGCCTGCGCGCACCGCCCACCCCCGCGGCCAGCACTGCGCCTGCGCGCCTCGTGCCATGCGGCTCCTTCTCAAACTCCGGGGCAACGGTCGCGGCCCTCCGGCCGCCCGGCTCCACACGCGCGCTAAATCCACCAGCACCGGCACGGCCACCTACTTTTCCGCTGGCCGTCCCGCCGCTGACGGCGATCAAGAAGGGCCGGTGCTGCGCCTTCCGCTCAAGCAGCGCATCACCCGCCATCATCGCCGACATTGCTGGCAGGACCGGCGCATGCGCCGCTTTATATAATGGCGGCGGGCGGACCCTCTTCTAAGCCGCACTGCGATTGGCCGGTGTCGGCAAGGTGGGACCACCGCGTGTTCCCATTGGTTAAGGTGAGCGCCAATCAAACCGGAGCCCCGCCCCTTTTCGCTCAGTGTCCGTCATCACACGGACTGTCCGGAGTCCAACATGGCGGATGTCCAGAGAGTCCGAGAGGCCAGGACAGCCCCTAGACACTGGAGGAGTGAGTAACTATGGTCAAATAACAACTGGGAGCGACACCTCCTCCATTGTGGGTAAGGATTTGGTCACCCAGGGGTGTTAGGCGCCCTTGGGTGCCGCAGGTCTGGTTCCCCCCCTCAGGGGTGTGAACCACCTTTGGGTGCCGCAGGTCTGGCCCATTCCTTAAGACAGATCCAACGTCACCCTCACCCTTGGCGTCATCAAGCTGTGTATCGATTCTTGGTAAGAAGTTTAACAACACCAGGTTAAAGTCCAACAGGTTTATTTGGTAGCAAAAGCCACACAAGCTTTCGAGGCTCTGAGCCTTTCGAGCCTCGAAAGCTTGTGTGGCTTTTGCTACCAAATAAACCTGTTGGACTTTAACCTGGTGTTGTTAAACTTCTTACTGTGTTTACCCCAGTCCAACGCCGGCATCTCCACATCATATCGATTCTTGGTACACACCTGCCGGGGTTCTACCTGACCCTGATGATGGGTCTGTCAACACTGATGCAGGACCATGCCATGGAAATGGAGCTAGTGGAAGGATTTACACAGAGGAACACCTCTGACCAGAGGTCCATCATGTGGAGATGCAGGCGTTGGACTGGGGCAGGCACAGTAAGAAGTCTCACAACATCAGGTTAAAGTCCAACAGCTTTATTTGTGATTTTATTTTACAGGTAAAGACTCGCATTCCAACCATTATCTTGTAAATTGAGTGTGTATCTATATATGCCCTGTTTGTGAACACGACTCCCACTCACCTGATGAAGAAGCAGCGCTCCGAAAGCTTGTGGCTTGTGCTACTAAATAAACCTGTTGGACTTTAACCTGGCGTTGTGAGGTCCATCAGGCATGGTCAGCACGTAATGCCCTAGAGGCCCTACAGGAAAAAGAGATGGTGGATCCTGTCAGTTGGTTTCCATGAGCAGAACTTCAAACCCATTTGTCAGAATGCCCCATCACCAGAACTTTCAAACAAGCATCATGATGAAGCTTGGATGGCAGTGAGAAAGCCCCTCCCTGTTAGATCCTTCTTATACACCTGGAGTCCCAATCCCTCTGCACGTTGCCCTGGTGGTGACAGTGGTGAGGAGGAGACTGTTGTCCACCTCCTTTGTGAAGAAGGTCTGGACAGAGATGAGGTGGTATTTGTTCATCCCGAGCAGCTCTGTGAAGCAGGACTCTGTGCTCTACGGGCTGTTCCCAGGGACACAGGAATCTGTGCTCTACGGGCTGTTCCCAGGGACGGGGACTCTGTGCTCTACGGGCTGTTCCCAGGGACGGGGACTCTGTGCTCTATGGGCTGTTCCCAGGGACGGGGACTCTGTGCTCTACGGGCTGTTCCCAGGGACGGGGACTCTGTGCTCTACGGGCTGTTCCCAGGGACGGGGACTCTGTGCTCTATGGGCTGTTCACAGGGACGCAGGATTCTGTGCTCTACAGAATGTTCCCAGAGACATGAGACTCTGTGCTCTACGGGCTGTTCCCAGGGACACAGGACTTTGTGCTCTACGGGCTGTTCCCAGGGACACACACCAACACAAACATCAGCTGCTGCTGGAGGGTCATCAACTCAGTGAAAGACGCTCTTTGATCTGCCCAAAACTTGTTGGTCTTCCAGGACAAAGAGTTATCCCTGATCGAGTGTTGCAGACTGGCACATTCCAAAGCCCAGGAATACGTGCTGAGGGACACACTAAAACTTAGAGCAGCCGCTGCAGAGGCGCAATGGAAGATCTTTCATGATGTGGAGATGCCGGCGTTGGACTGGGGTAAACACAGTAAGAAGTCTCACAACACCAGGTTAAAGTCCAACAGGTTTATATGGTAGCACAAGCCACTAGCTTTCGGAGCGCTGCTCCTTCATCAGGTGAGTGAGAGTTCTGTTCACAAACAGGGCATATAAAGACACCAACTCAATTTACAAAATAATGGTTGGAATGCGAGTCTTTATAGGTAATCAAGTCCTAAAGGTACAGACAATGTGAGTGGAGAGAGTGTTAAGCACAGGTTAAAGAGATGTGTATTGTCTCTAGCCAGGACAGTTCGTGAGATTTTGCAAACCCAGGCAAGTCGTGGGGGTTACAGGTAGTGTGACATCAATCCAAGATCTCGGTTGAGGCTGTCCTCATGTGTGCGGAACTTGGCTATCAGTCTCTGCTCAGCGGCTCTGCGTTGTCGTGTGTCGTGAAGGCCGCCTTGGAGAACGCTTACCCGAAGATCAGAGGCTGAATGTTTGAGTGCTGAAGTGTCCCCCAACAGGAAGAGAACACTCTTGCCTGGTGATTGTCGAGCGGTGTTCATTCATCCCTTGTCGTAGCGTCTGCATGGTTTCCCCAATGTACCATGCCTCAGGACATCCTTTCCTGCAGCATATCAGGTAGACAACGTTGGCCGAGTTGCAAGTGTATGTATCGTGTACCTGGTGGATGGTGTTCTCACGTGAGATGATGGCATCCGTGTCGATGATCTGGCACGTCTTGCAGAGGTTGCTGTGGCAGAGTTGTGTGGTGTCATGGTCACTGTTCTCCTGAAGGCTGGGTAGTTTGCTGCGGACAATGGTCTGTTTGAGGTTGTGTGGTTGTTTGAAGGTAAGAAGTGGGAGTGTGGGGATGGCCTTGGTGAGATGTTCGTCTTCATCAATGACATGTTGAAGGCTCCAGAGAAGATGTCGTAGCTTCTCCACTCCGGGGAAGTACTGGACGACGAAGGGTACTCTGTCCGCCGTGTCCCGTGTTTGTTTTCTGAGGAGGTCGGTGCAGTTTTTCGCTGTGGCGCGTCGGAACTGTCGATTGATGAGTCGAGCGCCATATCCTGTTCTTAGAAATCTTAGAAACTAAGATTTCTATCCTGTTCTTATGAGGGCATCTTTCAGTGTCTGGAGGTGTCTGTTGCGATCCTCCTCATCTGAGCAGATCCTGTGTATACGGAGGGCTTGTCCGTAGGGGATGGCTGCTTTAACGTGTTTAGGGTGGAAGCTGGAGAAGTGGAGCATTGTGAGGTTATCTGTGGGCTTGCGGTACAGTGAAGTGCTGAGGTGACCGTCCTTGATGGAGATGCATGTGTCCAAGAATGCAACCGATTCCGGAGAATAGTCCATGGTGAGTCTGATGGTGGGATGGAACTTGTTGATGTCATCATATAGTTGTTTCAGTGATTGCTCACCATGAGTCCAAAGGAAGAAAATGTCATTGATGTATCTGGTTTATAGCATCGGTTGAAGGTCCTGTGTGGTGAAGAGGTCTTGTTCGAACCTGTGCGTGAAGATGTTGGCATATTGAGGTGCGAATTTGTTCCCCATGGCTGTTCTGTGTGTCTGGATGAAGACCTGGTTGTTGAAGGTGAAGACATTGTGGTCCAGGATGAAGCGGATGAGTTGTAAAATTGCATCTGGAGATTGGCAGTTGTCAGCGTTGAGTACTGAGGCTGTTGCAGCAATGCCATCATCGTGGGGGATGCTGGTGTAGAGTGCCGAGACATCCATTGTGACGAGGAGTGCTCCTGGTTCAACTGCTCCATGTGTGCTGAGTTTCTGTAGGAAGTCCGTAGTGTCGCGACAAAAGCTGGGGGTTCTTTGTACAATGGGTTTCAGGATGCCCTCGACATAGCCGGAGAGGTTCTCGCACAGGATCCCATTGCCCGATACGATGGGACGGCTGGGTGTGTTTGCCTTGTGTATCTTCAGGAGGCAGTAGAGATCTCCAACGCGGGGAGTACGTGGGATGAGAGCACGGAGGGTGTTCTGAAGGTCCAGATCAAAGGTCTTGATCAGTCTGTTGAGTTGACGGGTGTGTTCTTTGGTTGGATCTGTGGGTAACTGTCTATAGTGTTCCTCGTTGTTCAGTCGTCAGTACACTTCTTTGCAGTAATCCGTTCTGTTCAGTATGACGATGGCCCTTCCTTTGTCTGCTGGTTTGATGACAATGTTGCGGTTGGTCTTGAGAGCACGGATGGCATTGCTGTCCTGGCTGGAGACAATACACATCTCTTTAACCTGTGCTTAACCCTCTCTCATTGTCTGTACCTTTAAGACTTGATTACCTGTAAAGACTCGCATTCCAACCATTATTTTGTAAATTGAGTTGGTGTCTTTATATGCCCTGTTTGTGAACAGAACTCCCACTCACCTGACGAAGGGGCAGCGCTCCGAAAGCTAGTGGCTTGTGCGACCAAATAAACCTGTTGGACTTTAACCTGGTGTTGTGAGACTTCTTACTAAGATCTTTCAGCCAGAGAGAACTGAGGGGAGTGGAATTGTATAGACCCCCTTGGACTGGATAGCTCCTATTGAATGTACACAGTGAATATTACATGTATCACAATTCTATTTAAACACCTCAGTGCAACTTGATCGATGTAGAAAATGTAGTTATCATTGCTCTACCTGTGATGGCCATTTTGTGATGTAGTTATTTTACATGTTTTATGAATAAAGTATATTCTTGCAAAAAAAGTCCAGTCTCATCAAAATCATTAACACGTGAATCCCACCCCCACACTGACACAATCCTACACTGACCCCCTCACACTAACCCTCCTCACACATACTGAACCCCCACATTAACCCCCATAGTCACCCCTTCCTGAACCCCTCGCACACTAACCCTCCTCACACATACTGAACCCCACACATTGATCCCCATATTCACCCCTTCCACACTGACCCCCTCACAAACTAACCTTCGCGCACACATTGAACCTTCCACATTGACCTCCTACATTATCCCCCACAGTCACCCCTTCACTTTGACCACCTCCACACTGAACCCCCCCCCCACACCCTCCTCCCACAATGACCCCCCTCACACTGACCACCCCACTCTGAGTTTCTCTCACAATGACCACCTCTCCTCACTCTGAACCCTTCCTGCCACCCCACTGACCTCCAGTTCATGGTGCTATCAGTCCAGCACAAAGAGTTGCTTGTGTTCCTCTACATTCAGTCCGATTCTATTCCCTGACTGATGGAGCTGTGACCAGAGATTCCCAAACTCTTCAGTTAGAGGGTTAAATAAATCAATGGACCATGAATTTATATTTGGAATGTGGGCTATGAGATGGATGAGAGCAGGATTGCTAGGATCTTACTCCGAGGATATTTGCCCCATCCCCAGATGGGAAAGTTACAGATTGACACCCACTGACCCAGTTTGTCATTGTGGCATCCTGGGCAACAACATTTAATTTGATGCATTTCCTTTAGTTTTATTCAGAATTTTGATTGGGGGGGGGGGGCGTGGGAAGAGGTGGGGTAACAATGGCATTCTAATTAATGCTTAAGAGAGCAGAAATTGTAGAATCTTAAGAACAGCTGTCAAAGTTTGTCCAGGATGACACAGACCATTGTGGGACAACTGCCCATGGTCAGGTGTGTTTGGAGTTGGAATAGGATAAGACACACTGGGAACTCTGTTTTGAGCCTTGCGTTCACTGCACCCCAACCTCTATCTCACTGGCGTTAGCTCCGCATCGGATAGTACCACTCGCTCTTCAGAGTCAGAAAGCCATGGCTTTAAGTCCCGCTGCAGGATCTTCAACATAAAATCAAGGCTGACGCTCCCAATGCACGGTGCTAAGGGAGCACTGTGCAGTCAAAAGGTCAGTCACTGAGGGAGCACCACACCGTTGGAGAGTCAATATTGAGGGAGAGCTACACTTTCAGAGGGTCAGTATGAAGGTGCGCCGCACGGTCAGAGGGTCAGTATGGAGCGATCGCTGCACTTTGTGGGATCTTGCTGTGCACAAATTAACTATTGCATATCTGACGCTGCTTTTAATGCGGTGAAAGGCGGCATATATCCCATATTATCCGTTGGATGGTGGTGAAACGTGGTCCATATATCATAGAATCCCTACAGTGCAGAAAGAGGCCATTCGGCCCATCGAGTCTACACCGACCACAATCCCACACGGCCATAGCCCCATGCATTTACCCTGCTAGTCCCCCTGATGCTAAGGGGCAATTTAGCACGGCTCATCCATGTAACCCGCAGATGTAACCTTTCCGACTGTGGGAGGAAACCGGTGCACCCGGAGGAAACCTACACAGACATGGGGAGAACGTGCAGACTCTGCACAGACAGTGACCCAAGCCCGGAATCAAACCCGGATCCCTGACGCTGTAAGGCAGCAGTGCTAACCACTGTGCCTACCCTGCCGCCCCCTGTGCCCACCCTGCCGCCCCCTGTGCCCACCCTGCCGCCCCCTGTGCCCACCCTGCCGCCCCCTGTGCCCACCCTGCCGCCCCCTGTGCCACAATGCTGCCCCCTGTGTCACAATGCTGCCCTGTGTCACCATGCCGTCCTGTGTCACTGTGCCGCCCCCTGTGCCTACCCTGCCGCCCCCTGTGCCCACCCTGCCAACCTGTGCCCACCCTGCCAACCCCTGTGCCCACCCTGCCGCCCCCTGTGCCCACCATGCCATCCCTGTGCCCACCCTGTGTCACTGTGCCGCTCCCTGTGCCCACCCTGCCGCTCCCTGTGCCCACCCTGCCACCCCCTGTGCCCACCCTGCCGCTCCCTGTGCCCACCCTGCCACCACATGTCACTGTGCCGCCCCCTGTGCCCACCCTGTCCACAGGCCGGGGTGAAAGGTGATTTCTATAATCTATAGGAGGATCGTTGCTGGGTTCCGGCTGTTTCCGGTTCCGGTCATGGCCGCTCCGCTCCGCACTCTGAGCCGCACCGACTGCCCCGTCACCCGGGCGCGGCGCTGCCGCCTGCAGCTCCCGCACGGCACCGTGGACACCCCGGTCTTCATGCCGGTCGGAACCCAGGGAACCCTGAAGGGAATCGCGGGGCCGCAGCTGGAGGCGCTGGGCTGCGAAATCTGCCTGGGGAACACCTACCACCTGGGCATGAGGCCGGTGAGGGAGGGGAGGGTAGGGGGGTGAGGGGGGGGGGGGGGTGGGGGGGGGGGGGTGAGGTGGGTGGGGGGGGTGAGGTGGGTGGGGGGGGTGAGGTGGGTGGGGGGGGTGGTGGGTGAGGTGGGTGGGGGGGGTGAGGTGGGTGGGGGGTGAGGTGGGTGGGGGGGGTGGTGGGGGGGGTGGGGGGTGAGGTGGGTGGGGGGGGTGGTGGGGGGGGTGGGGGGTGAGGTGGGTGGGGGGGGTGGGGGGTGAGGTGGGTGGGGGGTGAGGTGGGTGGGGATGGTGGGGGGTGAGGTGGGTGGGGGGGGTGGGGGGTGAGGTGGGTGGGAGGGGTGGGGGGTGGGGGGGGTGGGGGGTGAGGTGGGTGGGAGGGGTGGGGGGTGGGGGGGGTGGGGGGTGAGGTGGGTGGGGGGGGTGGGGGGTGAGGTGGGGGGGTGGGGAGTGGGGGGGGGTGGTGAGGGGTGGGGGGGGGTGGTGAGGGGTGGGGGGGGTGGCGAGGGGTGGGTGGGGGGGTGGCGAGGGGTTGGGGTGGGGTGGTGAGGGGCGGGGGGGGTGGTGAGGGGCGGGGGGGGTGGTGAGGGGCGGGGGGGGTGGTGAGGGGCGGGGGGGGTGGTGAGGCGCGCGGGGGGGGTGGTGAGGCGGGGGGGGGTGGTGAGGCGGGGGGGGGTGGTGAGGCGGGGGGGGTGGTGAGGCGCGCGGGGGGGGGTGGTGAGGCGCGCGGGGGGGGGTGGTGAGGCGCGCGGGGGGGGGTGGTGAGGCGCGCGGGGGGGGTGGTGAGGCGCGCGGGGGGGGGTGGTGAGGCGCGCGGGGGGGGGGTGGTGAGGCGCGCGGGGGGGGTGGTGAGGGGCGGGGGGGTGGTGAGGGGCGGGGGGGGTGGTGGTGGGCGCGGGGGGGGTGGTGGTGAGGCGCGCGGGGGGGGTGGTGGTGAGGCGCGCGGGGGGGGGTGGTGGTGAGGCGCGCGGGGGGGGGGCTGGTGGTGAGGCGCGCGGGGGGGGTGGTGGTGAGGCGCGCGGGGGGGGTGGTGAGGGGCGGGGGGGGTGGTGAGGGGCGGGGGGGTGGTGAGGGGCGGGGGGGGTGGTGGTGGGCGCGGGGGGGGTGGTGGTGAGGCGCGCGGGGGGGGTGGTGGTGAGGCGCGCGGGGGGGGGTGGTGGTGAGGCGCGCGGGGGGGGGCTGGTGGTGAGGCGCGCGGGGGGGGTGGTGGTGAGGCGCGCGGGGGGGGTGGTGGTGAGGCGCGCGGGGGGGTGGTGGTGAGGCGCGCGGGGGGGTGGTGGTGAGGCGCGCGGGGGGGGTGGTGAGGCGCGCGCAGGGGGGTGGTGAGGCGCGCGGGGGGGGTGGTGAGGCGCGCGGGGGGGGGGGTGGTGAGGCGCGCGGGGGGGGGGGGGTGGTGAGGCGCGCGGGGGGGTGGTGGTGAGGCGCGCGGGGGGGGGGTGGTGAGGCGCGCGGGGGGGTGGTGGTGAGGCGCGCGGGGGGGTGGTGGTGAGGCGCGCGGGGGGGTGGTGGTGAGGCGCGCGGGGGGGGGTGGTGGTGAGGCGCGCGGGGGGGTGGTGGTGAGGCGCGCGGGGGGGGTGGTGGTGAGGCGCGCGGGGGGTGTGGTGGTGAGGCGCGCAGGGTGGGGGGGTGGTGAGGTGCGCGGGGTGGGGGGGTGGTGAGGCGCGCGGGGTGGGGGGGTGGTGAGGCGCGGGGGGCGTGAGGCGCGCGGGGGGGGGTGAGGCGCGCGGGGGGGGGTGGTGAGGGGTGGGGGGGTGGTGAGGCGGGGGGGTGGTGAGGCGGGGAGGGTGGTGAGGCGGGGGGGTGGTAAGGCACGCGGGGGGGTGGTGAGGCGCGGGGGGGGTGTGGTGAGGCGCGTGGGGGGGGTGGTGAGGCGCGGGTGGGGGTGAGGCGCGGGGGGGGGTGAGGCGCGGGGGGAGTGAGGCCGGGGGTGGTGGTGAGGCGCGCGGGGGGGTGGTGGTGAGGCGCACGGGGGGGTGGTGTTGAGGCGCGCGGGGGGGTGGTGAGGCGCGCGGGGGGGGTGGTGGTGAGGCGCGCGCGCGGGGGGGGTGGTGGTGAGGCGCGTGGGGGGGGTGGTGAGGTGCGCGGGGGGGGTGGTGAGGCGCGCGGGGGGGTGGTGAAGCACGCGGGGGGGGTTGGTGAGGCGCGCGCGGGGGGTGGAGGAGAGGCGGGCTTGGGGGGGGTGCGTGCGCGTGGGGAAGGGTGAGGAGAGGAGGGGGGAGGGGTGAGGAGAGGAGGTGGGGGGGCGGGGCCTGCGCAGAGAGGAGGTGGGGGGGGCGTGGGGTGGTGAGGAGAGGAGGTGGGGGGGCGTGGCGTGGTGAGGAGCGGAGGTGGGGGGGGCGTGGGGTGGTGAGGAGAGGAGGTGCGGGGGCGTGGGGTGGTGAGAGGAGAGGAGGTGGGGGGGAGAGGAGAGGAGGTTGGGGGAGGAGAGGAGGTTGGGGGGGGAGGCGAGCGCAATGGGGGGGGTGTGAGGCGCGGGGGGGTGAGGAGCAGTGGGGGGGGAGGAGGGAGGAGAGGCGAGAGCGGGGGCGCAGGGTGGTAGGGGACTGAATTGCCTACTCCTGTTACTATGTTCTTATATCTTACACAGTATTGATAACTAATGTAGCGCTCTGTGTGACTGAAACATAACTTCCTACTTTTGTATTCAATTACTCTCGCAATAAATGGTAACGTTCTAATTACTTGCTGTACCTGCATACTAGTCTTTTGTGATTCATGCACTAAGACACCCAGATTGCTCTCTACCTCAGCAATCTCGTACCATTTAGATAATAAGGTTTTTTGTTCTGAACAAAATGGACAATTTCACATTTTCCTAGATTATGCTGTATGCCAAAACAAAGATTTTATTGCAAAACCCTTGGAAAACAGTGGCAGGATTGGACAGAGTCAGCATGGATTTATGAAGGGGAAACCATGCTTGACAAATTTACTAGAATTCTTCAAGGATGTAACCAGTAGAGTTGATGAGAGGGAGTCAGTGTATAAGGTTTATTTGGACTTTCAGAAGGCTTTCCACAAAGTCCCACATAAGAGATTAGTGTGTAAAATTAAAGCACATGGGATTGGGAGTAGTGTATTGAGATGGATAGAAAACTGGTTGGCTGACAGGAAACAGAGAAGGAATAAATGGGTCTTTTTCCAAATGGCAGGCAATGACTAGTGGGGTACCGTAGGGATCAGTGCTGGGACCCCAGCTACTCGCTATATATATTAATGATTTAGATGGTGGAAGAGTGAGCCATGAGGAGGATGCAAAGATCCTTCAGTGTGATTTGGACAGGTTGAGTGAGTGGGTAAATGCTTGGCAGGTGCAGTGTAATATGGATAAATGTGAGGTCATCCACTTTGGTGGATAATCTGAAACAAAACCAGGAAAACAGATTATTATCTGTCTATAAATTGAGGGGAATGTGCAACGAGACGTGGGTGTCCTTGTACACCAGTCGCTGAAGGTAAGCATGCAGGTGCAGCAGGCAAACAGTATGTTGGCCTTCGTAATGAGAGGATTTGTTTTTCCTTAACTCAAGTACAGGAGCAGGGATGTCTTGCTGCAATTATACAGGATCTTGGTGAGGCCACATCTGGAATAGTGTGTGCGGTTTTGGTCTCATCTGAGGAAGGATGTTCCCGCTCTAGAGTGGGTGCAGTGAAGGTTTACCAAACTGATTCCTGGGATGGCGGAACTGAAGCATGAGGAGACATTGAGTCAGTTAGGATTGTCGTCGCTGGTGTTCCAAAGAATAAGGGGGGATCTCATAGAAACCTATAAAATTCTAACCGGACTGGACAGGGTAGATGCAGGAAGGATGTTCCCGATGGTCGGGGAGTCCAGAATCAGGAGCCACAGTCTGAGGATACAGGGTAAACCTTTTAAGAGTAAGACACAAACTCAATTTACATGAATAATGGTTGGAATGCGAATACTTACAACTAATCAAGTCTTTAAGAAACAAAACAACATGAGTGGAGAGAGCATCAAGACAGGCTAAAAAGATGTGTATTGTCTCCAGACAAGACAGCCAGTGAAACTCTGTGGGGGGTTACAAATAGTGGGACATGAACCCAATATCCCGGTTTCAACCATTATGAAATTGAGTTTGTGTCTTTATATGCTCTGTTTGTGAACAGAATTCCCACTCACCTGAAGAAGGGGCTTGCAGCTCCGAAAGCTTGTGTGGCTTTTGCTACCAAATAAACCTGTTGGACTTTAACCTGGTGTTGTTAAACTTCTTTCTATGAGATAGCCAGTTACTCATCCAATCGACCAAATTTCCCTCTATCCCACGCCTCCTTACTTTCTTCATGAGCCGACCATGGGGGACCTTATCCAACGCCTTACTAAAATCCAAGTATATGACATCAACTGCTCTACCTTCATCGACACACTTAGTTACCTCCTCAAAAAATTCAATCAAATTTGTGAGGCAAGACTTACCCTTCACGAATCAGTGTTGACTATCCCGGATTAAGCTGCATCTTTCTAAATGGTCGTAAATCCTATCCCTCAGGACCTTTTCCATTAACTTACCGACCACCGAAGTAAGACTAACCGGCCTATAATTACCAGGGTCATTCCTATTTCCTTTCTTGAACAGAGGAACAAAATTCGCCACTCTCCAGTCCTCTGGCACTATCCCCGTGGATAGTGAGGACCCAAAGATCAAAGCCAAAGGCTCTGCAATCTCATCCCTTGCCTCCCAAAGAATCCTAGGATATATCTCATCTGGCCCAGGGGACTTATCGACCTTCAGGTTTTTCAAAATTGCTAATACATCTTCCCTCAGAACATCTACCTCCTCCAGCCCATCAGCCTGTATCACACTCTCATCCTCAAAAACATGGCCCCTCTCCTTGGTGAACACTGAAGAGAAGTATTCATTCATCGCCTCTCCTATCTCTTCTGACTCCATGCACAAGTTCCCACTACTGTCCTTGACTGGCCCTAACCTCACCCTGGTCATTCTTTTATTCCTCACATGAGAGTAAAAAGCCTTGGAATTTTCCTTGATCCGACCCGCCAAGGACTTCTCATGCCCTCTCCTAAGCTCCTTTTTCAGCTCATTCCTTGCTAACTTGTAACCTTCAATCGAGTCATCTGAACCTTGTTTCCTCATCCCTACATAAGCTTCCCTCTTCCTTTTCACAAGACATTCCACCTCTTTCGTGAACCATGGTTCCCTCACTCGGCCATTCCCTCCCAGCCTGACAGGGACATACTTATCAAGGACACACAGTAATTGTTCTTTGAACAAGCTCCACTTTTCATTAGTGCCTTTCCCTGACAGTTTCTGTTCCCATCTTATGCCCCCTAATTCTTGCCTAATCGCATCATAATTACCTCTCCCCCAATTATAAACCTTGCCCTGCCGTATGGCCCTATCCCTCTCCATTGCAATAACGAAAGACACCGAATTGTGGTCACTATCTCCAAAGTGCTCTCCCACAACCAAATCTAACACTTGGCCCGGTTCATTTCCCAGTACCAAATCCAATGTGGCCCCACCTCTTGTTGGCCTATCCACATATTGTGTCAGGAAACCCTCCTGCACAAAAACTGCCCCAAACTATTCGACCTATTAAAGGTTCCAATCAATATTTGGAAAGTTAAAGTCCCCCATGACAACTACCCTGTGACCCCCACACATATCCATAATCTGCTTAGCAATTTCTTCCTCCACATCTCTATTACTATTTGGGGGCCTAAAGACAACTCCTAACAACGTGACCGCTCCTTTCCTATTTCTAACTTCAGCCCATATTACCTCAGTAGGCAGATCCCCCTCGAACTGCCTTTCTGCAGCCGTTAAACTATCCTTGATTAACAATGCTACTCCACCACCTCTTTTACCACCTTCCCTACTCTTACTGAAACATCTATACCCCGGAACTTCCAACAACCATTTCACAACTTAATTTCCTACATATCTGTGTGTCATCGGTAAATTTGGAAACCTCTTATCGAGCCCTTTATATAAATTCTAAACAATTGAGGTCCCAGCACTGTGGCACTCATTACATCTCACCAACCTGAAAAAGGCCCATTTATGCCTACTCTCAGCTTTCTGTCAGCTAGCCAATCTTCTATCCAAGTCAATATGGTATCCACTACACATGAGCTTTTATTTTCCACAACAACATTTTGATGTGGCACTTTATCAAATGCCATTTGAAGGAGGGAGGAAGAGAGGGGTGGGAGGAAGTGGTGGAGGTGGTAGGAGGAGGGGAAGAGGGTGGGGAGAAGAAAAGGGGGTGTGGTGAAGTGTGCTGATGAGGAATGGGAGGAGAGATGGGTGTGGGAGTGGGTGGGAAGGACATAGTGCAGTAGCTGGGATCATGCTGTTCCATGTCTCAGTACCAGACGGAGCCAAGCACAGTGTAGAGCACAAACAGCTGCTTTTCTCTCTCACTCCAGGGGCCGGAACTTATCAAAAAGGCAAACGGGCTGCATGGTTTCATGAACTGGAAGAGAGCGTTGCTAACGGTGAGTATTTAACACAAACCCTTAACAACAGGAAGAACTGGTGCTTTCGGGAATCCACACGGAGATATTTCTCTATTGTTAACATCTTATCTGCACCATAGGAGCCGCTAGATACACAAAATGGTCGACACAGTCCCTCTTTCACCATCCTGCATTTTACAATGTCTAACCACCAGGGTCAGCTCTGTCAATGAGTCTACAACACACCAAAACATGAGCTGGGAAAACCCCGTGCTGGAGAGATTTGGGAACCAAAGGTCCTCCTGAAAACACTCCATTTGACAGATGCCATGTCTGAATAAACTGATAGTCCCTGGGCGTTATCGCTCTAACACACTGAAATGTATCAGTACTAACTGATACTCCCTGGGGGATATCTCTCTAACACTGAAATGTATCAGTACTAACTGATACTCCCTGGGGGATATCTCTCTAACACTGAAATGTATCAGTACTAACTGACTCCCTGGGCGATATCGCTCTAACACACTGAAACGTATCAGTACTAACTGATACTCCCTGGGGGATATCTCTCTAACACTGAAATGTATCAGTACTAACTGATACTCCCTGGGCGATATCACTCTAACACACTGAAACGTATCAGTACTAACTGATACTCCCTGGGGGATATCTCTCTAACACACTGAAATGTATCAGTACTAACTGATACTCCCTGGGCGATATCACTCTAACACACTGAAACGTATCAGTACTAACTGATACTCCCTGGGGGATATCTCTCTAACACTGAAATGTATCAGTACTAACTGATGCTCCCTGGAAGATATCTCTCTAACACACTGACATGTATCAGTACTAACTGATATTCTCTGGGGGCTATCGCTTTAACATACTGAAATGTATCAGTACTAACTGATACTCCCTGGGCGATATCTCTAACAAACTGAAATGAGTTAGTACTAACTCATACTCCCTGGGGGATATCTCTGTAACATTGAAATGTATCAGTACTAACTGATACTCCCTGGGGGATACCTCTCTAATACTGAAATGTATCTGTACTAACTGATACACCCTGGGGGATATCTCTCTAACACTGAAATGTATCAGTACTAACTGATACTCCCTGGGAGATATCTCTCTAACACACTGAAATGTAGCAGTACTAACTGATACTCCCTGAGGAATATCTCTAACACATTGAAATGAGTTAGTACTAACTGATACTCCCGGGGGATATCTCTCTAACACTGAAATGTATCAGTACTAACTGATACTCCATAGAACCATAGAAAATTACAGCTCAGAAACAGGCCTTTTGGCCCTTCTTGTCTGTGCCGAACCATTTTATGCCTAGTCCCACTGACCTGCACTTGGACCATATCCCTCCACATCCATGAACCCGTCCAAGTTTTTCTTAAATGTTAAAAGTGACCCCGCATTTACCACTTTATCCGGCAGCTCATTCCACACTCCCACCACTCTCTGCGTGAAGAAGCCCCCCCTAATATTCCCTTTAAACTTTTCTCCTTTCACCCTTAACCCATGCCCTCTGGTTTTTTTCTCCCCTAGCCTCAGCGGAAAAAGCCTGCTTGCATTCACTCTATCTATACCCATCAAAATCTTATATACCTCTATCAAATCTCCCCTCAATCTTCTGCACTCCAGGGAATAAAGTCCCAACCTATTCAATCTCTCTCTGTAACTCAGCTTCTCAAGTCCCGGCAACATCCTTGTGAACCTTCTCTGCACTCTTTCAACCTTATTTACATCCTTCCTGTAACTAGGTGACCAAAACTGTACACAATACTCCAAATTCGGCCTCACCAATGCCTTATATAACCTTGATGTGGAGATGCCGGCGTTGGACTGGGGTAAACACAGTAAGAAGTTTAACAACACCAGGTTAAAGTCCAACAGGTTTATTTGGTAGTACTAACTCATTTAGTACTAACTCATTTGTGGCTTTTGCTACCAAATAAACCTTTTGGACTTTAACCTGGTGTTGTTAAACTTCTTATTATATAACCTTACCATAACACTCCAACTTTTATACTCGATACTCCGATTTATAAAGGCCAATGTACCAAAGGCATTCTTTACGACCCTATCCACCTGTGACGTCACTTTTAGGGAATTCTGTACCTGTATTCCCAGATCCCTCTGTTCACCTGCACTCTTCAGAGTCCTACCATTTACCCTGTACGTTCTTCTTTGGTTTGTCCTTCCAAAGTGCAATATCTCACACTTGTCTGCGTTAAATTCCATTTGCCATTTTTCAGCCCATTTTTCTAGTTGGTCCAAATCCCTCTGCAAGCTTTGAAAACATTCCTGACTGTCCACGACACCTCCAATCTTTGTATCATCAGCAATCTTGCTGATCTAATTTACCACATTATCATCCAGATCATTGATATATATGACAAACAACAATGGACCCAACACCGATCCCTGCGGCACACCACTAGTCACAGGCCTCCACTCAGAGAAGCAATCCTCCACAACCACTCTCTGGCTTCTTCCATTGAGCCAGTGTCTAATCCAATTTACTACCTCCCCATGTATACCTAGCGACTGAACCTTCCTAACTAACCTCCCATGAGGGATCTTGTCAAAGGCCTTGCTGAAATCCAGGTAGACAACATCCATCGCCTTCCCTTCATCCACTTTCCTGGTAACCTCCTCGAAAAACTCTAATAGATTGGTCAAACATGACCTACCACGCACAAAGCCATGTTGACTCTCCCTAATAAGTCCCTGTCTATCCAAATATTTGTAGATCCTATCCCTTGTCACACCTTCCAATAACTTGCCCACCACCGACATCAAACTTACTGGCCTATAATTTCCCGGATTTCTTTTGGAACCTTTTTTGAACAACGGAACAACATGAGCCACCCTCCAATCATCCGGCACCACCCCCGTGAATACTGACATTTTAAATATGTCTGCCAGGGCCCCTGCAAGTTCAACACTAGCTTCCCTCAAGGTCCGTGGGAATACCCTGTCCAGTCCTGGGGATTTATCCACTCTGATTTGCCTCAAGACAGCGAGCACCTCCTCCCCTTTAATCTGTAAAGGTTCCATGACCTCCCTACCTGTTTGCCCTATTTCCGTAAACTCCATGCCCATTTCCTCAGTAAATACGGATGCAAAAAAACCATTTAGTATCTCCCTGGGGGATATCTCTCTAACACTGAAATGTATCAGTACTAACAGCTCCCAATGTTTTCTCTGGAGCCCCGCATCTCCAATCTGAGATATTGTTTCCACAGATTTGTTTAGAATTTTGTCCCCATGTCCTCGGGTTCATCTGTTCTGTTCCAGGTCGAGCCGTTTGTCATAGTTGATGTTATCTCATCTCTCTAAATTCCTAAAACCAGCAATCGTACCATTCAATCTTTTTTTCCAGTGGAAACTTGCCCAATTTACCTAATCACTGCATAATCCAATCCCTTCTTCCCTTGAATTCTGCTGTCTGCTTTTCTCTGTATCCTTTCAATGGTTGTAATCTGGTGACCTGGACAGGATGTGGAGATGCCGGCGTTGGACTGGGGTGAACACAGTAAGAAGTCTCACAACACCAGGTTAAAGTCCAACAGGTTTATTTGGTAGCACGAGCCACTAGCTTTCGGAGACCTGGACAGTACACAGTGTAAAGCGGCTTTTGCTACCAAATAAACCTGTTGGACTTTAACCTGGTGTTGTGAGACTTCTTATTGTGTTTACCCCAGTCCAATGCCGGCATCTCCACATCAGTACACAGCGTTCCAGGTCTGTTTGCACCAATGATTTTTGAAGCATTAAGATTCTCCACTATTACAGTTAAATATTGATCTTTTAATGCATCCGTGTATCTGATTTGTGTTACTCACTGCCGCTGAGCATCGTTGCAGTAGCTTCATTTAATTCTCATTTAGGCCTTGAAAGCATATCTCGCTGATCCTAACACATGTACATTGTGGGATACCCAATGATTCTGTTGTTTTTCACATTCAGCCTGGATATTTGGTAGGGTTGGTCTTTGCAGAAATACATATCTGAAAGCCCAGCAAAGAAACTGGAATAGCCAAGCCTGAATATATCGATGGAATGCGTATCATTCTGAATAACAGGTCCGAATCTATTGGCCTTGCCACTGAATATGATCGCACAGCCCTGCTCAGAAGCAAGTTACAAAAAAGCTTGTTGGATTCGTGCAAGAGTAACAGGCTGCCTGGTGGTGTACACGAATGGATTGGTCCTCACCAAACACTGCGTCCATGTATGTATGGGCTGCCCAGAACACACACAGTGATGTCCCCTTCGACCCTATCTTACCTGTGACTAGTTCTGCACAACGTGAATTGGCCGAATGGTTGGAGGAGTTGCTGCAACCAGTTCTGGGCAAGTTTTCCACATAGACAGTGAAGGATTCCTTCATCTTTGCAAAGACCATACAGGACTTGGCCTATCGATAGCAATACCGTGTCCATGGGCTCATTCTATATCATTCCTGATTCACCAGTGTACTGCTCAGACCATAGGGGAGTAGAATAGACAGTATTGCAGTTGATAAGGAGGATGTGCAGGATATTCTGGAGGGTCTGAAAATAGATAAATCCCCTGGTCCGGATGGGATTTATCCAAGGATTCTCTGGGAGGCAAGAGAAGTGATTGCAGAGCCTCTGGCTCTGATCTTCAGGTCGTCGTTGGCCTCTGGTATAGTACCAGAAGATTGGAGGTTAGCGAATGTTGTCCCATTGTTTAAGAAGGGGAACAGAGACTTCCCCGGGAATTATAGACCGGTGAGTCTCACTTCTGTTGTCGGCAAGATGTTGGAAAAAATTATAAGGGATAGGATTTATAGTTATTTGGAGAGTAATGAATTGATAGGTGATAGTCAGCATGGTTTTGTGGCAGGTAGGTCGTGCCTTACTAACCTTATTGAGTTTTTTGAGAAAGTGACCAAGGAGGTGGATGGGGGCAAGGCAGTGGACGTGGTATATATGGATTTTAGTAAGGCGTTTGATAAGGTTCACCATGGTAGGCTTCTGCAGAAAATGCAGATGTATGGGATTGGGGGTGATCTAGGAAATTGGATCAGGAATTGGCTAGCGGATAGGAAACAGAGGGTGGTGGTTGATAGTAAATATTCATCATGGAGTGCGGTTACAAGTGGTGTACCTCAGGGATCTGTTTTGGGGCCACTGCTGTTTGTAATATTTATTAATGATCTGGATGAGGGTATAGTTGGGTGGATTAGCAAATTTGCTGATGACACCAAAGTCGGTGGTGTGGTAGACAGTGAGGAAGGGTGTCGTAGTCTGCAGGAAGACTTAGACAGGTTGCAAAGTTGGGCCGAGAGGTGGCGGATGGAGTTTAATGCGGAGAAGTGTGAGGTAATTCACTTTGGTAGGAATAACAGATGTGTTGAGTATAGGGCTAACGGGAGGACTTTGAATAGTGTGGAGGAGCAGAGGGATCTAGGTGTATGTGTGCATAGATCCCTGAAAGTTGGGAATCAAGTAGATAAGGTTGTTAAGAAGGCATATGGTGTCTTGGCGTTTATTGGTAGGGGGATTGAATTTAGGAGTCGTAGCGTTATGTTGCAACTGTACACAACTCTGGTGCGGCCGCACTTGGAGTACTGTGTGCAGTTCTGGTCCCCACATTACAGGAAGGATGTGGAGGCTTTGGAGAGGGTGCAGAGGAGGTTTACCAGGATGTTGCCTGGCATGGAGGGGAGATCCTATGAGGAGAGGCTGAGGGATTTGGGATTGTTTTCGCTGGAAAGGCGGCGGCTAAGAGGGGATCTTATTGAAACATATAAGATGATTAGAGGTTTAGATAGGGTGGATAGTGATAGCCTTTTTCCTCTGATGGAGAAATCCAGCACGAGGGGGCATGGCTTTAAATTGAGGGGGGGTAGTTATAGAACCGATGTCAGGGGTAGGTTCTTTACCCAGAGGGTGGTGAGGGATTGGAATGCCCTGCCAGCATCAGTAGTAAATGCGCCTAGTTTGGGGGCGTTTAAGAGATCCGTAGATAGGTTCATGGACGAAAAGAAATTGGTTTAGGTTGGAGGGTCACAGTTTTTTTTTTAACTGGTCGGTGCAACATCGTGGGCCGAAGGGCCTGTTCTGCGCTGTAATGTTCTATGTTCTATGTTCTATAGTCATTTGCACCATGTCACTATATCATGGCGATTTAGATAGAATCCCTACTGTGCAGAAGGAGGCCATTCACAGGATGTTGCCTGGTCTCGAGGGTGTTGGCTATGAGGAGAGGTTGAATAAACTAGGATTGTTTTCATTGGAAAGACAGAGGGTGACGGGAGACCTGATAGAGGTCTTCAGAATTACAAAAGGCATAGTCAGGGTGGATAGTCAGAGGCTTTTTCCCAGGGTGGAAGTGTCAATTACAAGGTGGCACAGGTTCAAGGTGAGGGGGAAAATTTAAGGGAGATGTGCGGGGGATGTTTTTCACGCAAAGAGTGGTTGGTGCCTGGAACGCGCTGCCAGAGGAGGTGGTGGAAGCAGGAACATTAGCAACATTTAAGAGGCATCTGGATGGGTGCATGAAAAAGGAAGGAAATAGAGGGATACAGCCCAAGAAAGGGCAAAAGGTATTTTTTTAGTTTAGTTAGGGCATCATGATCGGCACAGGCTTGGAAGGCTGAAGGGCCTGTTCTTTGATCTTTGTATTCAGCCTATCGGGTCTGCATTGACAACAATCCCACCCAGGCCTTATTCCTGTAACCTCATGTATTTACCCCACTAATTTAGGACTGAGTTGAGGAGGGACTTCTTCACACAAAGAGTTGTGAATCTGTGGAATTCCCTGCCCAGTGAAGCAGTTGAGGCTACCTCTGAATGTTTTTAAGGCAAGGATAGATAAATTTTTGAACAGTAAAGGAATTAAGGGTTATGATGAGTGGGCGGAGCTGAGTCCACAAAAAGATCATCCATGATCTTATTGAATGGCGGAGCAGGCTTGAGGGGCCAGATGGCCTACTCCTGCTCCTAGTTCTTATGTAATCCCTCTGACATTAAGGGGCAATTTAGCATGGCCAATCAAGCTAAGCTGCACGTCTTTGGAGTGTGGGAGGAAAGCGGAACACCCGACGGAAACCCACGCAGACAGCAGGAGAAGGTGCAAACTCCACACAGACAAGTGACCCAAGATTGGAATTGAACCCGGGTCCCTGGCGTTGTGAGGCAGCAGTGCTAACCACTCTGCCACCGTGCTGCCATTGTCTGAATCTGCATTCATGAAACTTATGAACTCAGCAACTTGCGCTGTTGACTTCACACAAAGAGACGATGTTGCCGTGGGATCCCCTCTAAGCCCAGGTTTCTCAAACACTTTATCAATTTCCACAATGACCCCTAACCTCCTGGCCCTTGCATATTTTTCAAATGTTTACTATATTTGAATCCACACGCACCTTAATGGGCTCCATCCTGCGCTCAAATTCACTAAATTCAGAGAACAGCCAGCTGAGTTTCCTTGAAGCTAATTAAGAAATCTGCCAAAGGGCTCTTTCTGCTTGCCTGTCACAAGCCCATTTTCATTGGTTAATATAGGCACTGGGATTCCTCCAGTTCCACCCGTTTTATTGGCTTTATCGTGTTCATAGGCCCTGAGCCATTTGTTCACCATGCAGAACTTGATGCTGCAATAAGATGCAGGGAAGCTACCCTGCAGGATAATGGCCATGCTGCATTTCATCCAGATTCATGACTGGGCCCAAGGCTGCCGCTTTCACTCCTGACAAGTGCCCAGTCTATCTCAGGAGGGTGATTGGAGCCACAGGTTTTACGCTGCTGCTATGCAGTAGCGACATGAGTGATATCCTCCACTAACAGGATGTTGCCATTAACCAAAAAGGCGTTCTGTCTATCACACAAATGAGTAATGTGGTACAGGAATCTTAGTGCCAGTGTGATGCCAGATACAGTGGCCAAAACTCCCCATGACTGGCGGATCGTATCAAACTGCACGTACCTTCAGCTGTTTGCAACAGGCAAACTACTGACCATACCCAACCAGCCGTGCTCACTAAACTCAAAACATTCACAACAAACATAGAAACAGAAGATAGGAGCAGGAGGAGGCCATTCGGCCCTTCAAGCCTGCTCCGCCATTCATCACGGTCATGGCTGATCATCCAACTCAATAGCCTAATCCTGCTTTCTCCCCATAACCTTTGATCCCATTCACCCCAAGTGCTATATCCAACTGCCTCTTGAATACATTCAATGTTTTGGCATCAACTACTTCCTGTGGTAATGAATTCCACAGGCTCACCACTCTTTGGGTGAAGAAATGTCTCCTCACCTCCATCCTAAATGGTCTACCCTGAATCCTCAGACTGTGACCCCTGGTTCTGGACTCCCCCCACCATCGGGAACATCCTCCCTGAATCTACCCTGTCTAGTCCTGTTAGAATTTTATAAATCTCTATGAGATCCCCCCTCATTCATCTGAACTCCAGTGAAAACAATCCTAACCTGGTCAATCTCTCCTCATACATCAGTCCCACCGTCCCCGGAATCAGCCTGGTAAACCTTCGCTGCACTCCCTCGAGAACAAGAACATCCTCATAAAAGGAGACCAAAACTGCACACAGGACTCTAGGTGTGGCCTCACCAAGTCCCTGTATAATTGCAGCAATGATGTGGAGATGCCGGCGTTGGACTGGGGTGAACACAGTAAGAAGTCTCACAACACCAGGTTAAAGTCCAACAGGTTTAACACATCCCTGCTCCTGTACTCAAAACCTCTCGCAATGAAGGCCAACATACCATTTGCATTCGGCACAGGTTAAAGAAATGTGTATTGTCTCCAGACAGGACAGCCAGTGAGCTTCTGCAGGTCCAGGCAAGCTGTGGGGGTTACCAATAGTGTGACATGAACCCAAGATCCCGGTTGAGGCCGTCCTTATGTGTGCGGAACTTGGCTATCAGTTTCTGCTCAGCGACTCTGAGCTGTCGTGTGTCGTGAAGGCCGTCTTGGAGAACGCTTACCCGAAGATCAGAGGCTGAATGCCCATGACCACTGAAGTGCTCCCCCACAGGAAGAGAACACTCTTGCCTGGTGATTGTCGAGCGGTGTTCATTCATCCGTTGTCGTAGCGTCTGCATGGTTTCCCCAATGTACCATGCCTCGGGACATCCTTTCCTGCAGCGTATCAGGTAGACAATGTTGGCCGAGTTGCAAGAGTAGGTACCGTGTATCTGGTGGATGGTGTTCTCATGTGAGATGATGGCATCCGTGTCGATGATTCGTGGGTGCAGAGGTTTATGTCACATTATCAGTAACCCCCA
Source organism: Mustelus asterias (assembly GCF_964213995.1). Classification (NCBI taxonomy): domain Eukaryota; kingdom Metazoa; phylum Chordata; class Chondrichthyes; order Carcharhiniformes; family Triakidae; genus Mustelus; species Mustelus asterias. The sequence goes on from NC_135819.1 coordinate 6,050,008, forward strand.
CAGCTTGCCTCCTGGGCTTGTAGAATCTCACTAGCTGTTCTGTTTGGAGACAATACACATCTCTTTAACCTGTGTTTAATGTTCCCTCCACCCACATTGTCTGTACCTTTAAGACCTGGCTGGCTGTAGGATGCGCATTCTAATCAGTATTCTGCAACTTGATTTTGTCTGTTTGCACTGTTTGAGAGCACATTTCCACTCCATCTGACGAAGGAGCTGTGCTCCGAAAGCTTATGGTATTTGCTACCAAATAAACCTGTTGGACTTTAACCTGGTGTTGTGAGACTTCTTACCGATTTTAATTACTCCATCATTCCCCCAGTTGCTGGTATTCCCTCTGCCAAACTCTTTGCCTCATTTCTCCAAAACCTCACTCTGATGAAGCTTCTGGTCACCTGCCCTAATCCACCCTCACGTGTTTGTGTGAACTGCTCATGTCCCTGGTGAAGCACATGTATGTTTATCGACGAAGAGATATTGGGAATCGAAACGTTGGCTCTATTCTCTCCCCAAAGATGCTGTCAGACCTGCTGAAATTTTCCAGCATTTTCTGTTTTTGTTTCAGATTCCAGCATCCGTAGTATTTTATCTTTAATGTTTATTCCGATACAGCTGCTACATAATGCACGCTACTGTGTGGGGTCGCTTGTGCTTCAGTTACAGTTTCTTGGACAATTCCTTGCCCTTACATAAGAGAAAATCAAACTAGGAAAGTCTCTACATGCACTATGTGGATGTCAGCCTGATGTGGTCTCTCCTTTATATCCTGTTTCCCTACAGGACAGTGGTGGCTTTCAGATGGTGTCTTTAGTGGAGTTGTCAGAAGTGACGGAAGAAGGGGTACGATTCCGCTCTCCTTACGACGGGAAGGAAATTCTTCTCTCGCCTGAAAAATCCATTGAAATACAGAACGCTCTCGGTATTTATTAGAGGCATGGAGGGGGAGCTGGGTCGGGAGGGGGTCGGGTTTGGGGTTTGGAGCGGGTGTAGGTGGGGGTTGGGTTGGGAGGGCTCGGTTGGGTGCAGCGTGGATCTGTGTTTGGCCGGGTTGGGGGTTTGGGGTTGGAGGTTTGGGGTGGGGGGGGGGATTGGTGGTCGGGTTTGAGTTTGGGTGCAGTGTGGTTTTATGTTGGGTTGGGTTTGGGGGGTTGTGTGGGGGGGGGTTGGGTTTGGGGTTGGGTGCAGTGTGGTTTTATGTTGGGTTTGGGGGGTTGTGGGGGGTCGGGTTTGGAGTTGGGTGCAATGTTCTATGTTGAGTTTGGGGCTGGGTTTGGGGAGCTTGGTTGGTTTTGGGGTTGGATTGGGGGGGGGCTCGGTTGGGTGCAGTGTGGTTCTGTGTTGGGTTGGGTTGGGGGGGTGTGGGAGGTTGGGGTGTGGGGGTGGTGTGGGATGTTGGGGTGTGGGGGGGGCTTGGTTGGGTGCAGTATGGGTCTGTGTTGGGTTGGTTTGGGGGGCGGGGGTGTGGGAGGTTGAGGTGTGGGGGGGGCTTGGTTGGGTGCAGTGTGGTTCTGTGTTGGGTTGGGTTCGGGGGGTGTGGGGGTGGTGTGGGATATTGGGGTGTGGGGGGGGCTTGGTTGGGTGCAGTGTGGTTCTGTGTTGGGTTGGTTTGGGGGGCGGGGGTGTGGGAGGTTGAGGTGTGGGGGGGCTTGGTTGGGTGCAGTGTGGTTCTGTGTTGGGTTGGGTTCGGGGGGTGTGGGAGGTTGGGGTGTCGGGGGGCTCGGTTGGGTGCAGTGTGGTTCTGTGTTAGGTTGGGTTGTTGGGGTGTGGGGGGGTTGTGGGAGGTTGGGGTGTTGGGGAGGCTTGGTTGGGTGCAGTATGGGTCTGTGTTGGGTTGGTTTGGGGGGGGTGTGGCAGGTTGGGGTGTGGGGGGGGCTTGGTTGGGTGCAGTGTGGTTCTGTGTTGGGTTGCTTGGGGGGGTGTGGGGGGTTGGGGGGATGTGGCGGGTTGGGGTGTGAGGGGGCTCAGTTGGATGCAGTGTGGTTCCGTTGTTTGAGTTGTTCCTCCTTTCTCTCCTGACGGTTCCAGGTTCAGACATCATGATGCAGTTGGATGATGTTGTGAGCAGCACCGTCTCTGGGCCGAGAGTGGAGGAAGCCATGTACAGGTCTGGGAAAACTGACTCACCGTGTTCGGCACTCGAGAGGCATCTCACGCTAACACTATGTCTCTGCCTCAGTGCCTGCTGTTCTCTCCCCCTCCCCCTCCCTCCACCTCCCTCCCTCCGCCTCCCTCCCTCCCTCCGCCTCCCTCCCTCCCTCCCTCTCCCTCCCTCCTCCTCCCTCCGCCTCCCTCCCTCCCTCCGCCTCCCTCCCTCCCACCGCCTCCCTCCCTCCGCCTCCCTCCCGCCTCCCTCCCTCCCTCCCTCCCGCCGCCGCCTCCCTCCCTCTGCCTCCCTCCCTCCCTCCCTCCCTCCGCCTCCCTCCCTCACTCCCGCCTCCCTCCCTCTCCCTCCCTCTCCCTCCCTCTCCCTCCCTCTCCCTCCCTCTCCCTCCCTCTCCCTCCCCCTCCCTCCGCCTCCCTCCCTCCCTCCGCCTCCCTCCCTCCCTCCCACCGCCTCCCTCCCTCCGCCTCCCTCCCTCCTGTCGCCGCCTCCCTCCCTCCCTCCCTCCCGCCTCCTCCCTCCCTCCCTCCCTCCCTCCCGCCTCCCTCCCTCCCTCCCGCCGCCGCCTCCCTCCCTCCCGCCGCCGCCTCCCTCCCTCCCTCCGCCTCCCTCCCTCCCTCCCGCCTCCCTCCCCCCCTCCCGCCGCCGCCTCCCTCCCTCCCTCCAGCCGCCGCCTCCCTCCCTCCCTCCCGCCTGCCCGCCCGCCTGTGTGAGTGGTATTAATTCTGTGTGTGTTTGTCAGGTCTGTCCGTTGGTTGGATCGCTGCGTTGCTGCGAACAGGAACCCTCAGCAGCAGAATCTGTTTGCCATTATTCAGGGTGGTCTGGATGCTGAACTGCGAGAAAAATGTCTCACAGGTGAGACTTTGGCCTCTCCGCCCACCTCTGTCATCTTGGCAAAGCAGCCGGCATAATTAAGGACCCCACGCACCCCGGACATTCTCTCTTCCACCTTCTTCTGTCAGGAAAAAGATACAAAAGTCTGAGGTCAGGTCTCAACCGACTCAAGAACAGCTTCTTCCCTGCTGCTGCTGTCAGACTTTTGAATGGATCTACTTTGCATTAAGTTGATCTTTCTCTACACCCTAGCTATGACTGTAATACTACATCCTGCACTCTCTCCTTTCCTTCTCTATGAACAGTATGCTTTGTATAGCAAGCAAGAAACAATACTTTTCACTATGTTAATACATGTGACAATAATAAATCAAATCAAGATTTCTCTCAATTCCTGTTTCTTTTATCATTGCAGAGATGATTAAACGGGACGTCCCGGGTTTTGCTATTGGGGGATTGAGTGGAGGAGAAGAAAAAGATCATTTCTGGAGAATGGTGAAACTCAGCACTGAGCATCTCCCGCCTGAGAAACCTCGTTACCTCATGGGAGTGGGGTACGAGACTGTCCATGTATGCAGCGCGCCCTCTGTCCCGCGGCGCGCCCTCCGTCCCGCGGCGCGCCCTCCGTCCCGCAGCCCGCCCTCCGTCCCGCCCTCCGTCCCGCAGCCCGCCCTCCGTCCCACCCTCCGTCCCGCGGCGCGCCCTCCGTCCCGCAGCCCGCCCTCCGTCCCGCCCTCCGTCCCGCGGCGCGCCCTCCGTCCCGCAGCCCGCCCTCCGTCCCGCGGCGCGCCCTCCGTCCCGCAGCCCGCCCTCTGTCCCGCAGCCCGCCCTCCGTCCCGCCCTCCGTCCCGCGGCGCGCCCTCCGTCCCGCAGCCCGCCCTCCGTCCCGCCCTCTGTCCCGCAGCGCGGCCCGCCCTCCGTCCCGCGGCGCGCCCTCCGTCCCGCAGCCCGCCCTCCGTCCCGCGGCCGCCCTCCGTCCCGCGGCGCGCCCTCCGTCCCGCGGCGCGCCCTCCGTCCCGCGGCGCGCCCTCCGTCCCGCGGCGCGCCCTCCGTCCCGCGGCCCGCCCTCCGTCCCGCGGCCCGCCCTCCGTCCCGCGGCCCGCCCTCCGTCCCGCGGCCCGCCCTCCGTCCCGCGGCGCGCCCTCCGTCCCGCGGCGCGCCCTCCGTCCCGCGGCGCGCCCTCCGTCCCGCGGCGCGCCCTCCGTCCCGCGGCCCGCCCTCCGTCCCGCGGCCCGCCCTCCGTCCCGCGGCCCGTCCCGCGGCCCGCCCTCCGTCCCGCGGCGCGCCCTCCGTCCCGCGGCGCGCCCTCCGTCCCGCGGCGCGCCCTCCATCCCGCGGCGCGCCCTCCGTCCCGCGGCGCGCCCTCCGTCCCGCGGCGCGCCCTCCGTCCCGCGGCCCGCCCTCTGTCCCGCGGCGCGCCCTCCGTCCCGCGGCGCGCCCTCCGTCCCGCGGCCCGCCCTCCGTCCCGCGGCCCGCCCTCCGTCCCGCGGCCCGCCCTCTGTCCCGCCCTCTGTCCCGCAGCGCGGCCCGCCCTCCGTCCCGCGGCGCGCCCTCCGTCCCGCCCTCCGTCCCGCGGCGCGCCCTCCGTCCCGCGACGCGCCCTCCGTCCCGCGGCGCGCCCTCCGTCCCGCGGCGCGCCCTCCGTCCCGCGGCGCGCCCTCCGTCCCGCGGCCCGCCCTCCGTCCCGCGGCCCGCCCTCCGTCCCGCGGCGCGCCCTCCGTCCCGCGGCCCGCCCTCCGTCCCGCGGCCCGCCCTCCGTCCCGCGGCCCGCCCTCCGTCCCGCGGCCCGCCCTCCGTCCCGCGGCGCGCCCTCCGTCCCGCGGCGCGCCCTCCGTCCCGCGGCGCGCCCTCCGTCCCGCGGCGCGCCCTCCGTCCCGCGGCGCGCCCTCCGTCCCGCGGCGCGCCCTCCGTCCCGCGGCGCGCCCTCCGTCCCGCGGCGCGCCCGCTGTTCCGCGGCGCCTTGCCCGCCTGTGCATGAGTTCTGGGGGGGAATGTCCCCGGTGGGGGTATCTCATGGGGCCATCGTTCCTCCAGTGTAATTATTGGCAGTTCTGCACTGGAAGTACTGAGAATTATGCAAAGTTTATTTAGAGTCTCTGGTTTTCTCTCTCTCTTCTCAGGTATGCCACAGATCTGGTGGTGTGTGTGGCTCTGGGCTGTGACATGTTTGACTGTGTGTTTCCCACAAGGACAGCGGTAAGAATCCCTTTATTTGTAACATTGACAAACACGGCTGGTTGGCCAGGAGAGGCTGGGATCTGAGTCCGTGATAGTCCCAGATGTGAACGATGACACCAGATGTGCTGCCCAGGATTTGCTAGGGCACCAATCCATAGTCTGATCTCAGACTGAATAGACTGTGAGGTGTGACGGGGGGTTTAGCCAATGGCTGCTGGGCCTGACTTTGGGCAGAGTGACCCCCCACTCAGTTAGACAATCAAACCCGGGGGTTAGGGATTCATTTTCTGGGCTGCTGCCTTGGTAATTGAGGAGCATGCGGTTGTTTTACAGCCGGATCGTAGGGTGTTGGTGAAACCAAGCTCAGGAATTCCACGGAGCACAGAGCTGTGGCTGCCTGAAGCTGCTATTAGTCGCCAGCTTTCCCTGTGCTCTGATCTCTCGCTCTCATTTTTCAGCGCTTTGGGTCTGCACTCGTTCCCTGGGGGTCTCTGCAGTTGAAACACAGGCAATTTGCCAAGGATTTCAGGCCCATCGATGAGGATTGTGAGTGCCCCACTTGTAAGAGGTAAGCAAAGCCCTGCGTCTGTCTCTGCTCCAGTCCCGCGTCTGTCCCTGCTCCAGTCCCGCGTCTGTCCCTGCTCCAGTCCCGCGTCTGTCTCTGCTCCAGTCCCGCGTCTGTCTCTGCTCCAGTCCCGCGTCTGTCTCTGCTCCAGTCCCGCGTCTGTCCCTGCTCCAGTCCCGCGTCTGTCCCTGCCCCAGTCCTGCGTCTGTCCTTGCTCCAGTCCCGCGTCTGTCCCTGCTCCAGTCCCGCGTCTGTCTCTGCTCCAATCCTGCGTCTGTCTCTGCTCCAATCCTGCGTCTGTCTCTGCTCCAGTCCTGCGTCTGTCCCTGCTCCAATCCTGCGTCTGTCCCTGCTCCAGTCCTGCGTCTGTCTCTGCTCCAGTCCCGTGTCTGTCTCTGCTCCAATCCTGCGTCTGTCCCTGCTCCAGTCCCGCGTCTGTCCCTGCTCCAGTCCCGCGTCTGTCCCTGCTCCAATCCTGCGTCTGTCCCTGCTCCAGTCCTGCGTCTGTCTCTGCTCTATTCCTGTTTGAAGGGTTCTGGAGGTGAAAACTCTCTTTTTGCTGTGTGAGGGAGAGCTTCAGACCTAAAACTCTCTGAACCCTGACAAAAGTGTTGATCTCAGCTGCTTTTTAGCATAACCTTGGCACCACTCTGCTCACTGTGCGGGAGTACAGCTGACCAGTGGCACTGTATCATAGAATCCCTACAGTGCAGAAGGAGGCCATTTGGCCCATCGAGTCTGCACCGACCACAATCCCACCCAGGCCCTACCCCCATATCCACCCGCTAATCCCTCTAACCTACGCATCTCAGGACACTAAGGGGCAATTTTAACCTGGCCAATCAACCTAACCCGCACATCTTTGGACTGTGGGAGGAAACCGGAGCACCCGGAGGAAACCCACGCAGACACGAGGAGAATGTGCGAACTCCACACAGACAGTGACCCAAGCCGGGAATCGAACCCAGGTCCCTGGAGCTGTGAAGCAGCAGTGCTAACCACTGTGCTACCGTGCCGCCCTGTAGTACTCTCAGTATCCTGCAGACAGGACTGAGCTCAGCTGTGCTGCCTCCATAGTTCAATTGCCTGTGGAGGCTTAAACAGGAAGAAGAGCCACAGGAACAAATTATTGTGGGACCTTCCTGGGGGGGGGGGGGGGGAGTTTGTTGGTGCCTTTGGGGAGGGGCATTGGAGGAGGGGCTGTTGGGGGGTTTTGGAGTGGGGATGTTGGGGGGTTTTGGAGTGGGGATGTTGGGGGGTTTTGGAGTGGGGATGTTGGGGGGTTTTGGAGTGGGGCTGTTGGGGGGTTTTGGAGTGGGGCTGTTGGGGGGTTTTGGAGTGGGGCTGTTGGGGGGTTTTGGAGTGGGGATGTTGGGGGGTTTTGGAGTGGGGATGTTGGGGGGTTTTGGAGTGGGGATGTTGGGGGGTTTTGGAGTGGGGATGTTGGGGGGTTTTGGAGTGGGGATGTTGGGGGGTTTTGGAGTGGGGATGTTGGGGGGTTTTGGAGTGGGGATGTTGGGGGGTTTTGGAGTGGGGATGTTGGGGGGTTTTGGAGTGGGGATGTTGGGGGGTTTTGGAGTGGGGATGTTGGGGGGTTTTGGAGTGGGGATGTTGGGGGGTTTTGGAGTGGGGATGTTGGGGGGTTTTGGAGTGGGGATGTTGGGGGGTTTTGGAGTGGGGATGTTGGGGGGTTTTGGAGTGGGGATGTTGGGGGGTTTTGGAGTGGGGATGTTGGGGGGTTTTGGAGTGGGGATGTTGGGGGGTTTTGGAGTGGGGATGTTGGGGGGTTTTGGAGTGGGGATGTTGGGGGGTTTTGGAGTGGGGATGTTGGGGGGTTTTGGAGTGGGGATGTTGGGGGGTTTTGGAGTGGGGATGTTGGGGGGTTTTGGAGTGGGGATGTTGGGGGGTTTTGGAGTGGGGATGTTGGGGGGTTTTGGAGTGGGGATGTTGGGGGGTTTTGGAGTGGGGATGTTGGGACTGTTGGGGGAGGGGCTTTCAGGTGAGGCAGGACAGAATTCTGCAGAAAGCCAGAAATATTAAGGTTTGATGAGCTTCTGGCCATTCATCTGTCTGAGCTGCTGTCCCGTGTTTGGCAGATATACCCGAGCGTATCTTCACGCTGTGTTCAGGAGTGACACTGCAGCCCTTCATCACATCACCATCCACAACATTGCTTACCAGGTAAGATTCACTCTGTATCTAACCCCGTGCTGTACCTGTCCTGGGAGTGTTTGATGGGGACAGTGGAGAAGGGGCTTTACTCTGTATCTAACCCCGTGCTGTACCTGTCCTGGGAGTGTTTGATGGGGGACAGTGTAGAGGGAGCTTTACTCTGTATCTAACCCCGTGCTGTACCTGTCCTGGGAGTGTTTGATGGGGGGACAGTGTAGAGGGAGCTTTACTCTGTATCTAACCCGATGCTGTACCTGTCCTGGGAGTGTTTGATGGGGGGACAGTGTAGAGGGAGCTTTACTCTGTATCTAACCCGATGCTGTACCTGTCCTGGGAGTGTTTGATGGGGACAGTGGAGAAGGGGCTTTACTCTGTATCTAACCCCGTGCTGTATCTGTCCTAGGAGTGTTTGATGGGGACAATGGAGAAGGGGCTTTACTCTGTATCTAACCCCGTGCTGTACCTGTCCTGGGAGTGTTTGATGGGGGGACAGTGTAGAGGGAGCTTTACTCTGTATCTAACCCCGTGCTGTATCTGTCCTGGGGGTGTTTGATGGGGACAGTGTAGAGCGAGCTTTACTCTGTATCTAACCCCGTGCTGTACCTGTCCTGGGAGTGTTTGATGGGGGGACAGTGTAGAGGGAGCTTTACTCTGTATCTAACCCCGTGCTGTACCTGTCCTGGGAGTGTTTGATGGGGACAGTGTAGAGGGAGCTTTACTTTAAAAAGCTAGCAGGCAGGTCCAACAAGTAGTTAAGAAGGCAAACCACATTTTGGCCTTTATTACAAAGGGATTGGAGTTTAAAAATAGGGAGGTTTTGTTGCAATTGTACAGGGTATTGATGAGGCCTCACCCAGAATGCTGCGTACAGTTTTGATCCCATTACCTAAAAAATAATATAGTGATATTGGAGACAGTCCAAAGGAGATTCACCAGGCTAATTCCTGGGATGATAGGGTTGTCCTATCAAGAGAGACTAAATAGTTTGGGTCTGTATTCCTTGGAGTTTAGAAGAGTGAGGGGTGACTTTATTCAATCATATAAGATCCTGAAGAGGCTTGACAGGGTAGATGGTGAGATGTTTTCACTAGTGGGAGAGTCTCGAACAAGGGACACAGCTACAAGATAAAAAGCCAGTCATTTAAAACTGAGATGTGTGGAAATTTCTTCTCACAGAGGGTGGCGAATCTCTGGAATTCTCTGCCTCAGAGGGTGGTGGAGGCTGGATCATTAGGGGTATTTAAAGTGGAGGTGAATAAATATTTGACTGATTGAGGAATAGAGAGAGGGGCTATGGGGAAATGGCACAGAAAAGGAGTTGAGGCCGGCACAGATCAGCCATGTTTGTATTGAATGGTGAGGCAGGCTTGAAGGGCCTGGTGGCCGACTCCTGCTACTATTTCTTGTGATCTTGTGTGCTGTTAACATGTAGTAGCTGCACTATTGGTGTGCACATTGAATAAGAATCTGTGAATGTGAGGGGCTATTTTTCTATGAAGGACATTTATTCTCTTGGATGGATATATATTTTGGTGATGTGATAGATTATCTGCTTCCCTGTCCAGGTATTGTTCATGTCGCTGCTCTCATTTTTCTGAGCTTGGAGAGGCTTTTGGTTTTGTCGTTAAGGGGCTGGTTAATGTTTTTCAGCTGAACCTGATGCGCTTTATTCGTGAGAGTATTCAGCAGGGACAATTCCCAGCGTTCATTCAGCAGTTTATGAAGCGGATGTACAGGAGTGCGGAGCAGTACCCACGCTGGGCAGTTGAAGCATTAAACTCTGTCAATGTTAAACTGGAATAGAGGGACTGCGACCAGGAAAGGTTCGTATTTTCGGCACCTATTACTGTGTGAAGATGTGGGACCCACTCAGGGCACCCAGGAACGAGACAATTTCCATTGGCATGGCTGTGATCTTTGGAATGGTTGCACCCACCCATGTGTTACTGTGTGTCTTTTGTTCCAAAAATAAAAGTAATTTTTAAGAAATGCTTCATCAATCTACAATGTGCTACACATGTGACGACTTGTCCTGTTACATGTCACAGGATCCACTGCAGGAATGTGCTGATCCTGACCAGGCTGCCGGAAGTTCATGCGGGAGTGAGAATCTTGTCGGTTAGTTCAATCGCATTCCTGGTGTAAAAACGTGAGCTGACGATTCTCTCATTCAGCCTCCCTCCAAATCTGCATCTCCTCTGCCTGACATGAAAGATCATTTGCTTCAGGTGCTGAGGAATTCGTTGTGTGATGGCTTGTTTACCTGGGTGGCACAATGGTTAGAACTGCTGCCTCACAGTGCCAGAGACCCGGGTTCAATTCCCAGCTTGGGTCACTGTCTGTGCCAAGTCTGCACGTTCTTCCCGTGCCCGCGTGGATTTCTTCCAGGTGCTCCGGTTTCCTCCCACAGTGTGAAAGATGTGCGGGTTAGGGTGCATTGGCCTTGCTAAATTCTCCCTTAGTGTACCCGGACAAGTGCTGGAGTGTGGTGACTAGGAGATTTTCACAGTAACTTTTTTCAAGATGGCACCAGAGTGAGGTGGCTTCTTGCGAGCTGTGCCCAGCATATCCTCTAATTCCATCTTTCCCCCTCGTTTTGTTTCTAAAACTTCATTCTAATACTTTTAAAGTCTCTAACAGTCTCTAATTCAATCTCTTATAGGTTTGACGACTTCACATTAAGTTGATCTTTCTCTACACCCTAGCTATCACTGTAACACTCCTTTCTGCATTCTCTCCTTTCCTTCTCTATGAATGGTATGCTTTGTATAGTGTGCAAGAAACAATACTTTACACTATGTTAATACATGACAATAAATCAAATCAAATTATTGCAGTGTTAATGTAAGCGTACGTGTGACACTAAACTGCCTGAAGAGCAGTGATAGCAAGCAGCAAAATGCTGTCGGTTTGACGTTGGTACAGCCGAGATGTTCATGGTAATAGACTGCATCAAAAAGGGTCACAGCTCAAACCTCCACTTCTCTTAACCCTTCCTCAGAAACCCGCAAAGTGCTAACATTCACTCACCAGAGTAGTCATTCTTCATATGTGAGCTTCAGTAACCGTGTATAAAGCTGGCAGTCTATCTCAGCAGATGCCTAGAGGGAGAGCAGCTGTGTCCTCCAGCCAGTTAGTGGCTCGAGTTTCTGACCACAGGGAACAGAAGCAACAGAGGATTCTCATCGGCTTGTTAACAATTACCAACCTGTTCCGTTAGTGATTCTCAGCACTTGCAGTATAAACAGCTCCACTAGATGGTGCCGTTGCAGTGAGGAAAATACTGCAATCTGAAACAGACAGAAAATGCTGAAAAATCTCTAAGTCTGGCAGCTTCTGGAGAGAGAAGAGGCAACGGTTCGAGTCTGGATGACCTTTTGTCAGAGTTCAGTTGCAGTTGGTTGGGTTCAGCCAGTCGTGGTGTCCACAGTAACCGATATAACCCAAAGCCAATGTTAAAACCATTTTAGAGAAGATATTTACACTAATTTTGCAGCTGTACAAAACTCTGGTGCGGCCGCACTTGGAGCATTGCGTACAGTTCTGGTCGCCGCATTATAGGAAGGATGTGTAAGCATTGAAAAGGGTGCAGAGGAGATTTACTAGGATGTTGCCTGGTATGGTGGGAAGGTCTTATGAGGAAAGGCTGAGGGACTTGAGGTTGTTTTCATGAGAGGTTAAGAGGTGACTTAATAGAGGCATACAAGATGATCAGAGGATTAGATGGGGTGGATAGTGAGAGCCTTTTTCCTTGGATGGTGATAGCTAGCATGAAGGAACATAGCTTTAAATTGAGGGGTGAGAGATATAGGACAGATGTCAGAGGTAGGTTCTTCACTCAGAGTAGTAAGGGCGTGGAATGCCCTGCCTGCAGCAGTAGTGGACTCGCCAACATTAAGGGCATTTAAATAGTCATTGGATAAACATATGGATGATATTGGAATAGTGTAGATTAGATGGGCTTTAGATTGGTTCCACAGGTCGGCGCAACGTCGAGGGCTGAAGGGCCTGTACTGTGCTTCTATGTTCTATGTCCTTTAAATTTGTGACCTGGATTAATTACTGGTCAGTAGTAATAATCATTGACCAATCTCGGCCAGCAAAGTTTTCTCTTAATTCTTGTCTGCTGGATTGAGCAGCAGACTGGCTATTTGAGGATCCGTTACTCTGCAAGGACGGGGAGCACCCCCCCTCGTACCATTGTTTCCTCTGCTTGTTTTGCCAAGTCATGGTTTTGCTACACAAATTCTTGCCATTATGTCTATAGCAATGGGAACTAACTGCCTTTTATGTTGGAGCGATCCTTTCACCTCTGCTGTGATCAAACTCGTTACGAGTTTTTAACCTAACACTCTTTCGCTCCATTCTATCTAACCTGCCTCTTTAATCCACAAATGCCTTTCCTTAAAACGTGATTTTCTCAGTCCTCAAATCCATCTTCACTGGTCTTAGCATCATTCAGGGGGAAAACAGGATTTGTGCGCAAAAGACTTAAAATAACTGCTACATTAGCTGGTCTGGATGAAGTGAATTGTAAAACCTCCACCCATACTCAAATGAAACTATTACCTGCTCTAGCCACTGATTAACATCAAACTATTAAACAGTGTTCAGGGACATCTCAGCCAATCCTGATTGCAGCTACACCTAACTTGCACATCACACGCATGGCTGACCTTTCCTGTGCTTGGCTCCATCATGCTGTGTGTGTATGGAAGATACAGGAAGCTAGCTGTACAATAGCTGATGCCTCTTTCTTGTTCTAATTAGCTGCTGCACGAAGTATCTTGTGGAAAACCAAAAAAAAAAGCTCCTCTTGGAAATCATCCAATGGCAGCGTTGCTGAAACCTATACTTTATGATGATAAAATTGTCTGAAAACTCCCATTTGTTTTTGAGAGAGTTTGGAGCAGAGTTCTGGCAGTTTTACCTGAGCAATGGAACCCGTAAATGACATTTAGCGCATCATTTAAACAGTCTCATTGTGAAATCCTTTGCTTTGTTTAACACTTACATTATATTTGCCTCTGAATTTTCAAATTTCATTAGGGCTCCTCAAAGAAGTTACTTTTGTTTCTTTGAAGAATCTTTAATTAAACAAAAATCTTGCCATGTGGGCAAGGACCATTATGACACCAGGGTTAATGGAAACATCCTTGCATGTCTTTGAATCTTGTACTTTAGCGATCTTTATTTCCTCTGGTGTCTTTGCCATGACATCCAAGTGGAATTGGTATCTACAGCGCTGATGTTGATGTCAGTGAGGGTCTCATTATTGCTCTTGTTATTTAAGTTGCTGTTAGTGTCAGTTTGACTGTCTGACATTTTTCTACATTAAAAGAGCTCGGCAAATGCTTTTGGTGTTGGACCTGTACAAGTGCAGGATTTATGTCAATGGCTGCTAGTTAATTCCTTACACTCCCCTCAGAGACACACCCAGTCAACGCATCCCTCTCCTTTGTGAATACCGACGCAAAGTATTCATTTAGGATCTCCCCTACTTCTTTGGGCTCTAAGCATAATTCCCCACTTTTGTCCGAGAGGTCCGATTTTATCCCTGACAACCCTTTTGTTCCTAACGTATGAATAAAATGCCTTGGGATTCTCCTTAATCCTGTCTGCCAAGGACATTTCGTGACCCCTTTTTGCCCTTCTAATTCCTGGTTTGAGTTCTTTCCTACTTTGTATTCCTCCAGAGCTCCCTCCGTTTTTAGCTGCTTGGACCTAACGTACGCCTCTTTTCTTTTTGACCAATCCCTCAATTTCCCTGGTTATCCACGGTTCTCGAATCCTACCCTTCCTATCCTTTTTTACAGGCACATGCCTATCCTGCAGCCCTAACAACTGTTCCTTAAAAGACTCCCACATGCCAGATGTGGAAAAACCCTCAAACAGCCTCTCCCAATCAACAGCTGCCAATTTCTGCCTAATCCCATTAAAGTTAGCCTTGCCTCAATCCAACACCTTACCCTTGGGACACCACTCATCCTTTTCCATCACTATCCTAAAGCTAACAGAATGGTGGTCACTATTTGCCACATGTTCCCTTACCGAAACTTTGAAGACCTGACCGGGCTCATTCCCCAGTACTAGGTCCAGTATAGCCCCCTCTCTAGTAGCTTGATGCCACGTTTAGTCTGGTTATCGATCTTGTGAAACACTTTGGGATGTTCTGTGTTATCAGTCCCATCAGCAGTGACCCCCCCCCCCTCCCCATAATCAGCAGCACTCTGACCCCTCACCTCCCATATTGGCAGCACTGTGACCCTTCACCCCCCCCCCCCATCAGCAGCAGTGTGACCCCTCACCTCACCCCCCCCCCAATATCGGCAGCACTGTGACCCCTCCCCCCCCCCAACCCCACACAATATCGGCAGCACTGTGACACCCCCCCCCCCCCCCCGAGAAAAAAGTACTAGAATTTTAATTGATGAAGTTAAAAAAGGAAAAAAAAATTAAGACAGACTAGACAAGCTGTCATTTTAGAACAAACTTGGGTTCAGTAAATAGCACCATACCGTGTTGGCATGGTGGGTTCTGTAGCAAGACCACGTGTGCAAAGCCACAGCACTAGGATAAAGTTCTGTGTCACCTAATTCAAACCAGTGTTGGAATAAAATCCATTTCATTCCAGTATAAACAGAATTTGGACCATACATCCCGTCCAGAGATACACGCACTCCTGTCGGAATGTTTGACAAACATCCCAGACGGAGTTGCTTTCAGAGATGAGAAAGTAAACTTTGGTTCTATAATTCATTAAAGCACATCACAGCCTAGTGATCTCTACACTGAGAAGGACAAGACCAGTCATAGGAACACCACCTCCTGATCACATTCCAAGCCACTGGAATTCCGAATGTCATTCAGGTAGTGTTCCTAGGGATGAGCACCTTTACCGATGTTACCCACACCCCAAGGCCTGTTGTTCCACTCCGGTCAGTTATCCTTCACACAATCACCTTCAATAAAAGTGTAAAAACCTCCTGGCGAAGATGTGAGCATCAAGTAAAACATTTTAAAGACAATCCAGCAAATGATGGCATGACATTAGTTTCACTTTATAAACATTTTATTCAACCACTTTGAGAGGAAGATCAACTGCAATACTGTCCAACTAATACAGAAAAAAAAGTACAAAACATGATATCTTAAAATAATTCACACAATTATATAAAACTAAACTGGGAAAAGCAGAAATACATTTTAGAACAAAGCTTCACTGCTAAACAACTCTGCAAAAAAATCATTTCAGAGATTATACATTACAGATAGAGAAAATGGAAAGCATTCACAACTGCCAGGCAAAAATGACATCACAAAGTGGACTGCAGGAACCAGATCGTGTTACAGGTTGATTTCGGCACACTTTTACAGAACCGTTGAAGGCATCGAAAGCAGGGATTAAACCTCCCCATCTGATTAAAAAGAAACGCTACCAAAACGTTCAGGCAGTGCAAAGAGCACTAGCAGCCAAAATGATCAAATGAATGGGAAAGGGGAGAAACAGAAACCATTACAAGCCAACACCAAGTTGCTCTGTTGTAATCTTGTCAGTACAGCCACCGTCTTACCCAGTGCAGGGCTCTTTATTTGGTCAGTAGTGAGGACATTACTATCAAGGGCTCTGTCCACTACCACGGAGTCACGAGCGTAATAACTTAACATTTTATACAATTATGACTATGCAGAATGATCTGAACCGGGCTCTCTGTCAAAAGCCACCAAGATTATTCTGGCTAGAAGGCAGCCTGTGCCTCTTAGTGGGTGGTGTTGGAATTCCAAGTCTGGATCCTGAATGTCACATTGAAGCATCACACACCACAGCACTACTTACTACAGGAATGCCACTGAATGCGACCTTAAAAGTACGCAGTGCTAGTGGAAAGTGGTCACACAAGATTTTTTTAAAATTTGTCCGCAGTATTTAAGAAAAATAGATACAGCAGTTAGAAAAAAACACAGAAGGGGATGTAAATTCTTCTGTAACAGAGGCTGTTTATCTGTACTGGTAGGTATTCATGCTGTGATCTCCTCGGCCATAGCCCCCACCTGGGCTTGAATAGGATGACTGACTGGATCCAAATCCCCCAGACGTTGGTGCACTGTAGCCACTCTGGGAAGGGTACCCTGTGAACAATAAAGACAGGTATATGCATTGGTGGTGCAGGGAATGAACGTGTCAGAGACTGTTCCAAGTCTGAATTCTGGCTACTGGTTCTATCCAATTTTCTCAGTATCGGAATCCTGCCAACAACCATCAGTCAGAATAATAATGGTGCAGGAAGACTGTGGTCAGAAGAGGGTTTCCAACAGTGCAAGGCAAGGCAAAAAGCAACTCGAAGGACGCGGGAGGGACATGGTTTGAGCTGAATTTCTGTCCAGAGATTATGCCAAGTATTTATAAATGGATGCTGTAGTTGTCCCCCTAATAACCATTTTCCTAAAAAGCTCCAGCATAAAAATTCACACAAGGCAAGATTTCATTCTGTAGCTAAATAGTAAGATCAATTCAAGACATTTTCAGAGCTTACCAGAATATGAACTACCAGCACCTCCACCTCCTCCTCCTCCTCCGTAACCTCCCGATGTGTTGGAAGAATAGGAACTACCCCCACCAGAACCATAAGGTGAACTACTGTATCCTACAAAACAAAAGGCATCGCAAAATATTTCACAGTTGGTAGCCACGAAAACATCCATAAATCGCTGAACCCGTACCATGTCAATTAAGCCAAACCTAAATAAGAACATTCCAACTCCAAGTCATCCTCCACATGTTGATATCTAATCCCAAATGTACATCCTCAGAAACATAGGAGCAGGAGTAGGCCACTCAGCCCTTCAAGTCTGCTCCACCATTTTAACAAGATCATGGCTTATCTGGTTGTGGTCTCAACTCCACTTTCCTTAGGGTGGCACAGTGCCTAGCACTGCTGCCTCAGTGCCAGGGACCCGGGATCGATTCCGGCTTGGATCAATGTCTGCACGTTCTCCCCACGTCTCTGTGAGCTCTCTCCGAGTGCTCCAGTTTCCTCCTACACTCCAAAGATGTGCGGGTTAGGTGGATTGGCTATGCTAAATTGCCCTTTAAGTGTCAGGCAGACTAGCAGGGTAAATGCATGGGGTTACAGGGATATGGGCTGGGTGGGATTGTGGTCAGTGCAGACCTGATGGGCCGAATGGCCTCCTTCTGCACTGTAGGGGTTTTAGGATTCCTGTCTGCCCCCATAATTCCCAACCCCCCTTGTCCATCAAAGAATCCACCCAAATTTACATCGGATCATTGAATGTATTCAGTCTCTGTAGCATTCTGGGGAAGAGAATTCTTCCAAAAAAAATCCTAATTTCCACGAGAGAGACCTCTTATTTTAAAACTGTGGTTCCCCTAACTCTCGTCTCCTCAAGAGGAAACATTCTCCCTGGTTCCACCTGAGCCCCCTCTGGACCCTCTTTTCCACTAAAACTCAAATATGACCTTTCATAGGACTGATGTTACAGTCCTTCCACCCAAACGCTGGAAACGCCAAGCTTGGCACAATTATTCCTGATTTCCACATCATTTATGTATTTTGGAAATGGGGGGATGTTTTCCAGTCATTAACAGAATTAGGCAATTTTGCCTCTCTGGCCTTAGGCTCCTCCCTTCTTCTCAAAAGGTTCTGCTACCTAATAAACTCTTTATGTAGGTTGATTCACCAGATATCCAAAGCTACTCAAAAACATAAAATTCACATACGTACCACCTTTACGTTCATATTCCACATTAGTGCCAACACTCTGTCCAGAGTAGGAACTACTGTAGGAGGAGCCAGAATAGGAATAGTTCTGGCTGCTGTAGACTTTCTGTTTTGCTGGGGCTGGAAGTGGGGTTTGGCTGTAGCTACTGTATTGGTTCTGGCTGTATGAAGATGGTGGAGGCTGGTAGCTACCAACACCGCCGCCTCCACCTCCTCCACCCCCAACATACGATGGCTTCTGCAGGGGAGGTTGTGGCTTGATGGGTTTCTTTGGTGGTGGAGTGTAACCATCATTCTGACTGTAGGAATATCCCCCTGAAGCACCTGGGCTAGAGTAGCCAGCACTGTTGTAGTAGTTACCTGTAGAATGAAGAATGAAACATTCAACCACGTCCTGTCACTTTATCCAAACTCTTCTGGACTCTTAAGCTCATTTGGACTAGATCCTTAATACAAGAACTCAATTCATCTGAAGAGGCCCCTAAATTCGGGTAAACTTTATGATGGTATTGCCTCATGCCTGCCTGCTATGATGTGGAGTGGCAGTCCAAAAGACCTCAGATTCCATCTTCAGTTTACACAGTGTTGGCAACTTTAAGTAGCTGCCATGTGTCCTCTGTGCAGTTGGCTAAGGAAGGAGACTACAAGCCAGTCTCCAATGGCAGCATTGGTATGGATTTGCGATTACTTAATAGTAATGGAGCAAGCAAAATTCTGTTTTCTTTACATTGGATTCTTCACCTATATTTTGGGTTATTACTTCCACGTTTTTTATTGATGAAACCCACAGTGATCTTGGACTTGAGGTAATGTCAGGGTGAGGACAGTCTCAATGTTCAAATAGCTCACCACTTTACACCAGAATCACATCAACAGCATTGAGGGAGAGTGAAAATTACGTTTTGTTCTGATTTGTGGAGCTTAAATGACAACATGAAAAGTTTCAAGACAACGGAGGAATACACACATGACTGCTTCAGATTAGGCTATTCTGATTAAAAGGTAAACTGGAACCTGTGCCCGTAACAACCCTCACAGGTCAGGCAGTCGAGGTTAACAGTGCTGACAGTAGGATTTCAGTACAATGCCACATCAACAGAAAAGTACCCATTACAGCCTAGAGGAAAAACCTGGATATTTGAGGTGTATTGCACTAGGATGAAGTACTGGGTCAGTCAACAGGCTGATTTAAAGCAATGTATTGAGCTTCAATCAGACCACAATTTGTGAGCATCTGCAGGAGATGATCAGTTTAATTACGGGCATTTATCTTTCAAATAGAAAAATGGCCATGGATTCACACAGGTTTAATCAGACAAAATAGGACATTGAAGAAAGGACAATAGGTTCAGTAACCAAACCTTGGTCATCAAGATAGTGTTTAAGGAAGGGAGAGAGGTTGAGATATAGAGATTGTTGGGGTATTGGTAGTTACAAATGCAGCCGATGACAAGGCAAAAGGAGGGATGTATGCAGGGAACTGGGGCTGGCCATGGGTCTAGGGTTGGAGAAGATTGGGGAAACAGGAAATAGCAAGACCACAAAAGGGGGATGGAATTGGTGGCAAGAATACAGAGTTAACGGTAGGGGATTAATGACAATAGATTCAGTCTTACAGTGTTTATCATCCACAAGTGGTGTCAGATAAGCAGTCTGACAGAAGCAGTGAAGGTCGAGAATATCAGCAGATGTTGAAACTAACTCAGTGCCTTTAGATGACGCCACCAAGCAGCAGCAAAGAGAATAAATCCCACTGAAATTCCTGAGGGAATGCAGGGTGGACTCCGACCAGGGGAAGGGGGTCATGGAGGAGGGAGAGAGAACCCCTGGTTCCCAGGAGCCAAGTAGGAAGGGTTAGCACATTTTTAATATTTTAAAATCTATTTAACTTTACAAGTTATGAATATTAATTATACCTGCTTGCGCTTCAATGTATTTTTCTGACGAATGCGATCCTACAGAACCAGCTCCAGCTTTTGCATGGATATCATGGGAAAATCTGATTTGCTGAAAGTTGCACTGTTGAGCAGTGCAACTTTTAAATGAGCAATGACTGTATTCAATTGGTAACTACTGCACTTTATTCAAAATCCCAAAGTGGTCATTGTCAACATGACATATTTACTCAAAACAACTGAAGCAGAATAAAATGCCAGCAGCAGCACAGTGCCACCCCATTCCTGGTTAAAGCCATTTCCACTCACAGCTCGATTTTATTCCTTAGAAACTTTTATTGAACTTGAATAAAACAAATCGGACACCAGTCCTGCTCAGGATGCAATACATTTGTTCTCTTGTAGAAAAAAAAGTTACAACACAAAACACAGCATTAAATGTTAACCGACAGGGAGGCACAATAAAATAGGTCAGACATTAAATCCCATCAATAAGTGCAACCCTACTGCTTTACCTGAAACCTGTATTTGCTTTGATGGGGTAGGGCCAGTACATCACTAAGTTTCAGATTACCTAAACTAGGAAACCCTCATTGGCTTAAAATCACATTAAAATCAGGCCCAGCAAAATCAAAGCCAGGAATCTGTAATGTTGCCACACAAGTTAGCATGTTGTATTTTGCCATGGCTAATTTTAAACACTAACTTTGGATGAATATATCCAGTCATTGAAATAACTTCATGTTGGTGCAGCCTGTTAGATCCAGTGCTGTTTACTGCAACACATGTGGCTAATTGTGAACCATAACCAGCAGTCGATTGTGAGGGCACTGCCTACTGCTGGAAACTACTGAAACACTCTAAAGGAAAAATAACCTTCCACAGATGCTGCAGTTATATTTTCACATATGAAAACCTAACAATTTCTGAATCAGATTGTACACAGTGTATAACATCCAGAGCCACATACACACACCTGGCTCAACAGGAAGAAACTGTGAACTGAATTAATTTATTCAAGCATAACGTGGGGTAGTGAAGGCTCAAACAAAAGGATAAACTAAAACCCGGTGAACAGTTCAGAAAGGAAGTCAGGCGCATCTACAGGAAATACAGCTCCTTGATAACCACCAGAACAGCAGCAAAAGGGTTGAATAATGACATGAATTTCTGCATAGAGCAGGGATTGAGGATGAGAGTAATTTAGGTGGAAAGGTTTATTTATTAAACCAGACTCGCAATAGGCCTTTTCTGCTCCGAGAAATGCTGTCCTGATTTCACATCAGTTATGGCACTAGAACCCTTGCATGTATGAGCAGATAAAACACTACATTTATATTTGAACTGACAGATTCATGGGCATAGCTCAAGATAAAAGGGTGGAGAGAGGTTTAGGGCAGTGCGTGGAAGTCTGACCATTTGATTTCAACATCAAATAGAATTCAGCTCCCTGAATCGTATTGAGGTTGTTTCTGGCTGTGACAAGGAAGCTACAACTGCCATGTGGAGATTCAATTCCAGTTCTCTATTGCTAAACTAGGTGCCAAACTAATCCAACACTAAAACAGAATATAACACTAACAGATCATTCTGGGAGAGAGTGGGGTGTGTCATGTAGATATAGAAGCATTTAAGCATCTTATTAACTAATCAGAATCAAAGTTCTTATCTACAACACC
Source organism: Mustelus asterias (assembly GCF_964213995.1). Lineage (NCBI taxonomy): Eukaryota > Metazoa > Chordata > Chondrichthyes > Carcharhiniformes > Triakidae > Mustelus > Mustelus asterias. Next base: position 6,071,175 of record NC_135819.1, read on the forward strand.
TTCCATAAACGAGATGCCTCTCCCCGCTGATATCAACTGAATTAGTCACAAGATATGAAACCACAAACAGCTGCATCATTAAAACACTTTGATGCAACATTGAGTGAAGCACTACAATCCCAGGTTTAAACAATCTGACTTGGAGAGATCAGGCCCCAAGTCCTGCCTCTGTACACTGTTAGTGTGCATATGTAGAATTGGCCTGATTGGTTATTTCTGGGAAACTCTAGATGGGGAATCAGAATTGCTTCTTTGGACAGTGAAATCCTTTTGCTTCTCCATTGTTTTAACACAGATTTATTGCTTTTCAGTTGCTGTGGTCTTGTAGAAGCCTCCTCCCCAAACTCCGTCAATACAAAGGTGACAAATGCTGCAGACAAGACACTTCTCTGATGGATGTCAGAATTCGGAGTCAAAAAACCAGTGGGTATTTGCCATTTGAGTGGGCACAAAATATCAGAGTCCAGATGAAGCAGCACAGTCCAGCATGTGTCTGCAGACTTTGGGCGTCAACAGTTCAAATGAATTAGACCAAAATGGGAGGGGCAGGTTTTTGTATCAATTTTCACCCTCTAGCCAGAGGGAAAATCTTGGAAGCTGTCTTTGAAAAAGTCACCTGCAGCTGGGAGACAGAGCAGAGAAAAAAAAATTAGGCGTGCTTGGTAAAAAAGGTTGAATGCCAATTTTTTTTTAGATTTCTCTGCTCCCATCACTCGTGCATGTGGTTTTTCTCAGGCAAGCTGCTTGTGTGCACAGATTTCAGTTTGTTGATAAATATGGTTTGCTTCGTGTGGCTTACAAAGCAGAGAAATATAAAATGTGCCAGTTATAATTCAGCAATAAGCAGCATGTATAAACTGCAGCTCTAAAAATTAGACCAGAAGAGTCCTCTGGCATTATCACCGGTACCGCTTGGAGCCATTGACCAGCCTGTGCTTAGTTATGTCCCAGATGTTTCTTTTGGGTTGGATTTCATTATCACTCCTCTCCCCAACATTAAGATTGACATTAACCACAGAGAACAACCAGCATTTAATTCCCAGCTGGACAATGGAAGCTACAATATAGATACACAAGCTACTCGACCTAACCAGTCAATAAAGACGTTTACCCCGCTACACGAGCATGAGACACAAGAAAATTCTTGAAATTTGTAGGACCTGCCAGCAGTTCCTCAGAAATCAGCCTCTGAAAGTATGTATAATTCAAATAGAAGGCCAAAGAGAATTGAAGTTTGATCTAATCTGCTTGGATAATTCACTCCTGGGGTTTTATATTGCCAGTTTTGGAGATGGTAAACTTTGAGAATTGAGTCCACGCCAGCTCTCAGAACAACAATCCAATCAGTCTCACTCTGTTACTCTATAGCACTGAACACTTAGTTCCCTAAGTACCCATCCAATTTTCACTTAAAATCATCGATCGTCTCCATTTCCATCACTTCCTTAGGAGCTAGTTCCAGGTTGGGACCATTTGCTGTTTTAAAACATTCACATCCTCAAATCTTTAAATCTGTGTACCAAGTCTATATACCATCAGCTAATAGTAGCAGCTTTTCATTGTCTACCTCATCTAAACCTGTCAAACTCAATCTCCCTTGCTCCATGGAGAACAAAGCCAGCCTCCCCAAATTAACCCTGTAGGTGAATGCCTTCATACCTGGTACTGTTCTGGTGGACCTCCTCTACATCATCCCATCGACCTTCACATCTTTCCTAAAGTGTAGTGACTAGAACTAGATGCAATACCGATGCCAAACTAAAGGTTTAGTGAACTTTCCTGCTTTTATGCTCAATATCTCTTCATGAAGCCAAAATCCCGTTCACTTTTACTAATTACTCCCTCAACATGCCCTGCTGCCATCAATACTTTGTGCATACAAATCCTTAAGCTCCTCTCTCCATGCATACACTTAAGAACAGCATCATTCCGTTTATATTGCCTCTCACTGTGCCTTCTTCCAAAGTGCATCACACTTGTCTGTATTACAATTCCAGCTGCCACCATTCATTCTGTTAGACTATACCCTGTTGCAGTTGCTTTTCATCATCCTCACTGTTTGAGACACCTCTAGCTTTGGTACTTTAGCAAATTGTGAAAGGACGTTGTATTCTTAGCGATTGATGTAAAAAGCAGTGGTCCTAGTACTGACCCCTGGGGAACATCACTGTTTTAACCACCCTTCAGTCTGAGAAACATTTATCACCTCTTGCTGTTTCGTGTCCTTAAGCTGACTTTTATCCAAACTGAGACTAACCCACCTATTCCACAAGTCTCACTTGTCTTTTATGTGGGATTTTTCCACTGTATCCCCTTCATCGATCTTCTGTCACTTCACCAAAAGATTCAATTCGATTGGTCAAGCACTGTCTGCATTTCACAAAGTCGTGCTACTTTAATCAAATCAAACTTCTCCAAGTGCCTGTTAGTTTTCCCCTGATATATTTCTTCTTCACTTGCCCTCCCTGGTAAGTGAATTTAGCCTGATACATGCTTGAAAAATTCCCTTGACACACATATATACTTTTAAAAATTTCTTTACATTCTCCATCATGCAACCAGCTTCAGTTCCCTTGCCTTTTCTTCCTGTTGGGATCTACCTAGCCTCTCTCTGAAGCAAAGATCACTCACTGTTCCATTCCATGTTGAGTTTTACCTCAACATTTGGTTCCATTTTATTCTGGCTAACCTTCTTCCTTGTTAGAACCTCCACTTTAAATTACGTCTTTCTCTTCCCTGTTACTAATGAAACCATACACCATAATGGTCATTCTTACCCAATATCCCCCAGGCACTTATTTATTTAGTGCCACAAGTGGGCTTACATTAACACTGCAATGAAGTTACTGTGAAAATCCCCTAGTCGCCACACTCCGGCGCCTGTTTGGGTACACTGGGGGAGAATTTAGCATGGCCAATGCGCCTAATCAGCACGTCTTTCAGATTGTGGGAGGAAGCCGGAGGAAACTCATGCAGACACGGGGAGAACATACAGACTCCACACAGACAGTGACCCAAGCCGGGAATCGAACTCAGGTCCCAGGCACTGAGAGACGGCAGTGCTAACCACTGTGCCAATTCATTCCCCAGCACCAGATCCAGCAACGCCCCCTGCCTAGCTGACATAAAGGACATAAATGGCCAAGGAAGGTGTTCTGAACACATTAAGAAATTCCTCCCCTTCTCACATTACCCCATTCAATATTTTGAGTAATTAAGTTCCACAATGTCACCAATCTATAGTTCTTGCATATCTCCGTTTTCCCTGCAGATCAGCAAACTAGTTTGTTTTTACAATCTATAGTACCACTTACCAGCTCACTCTAAGCAAATAGCTATATAATCAAGGCCAGTAATTATTTCAGTGGGATACGGGAAATTGTAACTCATGTTTTGGGGACTATATGCTTCTTGTTTTTAAAAGTAGCTTCACTCACAATATACAGAACTTTATAATTCTTTATCACTTTTTTGTCGTATTTAGTCAAATCAAAGTTGAAGTGCGCTGCCAGGTTTGCAAACTTAAGTTGATTGTCAATGCCTTTTTAGGGAACAGGTACAGGCATTTTATTCAGTTTCACTATTCTCCTCTCATACACAAGCCCCTAAAGAAATCGTAGTAACTTGTTCAAGAATAACATGCAGTATATAATCCTACAATATTGTCAGCAATATGTACTTTCCAATTAAATCTTACCGTATCCACCAGAGGAATTAGAGGATCCATAACCATAGTTGGCACCAGCCCCTCCTCCTCCACCTCCACTGCCACCACCACCATATCCATAGTTTCCTCCGCCATAGCCAGTCCCTAGGAAGGGAAGAACACTTGTCACATAGAGCCAACAGCTCCCATTCTGTATGCGATTGATAAGGTACAGTACTCCAGAGGCCATTTCTGTGCTCCAGTGATCTAGAGCAAATTTTGATGACTGTGCCCCCAAGGCACTTGAACAGCATTATATTTTTTGGATCCAATGACAGAGGAGAAAAGGCGACATATTTCCAAGTCAGGATGGTGTGTGGCTTGGAGGGGAACTTGCTGATAACGGTGTTCCCATGATATATTAGCAAGTCCCCAATTACACAGGCACTAATCCTGACAACATAAACTGGAGTATCAACACTCCTTAACAGGGGGCGGCACGGTGGTTAGCCCTGCTGCCTCACGATGCCAGGGATGCAGGTTTGATTCCTGGCTTGGGTCACTGTCTGTGTGGAGTCTGCACGTTCTCCCCGTGTCTGCGTGGGTTTCCTCCGGGTGCTCCGGTTTCCTCCCAGAGTTCAAAGATGTGCGGGTTAGGTTGATTGGCCATGCTAAATTGCCCCTAGTTTCGGGGAGATTAACAGGGTAAATATGTGGGGTTACGGGGATAGGGTGGATTTGTTGTCGGTGCAGATTCAATGGACCGAATGGCCTCCTTCTGTACTGTAAGGATTCTATGATTCTAACAGACAACATTCATTCTATCAGAATTAAACATTTAGAAACCCAGGTGCAAGGCCGAAACTATCATTTTTATAAACATTTCACTAGGGACTAGGAAGCAAAGGCAGAATGAAGGTCAGATGAATTACAAATCCTCTTTACATCGTCTGTCAGTATTGGCTCCTCATTTTACTGTTGGACTGACAGGGAATGAGGTTGATTATTCTCTTCTGGTCTCCAGTTGGCATAAAACTGCCATCAACTTAGCCATCTGAAAGAATACCACAAGATGGCTGCTGTCGGGGGAGAGTTTCAGGATTTCAATTGGACATTCTCAAAAAGGTATGTGGAGGCAAACTATTGGCCAGCTAGGGTAGATAACCAGGAAGACCACGATGTAATGTGGCATGGTCTCAGGATGAATCGCAGGATGTTTGGAGGCACAAGATACAGTGCATGCACAAAGTTAATGAATAGAAAAATAAAAAGGAAAATCAAAAACTCTTACCAGAAGACAAGTAACCAGAATTGTTGGATGCGTTGAAACCACCTCTGCCAGCTCTGCCGCGACCTCGGCCTCTACCTCTCTGCACAGGAGGACCTGCAGGAGGACCAGTAGAGAGCACTCCCATTCCCATACCACCACTAAATCCCATGTTGTGCTGCTGAGGCTGTTTGGAGAGATACATGCATTACTTTGCATCTCAGTGCTGAAAGTTTTACGTATGTCAATACAAGTGAACATCCTTCCTGGAATAAGCTTGCAGTTGCATGAAAAAGAGTGGATCTATTCAAATCAAATATTCCTCATTGCAGAAGCTAAGTCCTAAATATCTGCACTTGGTTTGGTTTCACAAAGCACAGTCCAGGCACAGTGGTTAGACCTTGATCTTATTTTAGCTGTTTAAAAGATTCCTTGAAAGGCTAACAACTCAAAACAGATTACACCAACTGTAAATTGGCCAATCTTTTAGCACTTCACTGAAATTCCATACAAATTAAATATTGGGTCAAGGATATCTTGGAGTGGCTGCAGAACATTCTCAAGGGGGGAGGGTGAGCAGCCAGAAGTCATTGTACACGTTGGCACAATTGACGTAAATAGAAATAGGGATGAGGTCCTGAGGAGAGAGCTAGAAAAAAGGTCAAGAAGCAGGATCTCGAGGGAGGTAATCTCTGGGTCGCTTCTAGTGCCACGTGCTAGTGAGGGTAAGAACAGGAGAATATGGCAGATGAATGCATGGCTAAAGAATTGGTGCAGAGATTCAGATTCTTAGATCATTGGGATCTTTTCTGGGGCAGATGTGACCTGTTTAAGAGGGATGGGTTGCATCTGAACAGGAGGGGGACCAATATCCCGGGGGGACAGATTTGCTAGTATACAAGGGAAGGTTCAAACTAGATTGGCAGAAGGGTGGGATCCTCAGCAGCAGGGGAGCAAATGAGGGGCTGAAAGGAGATGCAGTCTCAGCAACGACAAGCTGAATAGATGATAGGCAGGAGCACAGCAGAAGCATGGCAGGGTGCGGGGAAATTAAATTGGATTAAATTGCATCTATTTGAATGCAAGAGGGCTGATAGGTAAAGCTGATGAACTCAGGGCATAGGCAGGTACATGGGACAGGGATATTACAGCCATAACTGAAACATGGCTAAAGGAGGGACAGGACTGATAGCTTAATGTTCCAGAGTACAGGTGCTTTAGAGGGGACAGAGGTGGAGGAAAGGGAGCATCATGGCAGTAGTCAGAGATGAAATAACCGAGAGATCATCCAGCGAGGCTTTGTGGGTGGAACTAAGAAATAAGGGGAGAGTGACCTCATTGGGGTTGTACTATAGGCCCCCAAGTAGTCAACGGGAATTAGAAGAACAAATATTCAGGGAGATTGGGGAGACCTGCAGGAGTAATAGGGTTGTCATAGGAGGGAATTTTAATTTTCCTAACACAGACTGGGACTGCCATAATGTTAAGGGCTTAGACAGGGTGGAATTTGTTAAGTGTGTTCAGGAAAGTTTCCTCAGGCAGTATGTGGAGGGTCCTACTCGGGAAAGGGCAAAAGTAGACCTACTCTTGGGAAATAGGGCAGGGCAAGTGACTGAGGTGACGGTGGGGGACTACTTTGGCACCAGTGACCATAGTTCTAATAATTTTAAAATAGTTATGGAAAGGGACAAAACTGGTCCACAGGTTCCAAATTGCAGCAAGGCGAATTTTGATGGAATTAGACAGGAGCTTGCAAGGGTTGATTGGAGTACCTCATTTGAGGGCAAAGGGACCTCTGGCAAGTGGGAGGCATTTAAAAGTGAAATAGCTGGAGTTTAGGGTCTATATGTTCCTGTTAGGGTGGTCAGAGTAAGGAACCCTGGATAACAAAACACATTGAGGTTTTGGCCAGGAAAAATAAGGAGACATGCCCCAGGTACAAGCAGTTGGAATCAAGGGATTCCCTGGAAGTGTACAGGGATACAGGACTATACTCAAGAAGGAAATTAGGAGGGCAAAAAGGGGGCATGAGATAGCTTTGGCTGAGAGGATTAAGGTGAATCCAAAGGGATCCTTTAAGTATATTAATGGAAAAAGAATAACTAAAGAGAGAATAGGACCCCTCAAGGACCAAAGTGGGCACGTATGTGTGGAACCGCAGGAGATGGGCGAGGTTCTCAATGAATATTTCCCCTGTGTGTTTACCATGGAGAAAGACAAGAAGACTTGGGAACCTGGGAAGTTAGTGGTGATATATTGGGGACAGTTCGCATTACAGTACAGGAGGCGATGGACGTTTTAAAATGTATGAAGGTGGATAAATCCCCTGGCCCTGACCAGGTATATCCAAGAACACTGTGAAGCTAGAGAAGAAATTGCGGGAGCCCTGGCTGAGATATTTGCATCATTGTTCGCCATGGGTGAAGGTACCAGAAGACTGGAGGGTAGCAAATGCTGTGCCCATATTTAAGAAGGGTTGCAAAGAAAAATCTGGGAATCACAGACCGGTAAGCCTAATGTCTGTGGTGGGTAAGTTACTAGAGAGGATTCTGAAGGATGATATACAGGCATTTGGAAAGACAGGGTTTGATTAGGAGCAGTCAGCATGGCTTTGAGCATGGGAGATCATGCCGTACAAATTTGTTACCAGGAAGGTTGATGAGGGCAGGGTGGTAGACGTAGTCTACATGGACTTCAGCAAGGCCTTTGATAAGGTTCCACATGGTAGGCCGTTCTGGAAGGTTAGATCACATGGAATCCAGGGAGAGCTGGCAAATTGGATGTACAATTGGATTGATGGTAGGAAGCTAGGGCTGTTCTCTCTGGAGCGGAGGAGGCTGAGGGGAGACTTAATAGAGGTTTATAAAATGATGAAGGGGATAGATAGAGTGAACGTTCAAAGACTATTTCCTCGGGTGGATGGAGCTATTACAAGGGGGCATAACTATAGGGTTCGTGGTGGGAGATATAGGAAGGATATCAGAGGTAGGTTCTTTACGCAGAGTGTGGTTGGGGTGTGGAATGGACTGCCTGCAGTGATAGTGGAGTCAGACACTTTAGGAACATTTAAGCGGTTATTGGATAGGCACATGGAGCACACCAGGATGATGGGGAGTGGGATAGCTTGATCTTGGTTTCAGATAAAGCTCAGCACAACATCGTGGGCCGAAGGGCCTGTTCTGTGCTGTACTGTTCTATGTTCTATGAAGCAGAGGGATGCTTGTTGGACTGGAGGCCTGTGACTAGTGGTGTGCCTCAGGGGTCAGTGCTGGGCCCATTGCTGTTTATTATCTATATCATTGATTTAATTGAAAATGTACAAGGCATGATCAGTAAGTTTGCAGATGACATTAAAATAGGTGGTATTGTAGACATTGAGGAAGGTTATCAAGAATTGCAGCAGGATTTTGATCAGCTGGGGAAGTGGGCCGAGAAATGGCAAATGGAGTTCAATACAGATAAGTGTGAGATGTTGCATTTTGGAAAGTCAAATCAAGGTAGGACTTTCACGGTGAATGGTAGGATCTGAAGGAGTATCGTGGAACAGAGGGACCTTGGAGTTCAGGTACACAGTTCTCTAAAAGTGGAGTCACAGGTAGATAGGGCAGTGAAGAATGCTTTTGGCATGCTGGCCTTCATCAGTCAGGGCATTGAGTATAGAAGTTGGGAAGTTATGTTGCAGCTGTACGGGATGTTGGTGAGGCCACACTTGGAATATTGAGTTCAGTTTTGGTCACCTTGCTATAGGAAAGAGGTTATTAAACTGGAGAGAGTGCAGAAGAGATTAACAAGGATGTTGCCAGGACTCAAGGGACTGTGTTATAGGGAGAGATTAGACAGGCTAGGACTTTTTTCTTTGGAGCGTAGGAGACTGAGGGGTGATCTTATAGAGGTGTATAAGATCATGAGAGGCATGGATAGGGTGAATGAATTGTCTTTTTCTGAGGGTTGGGGAATCGAGAACTAGAGGGCCTAGGTTTAAGTTAAGAGGGGAAAGAATTAATGGGAAACCGAGCAGCAATGTTTTGTTTTTTTACACAGAGGGTGGTACGAACGTGGAATGAGCTGCTGGAGGAAGTGGTTGAGGCAGGGACATTGACAGCATTTAAAAGGCGTTTGGACAGATACATGGGTAGGAAAGGTTTAGATGGATATGGGCCAAATGCAGGCAAATGGGGTCAGCTTAGATGGCCTTTTGGTCGGACCAGTTTAGGCCGAAGGGCCTTGTCTCCGTGCCGCAGATTCTATAAGGTGATTTGACCCAGCCAGTCTTATCCTCCACAAGCAGCAGCTCTAATCTGAGCTTCTGCTCTCTTCCAATTCTGTTCCTTTATCCATCTATTGCAAGGCCCCACTTCAACCACTCACTCTGGACTTGAAAAAGGTTTCTCCTACTCTCCGCCTTACATCTCTCATATTGTTTCATCTTACATCACCTTGTTTGAGGCTCTTAACCATCGGAAAAAGTCTATTATTGTCTATTTGTTCCCCTCCTTTTATAACTGTTAACAATAAAACACTAATCTTCTCAAACCTTTGCATTTAAATTTCCTCAGCATCCTAATGAATCTGGATTTCACCCAGTCTACAACCTTAAACGTCTTGGCCCATGTTACGCACCCAAACCCGCATGATACACCAAACTGTAGCCTGCTATAAAGCGACGCACAATTATATCTCCACTTTTATATTCTATACATCTTGCAAAAAAACAGTACTCGTTCTTTTGTCTTCCCATTATACCTTTTCTCCCTTTTACATTTTCCTGACTTCTCACGGTGATAGTTCAGTCTCCTTTTAATGGATATTAACTCATGAAGGAGCCTAGATCAACAAGCATCAGGTAGTTATTTGACCACAAGGCCATTGAGGGAAGCCTGATCTCACTTTGACCCACTTTATCTTAGTAGAGGTTAACAAGTGAGGAGGCATTACCACCCAGGTTGTGACCACAGCCTGGTGATCAAACCAGGAACTTCATGGGTATGGTTAGCTTTGGGGTGAAAAAAAAGGTGGTTGACTTTCTACTTTGAAACACAATACCATGAACCCTTACGAAAGCTATTGTATGAGTACGGTGATGAGCAGAGCTGGGTGCAGTTACATGCTCTCCTGTGGTCACCCGGTCTAAGCTCAGGTGAGCACAAAATTATTATCCCAACAAAAGAGCAAAGACAAGTTAGGACACATCCATGATGCACAGGCTGTATATTGTCTCTTGGAAGGACCAAGTTGACACTGCCAGCCTTTTCTTAGTCCATATTTGCATTGACAATAAAGACAGAACCTTAAAAGAGGACCTACCTGAACAATTCTCTTTTTCTTGACTTCTATGGGAGGTTGGTGGGGGAAGAGTTTTTCCAGAGCAGCCAGTGCAGCATGTGCTTTAGCTACTTTCTTATTGGAGCCTGACCCAGTGAATTTCTGTCCATCAACTTCAACCTGAGGAAAAGAAATAAAATAAATTGATCAGATTTATACAATCCTCAGAAACATTTTACACGTCTCAAAATAACAACATAGCTCATACAAGTCAATCCATACCTCCATAACAAAGCGTTTATCATGGCTGCCTCCAGTCTCAGATATTAATTCATATTTCAGTCCCCTTCGCTTCTCATTCAGCTCCATAACTGGATTCTTTCCCTGTTTGGTTAAAATTGGACCTTGCTGCCGTGTACTCTGAATGGACAAAACAGGAATATTCTCAGTCAAGTGAAGAATTCAGTAGTTAATCATCTCTGGTGAGTCTGGCTCCCCATCACTGTACAAATGAGTGAATTGTACTCCCGAAAGCGAATCTTTACCACTACTGAAAACTATCACATGGAGCTTATGTTAAAGCTGTGCCAGTTCAAAGTTGTTGCCATACAGTACCTCAGCCTCTGGAGTTACAGCTACTGCCTTGACAGTCACTGCTGCGGGAGCTGGTGCAACTGGCTTGGGTTCGATCTTAACTACAGCTTCTTCAACTTTCTCAGGTTCCACTCCAGTTGGGAGTCCCTTATCCTGCAAAACCTGTCCGAAAACAAGTGGGTTAATTGACAGTTACAAACGGAACAGGTGGAAAAATGGAAAGCATCATATCCAGTAATTTAACTCTTTGCCAAAACAAGAACAACATGTTTCTTTTTGTTCTGTAGAACGGTCACATGGACTCAAAATGTTAACTGTGTTTCTCTCGCCACAGATGCTGCCAGACCTGCTGAGTTTATCCAGCTTCCACATTTGCTTTGTGAGTTTTCTATTCATCAGCTTTGAGAGTTTTCTATTCATCAGCTTCAACCAATCAAATGTCCATTAGCAGATCCTTCTCACCAGTAAGGCTGCGGTGAGACAATATTTATAGATATTAATTTAGTAAAGTGAAATATTGCTCTCATGGCTTTAACTTCGATATTAATGCAATCTCACAACTGCCACAGAGTCATAGAGGTTTACAGCATGGAAAGAGGCCCTTCAGCCCAACTTGTCCATGCCACCCTTTTTTAAAAAAAAACCCTAAACTAATCCCAATTGCCCGCATTTGGCCCATATCCCTCTATACCCATTGTACCCCTGTAACTATCTAAATGCTTTTTAAAAGATAAAATTGTACCCGCCTCTACTACTACCTCTGGCAGCTTGTTCCAGACACTCACCACCCTCTGTGTGAAAAAATTGCCCCTCTGGACACTTTTGTATCTCTCCCCTTAAACCTATGCCCTCTAGTTTTAGACTCCCCTACCTTTGGAAAAAGATATTGACTATCCATACCTCCATAACAAAGCGTTTATGTCTATGCCCCTCATTATTTTATAGACCTCTAAAAGATCACCCCTCAGCCTTCTACGCTCCAGAAAAAAGAGTCCCAGTCTATTCAGCCTCTCCTTGTAACTCAATCCATCAAGTCCCGGTAGCATCCTAGTAAATCTTTTCTGCACTCTTTCTAGTTTAATAATATCCTTTCTATAATAGGGTGACCAGAATTGCACACAGTATTCCAAGTGTGGCCTTACCAATGTCTTGTAGAACTTTAACAAGACATCCCAACTCCTGTATTCAATGTTCTGACTGATGAAATCAAGCATGCCGAATGCTTTCTTCACCACTCTGTCCACCTGTGACTCCACTTTCAAGGAGCTATGAACATGTACCCCGAGATCTCTTTGTTCTGTAACTCTCCCCAACGCCATACCATTAACTGAGTAAGTCCTGCCCTGGTTCAATCTACCAAAATGCAGTATCTCGCATTTGTCTAAATTAAACTCCATCTGCCATTCGTCAGCCCACAGGCCCAATTGATCAAGATCCCGCTGTAATTGGAGATAACCTTCCTCACTATCCACCATGCCACCAATCTTAGTGTCATCTGCAAACTTACTAACCATGCCCCCTATATTCTCATCCGAATCATTAATATAAATGACAAATAACAGTGGGCCCAGCACTGATCCCTGAGGCACACCGCTGGTCACAGGCCTCCAGTTTGAAAAACAACTCTCTACAACCACCCTCTGGCTTCTGTCAAGAAAGAAGTTTAACAACACCAGGTTAAAGTCCAACAGGTTCATTTGGTAGCAAAAGCCACACAAGCTTTTGTTACCAAATAAACCTGTTGGACTTTAACCTGGTGTTGTTAAACTTCTTACTGTGTTTACCCCAGTCCAACGCCGGCATCTCCACATTCTGTCAAGAAGTCAATTTTGTATCCATTTAGAAACCTCACCCTGGATCCCGTGAGATTTAACTTTATGCAACTGTTTGTTTAAAAATTGTTTAAATGACCTCAATTCAGTTGCAACGTGCATTTGACCTGTCACTACATGGAAGACTAATTCTGGATTGTGTTCTGAATCCTGTGATCAGATATGAATAATGAAATATACCCTTCCATTTCACAAACTGACACTTGAGTGAGAGCTGGAATGCTCATCAACTTGGCCTGAAATCTTTATCAAACACCCAGACATTCAATGCAAATTGAAGGGCCACCTACACAACACATCTGATGCAGAGAAACGTTTTAAAAGTGCTTTACAGAGTTCAGAGGAGCAAATGAGTCTGGAGAAAAGGGTCTCAAGGTTTGCCATGATGTGGAGATGCTGGCGTGGGACTGGGGTAAGCACAGTAAGAAGTCTCACAACACCAGGTTAAAGTCCAACAGGTTTATTTAGTAGCACAAGCCACAAGCTTTCGGAGCATTGCCAGCGCTCCGAAAGCTTGTGGCTTGTGCCACCAAATAAATCTGTTGGACTTTAACCTGGTGTTGTGAGACTTCTTATTGTCCTCAAGGTTTGGCCAGAGTTGAGTTCTCAGTAGGTTTTAGAAAAGGTAGAAAAAGAGCAAAGTGGTGAAGGTGGCTAGCAAGGAATGACGGGAGTACTCCTGCTCTGCTACTGATCTGTTGGGGAGGAAAGAGGTGGCAACAGCTAAATAGGCATCTACAATTTAACATCCTTGCCTTAAATAAAACATAAAAATATCATACCTTGACTGCTACATGCAGTTTGGCAGTTTTTTTAGATGGCCCCGATGCTTCATAGCTCTTTCCATCAACTTCCACAGACATGGTGAATACAGGAGCATGGACAGGGCCCGTCTGGGATATTAATTTGTATTGAAGACCAGGTCGCAGTTGGTTAAGTCTCATTAATGCATTCATTGCTTGGGCAGGTTCGACCTTCTCCTCTGCTGCTGTCAGTCACAAACCAAGTTTAAGGCATAATCCAAAGTTTGTAGACAAATCCAACATCCCTTTTATAAATCGTTCTTACAGGCAATGGTCTTAGATATACCCTCCTCCATTAATGATACTAAGCTTGCTCTATGGCAAGTTGTTTGAACAAGGCCAGCATGACCTGGTACAGTTAACTGCAGCAATTCTTTGGCCAGGGAACAAAAAACAGCAAGCTACCTATTCAAGATCATGACCCAATATCCAAACCAGCTATCAGCTAAAGGCAGTCTCAGTGCCTGGTTGCAATGACTCCATTCCAACAAAATAGTCTGAAGACACCAATCAAGACTTGAATGGTCACACGAGCAAAGTATACTGGACTGCTGGGTTCAATAGGACCAAAGCTCAGCAACCAATAATACTGTAGGGTTGGAGAATGTTTAAAAGGGGAAAAATATTAAAATTAAGTTAACTGCATAAATAAGTAGGGAACAAATATCTTTTCTCTTTTGAGTTCCATGTAAAGGTTGAAAGTCCTCCAAATCTACAACAGCAGTCAGCCAGACTCCCAGCAGTGCCAATCAAATGGAATATAAAGCAACAGGCACATAATGTCGCTATCATACTAAGTGGACAGCATCTCAAAATCGTTTGTTCCTAAAAGGGTTAAATAGAGATCAACATGTTTTCTACAGAACATTATTACAGAACCGTTAGATTGCAGTAGGAGGCTGTCTGGCCCATCGTGTATCTTCACCAGCTCTCTGAATGAGCATTTCACCTAGTACTATTTTTCTGCCTTTTTCCCATAACCTTGCAATATTTCTTTTAGAGTAACAATTTAATTTCTGCTTGAATGCCTTGAATGAACCTGCCTCCACCAGATTCTGAGGCAGTGCATTCCAGACCCAAACCATTTGCTGTGTGGAAGTTTCTTCTCATATTGCTTTTGCTTCTTTTACCAATTACCTTAAAGCAGGGCCGCCTGGTTCTCGATCCTTCCTCCAATGGGAATAGCTTCCCCCCATCTGCTCTGTCAAGGCCTCTCATGATTTTAAACTATCAAATCTTTCAGCCTGCTTTTCTCCAACAAAAAAACTTCTCCAATCTATCATCATAATTGAAATGTCTTACCGCCGCAACTATTCTCGGAAATCTCTTCTGCACTCTCTCAATGCCTTCACATCCTTCTCCAAATTTGGCACCCAGAAGGTCCAACTAGTGTCTCATAAAAGCTCAACATAACCTCTTGGTTCTTGTGCTTGATGTCCCTATTAATGAAGCTTTATTATCTGCCTTCTCAACCTGTCCTGCCACCTTTAACAACTTATAGACATGCACACCCAGGTCTCTCTGCCCTGCACTCCCTTTGCTTCATACCATTTCCCCATATTCTTCTAACAAAATGTTTCACCTCACATTTGAGGGCGGCACGGTAGCACAGTGGTTAGCACTGCTGCTTCACAGCTCCAGGGTCCCAGGTTCGATTCCTGGCTCGGATCACTGTCTGTGTGGAGTTTGCACATTCTCCTCGTGTCTGCGTGGGTTTCCTCCGGGTGCTCCGGTTTCCTCCCACAGTCCAAAGATGTGCGGGTTAGGTTGATTGGCCAGGTTAAAAATTGCCCCTTAGTGTCCTGAGATGCGTAGGTTAGAGGGATTAGCGGGTAAATATGTGGGGGTAGGGCCTGGGTGGGATTGTTGTCGGTGCAGACTCGATGGGCCGAATGGCCTCCTTCTGCACTGTAGGGTTTCTATGATTTCTCTGCACTGAACTTCATCTGCCACTCACCCTCAATTTTACCAACTTGCCTATTTCCTTTTGAAATTCTACACCGCCCCCCTCACAGTTTACAATAACTTCAAGTTTGGTATTGTGTGCAAATTTGAAATTGCTTCCTGCACACCAGACTTAGATTATTGACATACATCAGGAAATGCAAGAATCCCAATACCAACCATAGGAAACGCCACTACAGACCTTCCTCCAGCCTGAAAAACATTCACTGACCGTTACTATCCGTTTCCTGTCACTCAGCCAGTTTTGTATCCATGTTGCTACTGTCCCTTTTAGTCCATGAGCTATAACTTTGTTCACAATACCTGCTGTTCAGTGCTGTGTCAAATGCCTTTTGGAAATCTACGTACACTACATCAGCAGTCCTACCCTCATCAACTGCCTTGGTTACCTCTTCAAAAAACTCCAGCAAGTTAGTTAAACACAATTTTCCCTAAAAGAAAATCTATGCTGGCTCTCCTTCTGTTTGTCTATGTATTAAGAATTATAATTTCTAGAACTCTCCCCACCACCAAAGTTAAACTGACTGCTCTGTAATTACTAGGCTTATCCTGGCACCCTTTTTTGAACAAGGGTGCAATGTTCGCAACTTTCTCACTCCCCCATTCTCATTTCCTTCCAATATCATTAGATGCCTTTCATCCAGTCCTGTTGTGAGCTTACAGCACAGGTAGCCTATCTAATACAACCTCCGTATAAATTTTAAACCTTTCTCGTGACTGAATTCCCTCCTTTCACCATGGCCTCAGGAGCATCTTTCTTGGTCAAGACAAATGCAAAGTATTCACTACCTCCCTCCATGTGTACATCTCATTTTTGGTCCCTAATTGGCCCTACCCCATGTTTTACCATGCGCCTCTAATTTATAAATAGATGGTTTTGGAATTCCCTTTTGTTAATTGCTGGTCTCTTCATACTTCTTGCTTCTCTTATTTGCTGTTTCACCTTCCCTCCGAACCTTTTGCATTCAGCCTGGTTCGCAATTGCATTTTCTATCCAACACTGCCATAAGCACACTTTCTCTTTATCATCTTAATTTCTACCTACTTGATATCCAGGGAGCTCTGGAGTTATTTACCCTACCTTTCCCTTTTGAGGGAACATACCCTGACTGTGTCCAAACTTCTTTGAAAGTAGCCCATCATTCTGCTACCTTTTCACATGCCAACCTTTGGCTCCAATTTATTATGCCAGATCTGTCTTGCCCCACTGAGGTTGGCTTTCTCCTGGTTAATTATTAACGTTGGATAGTTCAGTGTTGTCTCCAGTCATTCTAAACATTATGATACAACGATCACTGTCCCTAAATGTTCTTCCACTGACACCTGGTCCATCTCATTCCCAATAACCATGTCTAGCAGTGCATCCTTTCTCAATGGACTGGAAACACTCTCCTGAACACACTATAGGAATTCTTGACCATCTCTTTCTCCCCTTTACACAGCCACTTTCCCATTATATTTGGATAAATTCCCATAATGCAAGTACTCTATAATTTTTGCACCTCTCAGTAATTGCTTACAGATTTGTTCCTCTACATCCTTCCCATCAATTGGTGGCCTATAAACTATACCAGGCAGTGTAACTGCTCCCATTTCTGTTTCTTAGCTTTAGCTAAATTGATTCCACCCATGATGCCTCTAGAGTGTCCTCTTCTCCAGCACTGCATTGTTCTCCTTAATCAATAACGCCACCCCTGCCCTTTTCTTTCTTGCCTATCTTTTCTGAGCACTTTGTACAGAAGAATATTTAGCACCCAGTCCTGCCCTTCCTCGAGTTAGTCACATTGCAATTCCACATGGCAATCTTCGCCAGGAACACACCAATCTTATTTACATTATAGTAACATTTTACTTTCTGCTAAAATTTCCTCATTAATTGAACAAGTATGTCTCATTTCCATAAATATTACACACAACATGCTTTGTCCGATGGTGCAACACTCCACTTTCTATTCAAGTGAAATTTTCATTATCCCATCTCGCCTCGAGGAAGCAGCATTAGTAAATCAGTAACTTGCCTTTTTTTTGAGTTTTCTTTTTCTTCTTGATGGGAGACTTGTCCTCCCCAGAGTCTTCATCCATGGGTCGTTTCACTGGTGTGCTGAATGCACTCGGAGGAATTTGAACTGAAAAATTCAACAGCATCAAATGTTAACAGGCATGGTAAACAGATCATAACAAATACTAAAAAGCAGCAACAGATCCATATGCACAGGCGGTTTTCTTATTACAGAATACTAAAAGGGTCCTTTCGCCCTTGGTTTATGATACCTCAGGTAACTATTCCGTAGAATTAATCAGCGCCAGAGGGATCTCCTAGATTAGTTTTCATTGATTACAGGATAGGAGAAAAAATTCCCAGACTCCGCCCCGTTGATACACACATAAACAATTAGTCCACATTGCTATTCCCAGGATAGCAATTTTGGGAAGGATAGTGAGTGTACATACTGTGATAGAGAATTATGTGGGATGTGTTATAGATGACCCAAAGGATCATTTCCTCACAGTCACTGTTCAAAAGGAAGGAAGTTTTTGTCCTATGCACTCAGATCTCTAAAGTGTAGTTCAATGCAAGTTGGATAGGGAGGAAAACCAAAGTTGTAGTAGAAGAGAAACGAAAATTTAAAAAGATTGAGATTGCAGCATAAGGGTTTGGTATATATAGGGTCAATGTGGCTCTGAGTACAATACTGCTCAGTGATGTATGAAGACACATGACCCAGACCTGAGGTCAGTATGGTGCTGCCCGTAGACATATTAAGAGCTAAAGATGGAGGTAGAGCCATTGTTACGATCCCAGCTGATGTTACTACTGGACAAGTTAGATCTCAGGGTGGAACTCTTGCTTGACAGATCCTAACTTTTATTTTGAGGATAGCTACTGAACAGAGGA
Source organism: Mustelus asterias (assembly GCF_964213995.1). Taxonomy (NCBI): domain Eukaryota; kingdom Metazoa; phylum Chordata; class Chondrichthyes; order Carcharhiniformes; family Triakidae; genus Mustelus; species Mustelus asterias. Next base: position 6,089,440 of record NC_135819.1, read on the forward strand.
TGTTGATGAACTTCTAACAAAGGAATAAAACATTTATTAAACAAGAACTATAATACACAAATCCTTCACTCCAACTATACCATTAGATATATACAGGTTTGTAAGGATAAGTCACAAAATCGATCTTATATTAGTACGCAGGCAACCTATGATCAGACACACATTACTCTGAAAGATGTGCCACACCCAAAACATCTTCCATGGATTTCTCATCAACTCCCCCAAGAAGCTTGTCACATTGTAAGCCAACTGCTCTTACAGAAACTCTGTCTGTTAACTTGGGTTTTAAATCTCCACTTTTGAAGAACTTGCCCTGGAACGTCCTCCCAAATTATGCTTTCATTTGGACATTTTCAACAAGGATCCACTCCTAGGCTTTCAGTTTCTCATCTGATGTTTATCTCCCCTGGTTCGCCACGTATATTCAAGCTGTGCCTTCCATACACTCAGGTATTCAGCTGTACCAACAGAGCACTTTTGCTTCACAAACCCATAGTAAGAAGTCACCATTGGTAGGATACCAGATCAGAAACCCCAGCGTATATTGGACCTCAACAACTTTTCTATTTTGGCATTGTGAGAATAGGATGTTTCACTCCAGGCACAATTCTACTGACAAACGAGGGAGCTTTATCAAAACAAACTTTGCTTAATAAAGCTTAACTATAACAAATGAATTAGCTTAACTTTTGAACAATATTTAAACATGGCAAGATACAATTCTTACTGCTAACCTATCACTATTTGTCCCAATCAACCAATATTTCTCTTATGTAACTAAACCCTGCTTTAAAATTAATTAGCAAAACACAGGCACTTAGAGTCATAGAGGTTTACAGCATGGAGACAGGCCCTTCGGCCCAACTTGTCCATGCCGCCCTTATTTTTTTTTAAACCCCTAAACTAATCCTAATTGCCCGCATTTGGCCCACATCCCTCTATACCCATCGTACCCATGTAACTATCTAAATGCTTTTTAAAAGATAAAATTATAGCCGCCGCTACTACTACCTCTGGCAGAGATGCCCACTTCCAATGGCAAAGGATGTCTCTTAGAAACCCTACAGCACAGAAAGAGGCCATTCGGCCCATCGAGTCTGCACCGACCACAATCCCACCCAGGCCCTACCCCCATATCCCAACATATTTACCCACTAATCCCTCGAACCTACGCATCCCAGGACACTAAGGGCAATTTTAGCATGGCCAATCAACCTAACCCGCACATCTTTGGACTGTGGGAGGAAACCCATGCAGACACGAGGCTGGATGTCTTCAGCCAGCCAGAATGGCATGGTCCCAAGTACTCCAACATTAAAAAGGGTATTCCCACTTCAATTTCGCATTCAATCTCCTCTTGTGTAGCAGGTTTGGCCATTATCATTCCAGATATTGGAAAGTCCTCACTGGTTAGATCAACCTACTGTCCACAAGATACCATGACACCTCTTTGACAAAGGGTCATCTGGACACGCAACGTCAGCTTTTTTCTCTCCTTACAGATGCTGCCAGACCTGCTGAGACTTTCCAGCATTTTCTCTTTCGGTTTCAGATTCCAGTATCCGCAGTAATTTGCTTTTTATCATGATACCTCCACTGGAAGTGTAACTAAGAATGATCAGCAGTCTGAGAATCTCCATCTCCAATTTTGATGATGGTAGAGTTAGTCAACACAGCAATCCCAGATGGGGTACCCGGCAGAGCACTAGATCCTGCACGGACGAGCTGCCGGGGGTATTTGCAGACATCTTTAACCTCTCTTTACACCAATCTGAGGTCCCTATCGGCATCAATAGGACAACCATCATCCTTGTACCAAAGAAAAGCCAGGCAGCGTGCCTTAATGACCATTGACTGGTGGCTCTGACATCCATCATTATGAAGTGCTTCGAAAGATTAGTCATGGCACAAATCAATTCCGCCCTCCCAGATTGCCTACAGTTAGCCAACCGCCGCAACAGGTCCACAGCAGACGCCATCTCCCCAGCCCTACACTCAACCCTGGAACACCTAGTTAACAAAAACACCTATGTCAGACTCCTATTTATTGACTACAGCTCAGCCTTCAACACCATTATTCCCACGAAACCCATCTCCAAACTCTGTGGCCTGGGGCTCGGTTCCTTCCTCTGCAACTGGATCCTAGACTTCCTAACTCACAGACCACAATCAGTAAGAATAGGCAACAACACCTCCTCCACAATCATCCTCAACACCGGTGTCCCAAAAGGCTGTGCCCTCAACCTCTTACTATACTCCTTATACACCTATGACCGTGTGGCCAAATTCCCCATCAACTTGATTTTCAAGTTTGCTGCTGACACCACACCACCATAATGGGTCGAAACTCAAACAATGCTGAGACAAAGAATCTGGTGAACTGGTGCGATGACAATAATCTCTCCCTCAATGTGAACAAAACAAAAGAGATAGGCACCGACTTTAGGAAACGTAGAGGACATGCCCCTGCCTACATCGACAGAGACGAAGTGGAAATGGTCAAGAGCTTCAACTTTCTAGGTGTCCAGATCACCAACGACCTGTCCTGGTCCCTCCATGCCGGCACTATGGTTAAGAAAGCCCACCAACGCCTCTACTTTCTCAGAAGACTAAGGAAATTTGACATGTCCGCTATGACTCTCACCAACATTTACAGATACACCATAGAAAGCATTTTTCTGGTTGTATCACAGCTTGGTTGTTTCATACTGCTCTGTCCAAGACCGCAAGAAACAACAAAGGGTCGTGAACGAAGCCCAGTCCATCACTCAAACCAGCCTCCCATCCATTGACACTGTCTACAATGCCCGTTGCCTCGGAAAAGCAGCTACCCATGTACCCCGGACATTCTCTCTTCCACCTTCTTCCTTCGGGAAAAAGGTACAAAAGTCTGAGGTCATGTACCAACTGACTCAAGAACAGCTTCTTCCTTGCTGCCGTCAGACTTTTGAATGGGCCTACATTATATTATGTTGATCTTTCTCTACACCCTAGCTATGACTGTAGCCCTCTCCTTTCCTTCTCTATGTACAATACATTTTGTCAGTATAATGCACAAGAAACAATACTTTTCACTGTATACTAATACATGACAATAATAAATCAAATCAATCAGCTTCCAGTCAGCGTACCATGACCTCAAGGAATACTGGTAGCAGTCTCCCATCATCAACAAAACATAGGTGAGCATAGCACTAAACCACCTTCGCACCATAGGAATACTCTTCCTCAGAGCATCAAGACAGCCCGCACGGAGAAAGAAAAAGCAGCAGCATCAAGGAGACAAATAGTATATTCGCCCACCACACAAGAAACAATTGCGAGTAAGAGCCATCATGGATCAACGCAACATGGCCACGTGTGATTCAACATAAAACAAAGAAAGAAAATAATGAATGCATATCCAAATGCTTGTCAAACCTCAAAGCCAAGAAGAACCAGAAGCAACAGTGCCTGTAACTCTTCCAACAGAACAGAAACAAAATTTGAAAAAGTTATAACACCCCCCAGGCTGCCTGAACCTCTTAACTTAATTTGGAAGGCAGTGGTATAATCAGACAAAGTCAGCATGGATTTACAAAAGGGAAATCATGCTTGACGAATCTATTGAAATTTTTTGAGGATGTAACTAGTAGAGTTGACCAAGGAGAACCAGTGGATGTGGTTTATTTAGACTTTCAGAAGGCTTTTAACAAGGTCTCACATAACAGTCTATTATGTAAAGCTAAAGCACATGGGATTACAGGTAACGTCTTCAGATGGATAGGAAGCTAGTTAGCAGATAGGAAGCAAAGAGTTGGCATAAATGGGTCTTTTTCTGATTGGCAGGCAGTGGCTAGTGGGGTTCAACAGGGATCTGTGCTAGGACTCCAACTGTTCACATTATATATTAATGATTTGGAAGGGGGAACTGAATGTATTATATCCAAATTTGCAGCTGATACAAAGTTGGTGGGAGGGTGAGCTGTGAGGAGGATGCAGAGATGCTTCAGCGTGATTAGGACAGACCGAGTGTGTGGACATCTACATAGCTGATGCAGTATAATGTGGATAAATGTGAGGTTATCCATTTTGGTAGCAATAATAGGAAGACAGATTATTACTTGAATGGGTGTAAATTGAGGGGTAGATACTCAACGAGGCCTTGGAGTCCTCGTGCATCAGTCACTGAAAGTACAGGTACAACAGACAGAAAAGGCGGCAAATGGTATGTTGGCCTTCATAGCCAGAGGATTTGAATATAGAGATAGGGATGTTTTGCTGCAATTGTATAGGGCGCTGGAGAGGCCACACCTGGTGTATTGTGTGCAGTTTTGGTGTCCTTATCTGAGGAAGGATGTCCTTGCTGTAGAGGGAGTACAACAAAAGGTTTACCAGGCTGATTCCTGGGATGGCAGGTCTGTCATATGAGGAGAGACTAAGTCAGTTAGGATTACATTCACTGGTGTTTAGAAGAGTGAGAGGGGATCTCAAGAAACTTATAAAATCCTAACAGGGTTAGATAGGTAGATTCAGAAAGAATGTTCCCAATGGTGGGAGAGTCTAGAACTAGGGGGTCATAGTTTGAGAATAAGAATGAAGGGAAGGAGAAATTTCTGCACCCAGAGGGTGGTGAATGTGTGGAATTCACGGCCACTTGGCATCAGACTTGGTAGTTGAGGCCAAATTGTTGTCTGATTTCAAGAAAAAAAATTAGATTTTGCTCCTGGGGCTAAAGGGATCAAGGAAAATGGGAGGAAGGGGGATCAGGATATTGAATTCAATGATCAGCCATGTTCAAGATGAATGGTGGAGCAGGCTTGAAGGACTGAATGACCTATTCGTGCTTCTAGTTTCTATGTTAAGGACTGGATGAGGAAAATAGAGATGGAGCAGTGAGAATGTAATAATGTAATGGCATTAAGGCTGTAACAATAAGGTAAATGTATTAGACTTATAACAATGCAAGACCTGAAGTAAATGAACATAACTTCATATCCATGAGATAAAGACTTGGCGGAGGTGTAGTATAAAGGTCTGGTATATACAGGATTAAAAAAAGACCGAATACAGTACCACCCACACAGTGATGTACAAAGGCACATGACTAAGACTTAGGATTGGTGAGATGTTGGCCAGAGATGTGTCAAGACCTAGAGATGGAGATAGTTGCTTGCTTGTACCCTTAGCTACCTGCAACTATACACATATAACAGCAAACAAACACATACTGTTAACAAATGAAGACTACAAAGACTTCCTTAACAGACACTTTCTGTAATCAACATCATTACAACTGAGATCACCTAGACCTAATTTGATTATTACCTAGTTTGCACCAATCAGAAAAAAATGGGAACTTAAATTTGATCTGTAAATACTTAGATGGATAGGTGTGATGCAAATAGTGGAACCAGAAAGCTATTTACAATTGAAATGAAAGGGCTTCACTTCCTACCTGTATAATCCACTGGATTTTCATTTTTAGGTTTTCTAGGAAGTTTAGAAGGTAGTGGATCCATTCCCAATACTTTATGCAACTGTCCAAAAGCAGCCAGGCGCAGTGCATGCTAAATACACAAAGATTTTAAAATAGTTAATGTAATACAATTTAGAAGCACAGAAACAAGCTCATTAAATGCAAGGTAGTTTTACCTGACTGCTTTGGGTTATGTCCTCTCTTTGCTGTCTGGTAAGACTGCCAATAGCATCTGTAGCTTCTTTTTCACATGGATCGTAGATACCAGGTCCATCTACAGCCAGTTCAAGGGAGAGTGTCAGAGGGAGGAAAATAGAGATCAGAACAGAAACAATTTCTTCCCATAAGCTGAAAATACAGACCAATAGGAGCAGCTGACCAATGTCACAACTTAGGACCATGGCATCTTGGGACAATTAAAACAGAAACCGGAATGCAGTCTACAGACTTGTGCACCTACAGAAACTCCAACTGAAAAGGCCTCTCAGTGGTGCTATTTCCTCATGTCCTTGCTTCATATGATCTGACATAGAATGGGAAAAAAGTGACTTCCCCATTGTTCCAGTGACCTTAACAAGTAGCAAGTTGACATCACCATCATGTGCCTCCTTTACAATAAAGAGGTGACCTTCTGGTAAAGTTACATAGGCCAGGCAGGGCCTATCTTTGGGACTTTCAGTAGCACCGGCTTGTTGGAACTCCAAGCAGCTGCACATCATCAATTTTTTACGGATGACTTATAGTTGTACCAAAGAGTCAGAGAGGCAGAAAATAAAATTAAAAGTAGAAATGAGAAATATATTTAACAATTTCAATTATTTGTTAACATTTGGCCAAGCACATACCTAACATTAGAATTCCAGAAGCCAGACACTCCAAGACTCTTCGCATTGCCTCTCCTGCACCCAGAGGTCTGTTAGCAGTTCCAATTGCTTTTTCACAGATCAATTCTAAAGGCTAAAAACAAAAGATCAAATTTAACACTTCGCTATGATGTTTATGTGGTATACTCAAATCAGTCCCTACATAAGTAACATGATACCAGCTAGAAGTATTCACAAACCAAAGCACATATAGACTGGATGCTAATAATAGTCAGTAAAGATGACATCTGATGTCCTACCAAGATAATATTTTAAGTTTCAATACTCAGGCAAACTGGTATCATTCAAGACAGCAATTAAACTGGTTAGAGGTTTGTATGGTGAGGTAGGGGGGGAAGAATGGACGAAATAAATAGAAGGTGGAAGGGAAGGAGTCAGTCGCTGAAGAAAACATCTTCAGCTGCTTCAATAACATTCCTGTCATCGTAAATTTACAAGTGGGAACATTCACTGATGATTGCACAAACATTCAGTTCTGTTGGCACCACCTTAGATACTGTACTAAAACAGGCCCTGTCCACAGCAGGACCTGGGCAACATTCAGGTTTAGACTGTTAATGTGGCAAGAATCTTACTTGGCATGTAAATGCCAGGCAATTCCCATTGGCAACAAGTAAAAATCTAACCATTTCCTCTAGCCATTTAATGACATTACAATCACCGAATCCCACATCATCAACATTCTGGGGTTCACCATGGACCAGAACTGAACTGGATCAACCACATAAATACCATGGCTCCAAGAGCAAGCCAGAGGCTGGGAATTCTACAGCAAGTAATGTGCCTTCTGACTACCCAAAACCTATGCACCATCTACAAAGCACAAGATGAGTTTGGTGGAAGACTCTCCAATTGCCCGGATTAGTGCAGCTCCAGCAACACAGGAAACAATACCATCTGGGACAAAACTGCCCGTTTGATTACAATTTCACCCAACACCTTAAATATTCACTCTCTCCATTACTGGCATGCAGAAGCAGGAGTATGCACCAGACAAGATGCACTGCAACAACTTGGCAACCACCTTTTAAACCAGTGACGTTTATCACCCAGAAGTACAAGAACCATGGAAACACCACTGTCTGCAAATTCCATTCCAAGTCATTTATTCTGAGCTGCAAACACATCTCCATTCCTTTTTTGTCACTGGATCAGAGCCCTGCATCTTGACAGTAATGTGGGCAAACTACACTAGATGGAAAGCAGTGGTTGAACAATTAATAATAAAAACAAAAGAGTTGGAAATTGAATCACCTGCAGCTTCAGGGACAGGTGAAGTACCCTGGCTCTGTTAAGGAGACTGAGCAATCTCTCAAGGGAAATTAGGACTGGGCAATACATTCTGGCTTTTCCACTGAGTCCCACAATCCATGAATGAATAAAAAATACAACTACAAGAACAAACTCCCCAGTTAAGAGTCCAACTCAAAGATAATTTCCCATGCACAGAAGCCAACAAGCAGAAAGCTTCAAATTAAAGTTTATTTATTAGTCACAAGTAAGGCTTACATTAACATTGCAATGAAGTTACTGTGAAATTCCCCTAGTCGTCATATTCCAGCACCTGTCTGGGTCAATGCACCTAACTAGCACGTCTTTCAGACTGTGGGAGGAAAGCAGTGCACCCGGAGGAAACCCGCCCAGACACGGGGAGAACGTGCAAACTCCACACAGACAGCGACCCAAGCCGGGAATCGAACTGGGTCCCTGGAGCTGTGAGGCAGCAGTGCTAACCAAATGATAACTCTGACAACAGGAGTAATATGCTAGAAAAATGTTCACATACCCATCCTTTAAGCGGTGCCCAGGTGGGAACTCTTGAACATAAATCCCGTAGAACACGGATGACAATGACACATGACTTCAGCCCGTTTGCCCTGGCCTATAAAACCGGTGAGCAGAAAGTTAGTGTCTCAGTTATTGACCTACAAATAAATTCAGTATAAAATGCCAACTTTCAAATCTGCAGTGCTACTTTGTCAAGGGTAAAAAAGTCTTTACATTTATAAATGAGAGCTACATATCAATCTAGCATTTTAAAAGTGAGCAAAATTACTCTTAAAACAAAGCAGCAACAATGCAACAATACACAAAAATTAACAGATTAATCCCTGAAACCCCCTCCCAAACCAAGAGCTGCCATCTTACTAAGATTACACTCATTTACTTAAGTGCTTATTAGCAGCTGTGCAGCGACAGAAGCTAAGTGTTGCACAGAAATTTAAAATTCCAATATCAATTCAACATATAATTAATAACTGAACAGAATCAATAATTTTAATAAAAAACTTTCTACTTTAGACAATAATGTAAGAACAAGATCCAAACCTGGAACCATTTGGCGTGTCGCAGGGACGCCAAGGCGGTTAGGCATTTCTGCCTGTCCAATACATCCGCAGGCTCACTCATCGTTACTGTTTCTATTGATGGAGTGGAATAAGAAGACAGGCAGTTTGACCAAGGGGTTTCTGTCATGCGGCGGGGAGCGGCAGCATCCTATTGGGCAAACAGGGCTCCCCACCAAAGTCAAGTTGTAGTGAACACTCTCTCATCATCTATTGAGCTACTTTAGTCTGCAACTAATCATGGAGAACACTAGCTACACCTGAACACCAAATGAGCCTGAAGGGTTGTACACTAGCACCTGTAATATTAAGTCTGCATTATTTATTACTTTAAAATGCTGTCCTACATAGTTGCTGTGGGCCTAAATGCATTGTACTGCCGGTGGTGCAGGGAAAACTATTCTACCTGTTCTGAGCTATTACCTAATATAGCAATGTGTTTAATGAGCTAAGCTAGAAACTATAAAAAGGCAACTATCAAGTAGGCTTAGGCCTCTGTCCGGGGGAAACCCCCTCTGCCCACGAGGGTCGACTGCCCAGGCCCCCATGACAGAGAGCGTCCAGTTGGTCAAAGGTCCAGCGTCCCTAAAAGAATTGACAAACTAGAAGGCTTGGTAGACGTGATGAAATAGTAAATCCACAGGCAATATCAAAAAGATCAAAAACACCATAAAAATGTTTATATACAGTGGGAAACTGTTACGAGTCTGCACAAAGCAGTTGTGTGTGCTTAAGCTGTGGTTGTTCAGATTAAGATCATTATCTCAAGTCTAACAAGTTGATGCACAGGCTTTCGACATCAAATAAGAGGTTAGCTCCATCTTTACACTGCTCAGTTTCCCACTGGATATTCAAAACTTGGTGGTGTCTGCACTGCAGCAAAACTGAATGGTCTGGTAGTTCCATTACTGACCAGAGTTTCAAATAAGATCAGTTTGTCATGGGTGTTCCTGACTAATGAGCCCAAAGCCATCAAGAAACTTATATTAACTCAGCAAATTCAGTAGCACAAATTCTGGAGACACCAGGCAGCAAATGATAGAGTATTTGGCCAGATTGGCTAAAGCCAGAAACCAACTTGGTAACTGTCCTGATCTACCGAGCCCCAGAAACCAGGCAAGTCCCAGTAGCAAACTCAAGCCTGTGCTGAGTTAAGTTATCTATGCTGTAGCAGCTGCTTTCAAATATGAAACCAAGGGCAAATGAGCTGAGAGTATATCATATTGACTTTATTGGCTGATAAAATTTGGAATAAACACCTACTGCGTAGAATTTAAACAACGTAAAAATAACGGTAGCAGAGGACAACACAGCAGCTTGCAAATATAAAAACAGAAAATGCTGGAAAATCTCAGCAGGTCTGACAGCACCTGTGGGGAGAGAATAGAGCCAACGCTGAGTCTAGATCACCCAGAGCTCTGACGAAGGGTGATTTAGACTCGAAACGTTGGCTCTATTCTCCCCCCACAGATGCTGTCAGATCTGTTGAAACTTTCTAGCATTTTGTGTTTTTGTTTCAGATTCCAGTATCTGCAGTATTTTGCTTTTAGCTTGTCAAATATATGTCTTTTGCATGAAATAACTAAGCTTTCCCATGAATATAGTTAATAAAGCTAGAACAACATGTCCAGCTTTACGCATGGAATCCTGAACTACCATCCAAAAAATGAGTTCTGTGGCAGCAGAATGATTGGAAGCATGCCACCTGGCTTATAACCCATGCACCCCGTGATGTTGAAAGCTCAGCAACCAGAGACATTGGCTTCCTGAACTCATCCCAACAGAAACTTTCCAAACACTTACATTTGCCAAATAAGTAACTTCCACTGCTTGCTCTGAAATCCGCCAAGTTAAACCAAGGGTTTGATTGCAAAGCAATCAGAGTTTATTCATAAAAGAGCAGCACCTTAAAAGAAAATTCACGTTCAAGGTGACCGATATAGTCACTTTGGAGGAGAGATATATACTCTGGTACCAAATTGGGGATATTGAGTGCTTTTGGCACTGCCCCACGGCACTGCTGCTGTGACTGCCTAGACCATTTCACATGGAGCTGAAAAGCCAAACAAGGGAATTTCATCCCAAATTTGTTGCATCCAGATGAATCAAAGATGAAAGCCCAGAGTCCAATTTACAAAGCCGCCCAGTTCCCAAAATATTCTGGAAAGCAACATTTTCTTAGTGGACAGTATTATCCTCCAGTCAATTTGATCATACTACATCGATAATAATAACAGAATCCTGTCATAATTCACAATAAGGTTCTAGTCTAATGATAATTGCCAACCAGGGACAGGTGAACATTTAGAGCTCTTAAGCTCATTTAGTTAACATCAAGCTGCTTAATCTTTGCCCTCACTTTCACTTCTACCACAAAATAATCCAAGTCCCTGAATAATAATCAACAGCCTCCTGGAAGAAAACTGTCAGCCTTTAATAGGAAAAACCTGTAACTAAAACTCCAAATCAGTGTGATTGCTGATTTGAGACTCCACACATGGTCACTTCAACAGCTCAAAATGGATAAAAATGTTGGATTCAAATCAGGCCATGAAGAGGCAAACTTTACCTAAAACTCTGCCAGCCATGTATCAGGTCGTCTTTTTCAGAAGTTAAGCAACATTTGAAAAAGGCCCAACAGTCATTTTTGCTGCAATGCAAACTTAACTCGCGTATAAACCAGTAGTTTTTGAACAACTTGAATACATGCACAGTCAAGGGCAATTCTCAACTTAGTTTGAAGGCTTCTGAATATTTGTTCAGAAGCCTGAAGTCATTGTATTACAAAGAGATTTAAAGTAGCAAGAACATTTAACTGTGTATTGGGCCACCAAAAGGCTACAATTGCAAAGATAACATGTCAAGCAGTTCTAGGATGTAAAGCTGCAGTATACTACACACCATGGATGCCTCAGCTGCCATAGGGAGGTACACAATACGACAAGACAATTTTAAAGGGATAGACATAAAAAGTGACCTCTGATGACAACAATCTCAATGGATCTTAATAGATGGGACTTTCAGGCCACAACAAAATGATTGGTACATATTCTAATATGGCAGAACTCGGCTAGTCACTCTTGGAAGATTTAACACTCAAAAGTGAGAGTGCTATTCATCCAAGACTACGCTCCTCTAAGTGTTGTGCCCATACAATATAAAAGAGCTTAAAAAAATTCACCAGTACAGTAATCCCTCATTTAGCATGTCTAATATGTTCCAGACAAATAGCGTGCTAAATGAAAATGCATTAATTGGAAAATAAAGATTCCCATATATGGGTGGGTTACATTCCTGACCTGGCTGCTCCTCCTCTTTGACACAGGAAACACGCCATGATGGAAACAGGAAATGGCAGAATAGTTTCAGCCTTCTCAACCCCACAACACAGATGTAGAGGTGGGGAGGAGTGAGAGCCAAGCCCAGAGACCAGGATCGCTATTGGGCCTGGAGTTCTGGTGCTTTTACTGGCAGTTCAATGGGGAGCCACAAAGGTTACAGACACAGCCTTGCAAATAACTCAAGGTGGCTGACAGGAATAGAACAATCTGGTCCCACCGGGAGAGGCTGGGAATCAGCTCCTGTTCTATCAGGAGAGTCCAGCAATCATTCAGGAATAATGACAGGAGCAATCCCTTGAGGTTCATCAATTGAGTTAAACAAAGTACCGATGTTGTGGCTGACAGCACCATTAGAAAATGTTCTCCAATGGGGAACTTGCTCTAAAATGAAAACAAGATATTGGAAAGTGCTCTAAATGCAGGATTACTGTATAACCCAGCTCCATATTTGGGTCTGCACTTACAGGCGTAAGTCACCCCCCCCCCCCCCCCCTTCCCCAAAGCCTACTTGAAGGAAGTCCAATTAATCAAAATATTAACCAGCTGCACATAACTTTATACAATAGGACAAATCCCAAGGTACTCAAGATAAACATTTGTTTAGGTCCCGCCACCTTGAATCACAAACTATTTCCCAAATTTCTTCTGACAAGCCTGAATCTAAGATAACTTCCGTCTGCAGACCCAATGGAGGAATGAAGTCGGGAGCAAGTGAATTTTCCAAGAGGTAGTGAAATTTTACATACCAAAGGAATCAAGTTTTTGAAGAGGATGGTCAGAAGAAACATCTCAGTAAAAGAGCAAAAATGCACATATCCTTCATGCAATTCTACTGACTGCCAACAGCACAAAAACAGGGAAAATGCATCTCACTGCAGGAAGAATGATCAGTCACTAACATACTCGACTCTAGTTGGCCGAGAGAGGGCTCTTGCCACCAACAGAATGAAGATAAATTGAAAGTGCCATTGGATTATGGCATCCTTAAGGCTAGTGCTCCAATTTCAGTTCCCCAGTATATCAATCTGTGATCTTATTACAGTCTCAGTTTATCTGGCAATTCAACACAAAAAGAGAAGTTAATTAGATCAAATTTACTCAGTCTGGTCTCATATCTTAAGAGAAAAACTACTCCAGGTAAAAACAAATTTGATAGCACTAGTACTGTCAATTCATTATTGGGTGGAAAATAGTTGTGTACTTGTATTCATGCATTAATTAACTGTGGACATGGGACAATCAGACCCCAGAGAAAAGAGACCTTCATCCCCACTGTCTAACTAGATTTGAAACCAGGTTGTGTTCAAACAACAGGCTTCCACTAAAAAAACCTTACTGTCTACATTGGGCCCCAGAGAAGGATTTGGCAATGGAAGGGTCATGTAATCAATTGTACCTTAATATATTGCAGCTTTAACCTCAAAGACATGACCCAAGAACAAGCTATATTGACGGCCCAATAAACATCCAATGCTGCGGGTTGGAGTTTGCCACCTACAACCCATCCTACCTCCAGCAGTCTGCTTCTCAAGCTCTTCTCGAACCAGAGGGGAGGTCAACTTGATCTTCAAGGTTAGTGGCTCCTCTTTGTCATTCTTTATAATGATGGCTGCATCTTTAATTGAAGGATTTATTTCATACTTTTCCTCAGTAATGGTCTAGATAAATAAAACAAAAATTAGATGCACCAATTCTCACTCTATTTTTTTCTCTGCACAAGCTCAAACTTTTAAGGCAGGTTCAGACTAGCCTGATATTACCCTTTTTTTATATTCCCATAACAGCCACACGATCAAGGTCAATTGATTCTTTCAGGTCCTGCCTGACAGAACCATTCTCAATTATCTTTTGCACTTCAGAATATGTGATCAGGTTTATTTTGTCCAGCACTTTTAAGATGGACACCTAAAATTTAAAAAATGTGACCCGGAAGAAAGTATTTCTTACCGCAAATTGTACAGCCAGATTATCTTTGACCTTTGTCAACAGTGACCGGGTAGGTTTGTCCCGGCAAAGCAGCACAAGTTCAAGGTCAAGATCTCCCTTCAAGAGGAGGCCCTTGGCTACCAAGCCAACTCGCATCACCCCACGTAAGGTCCGGCTGGCATTCTGTTCTGTAGACTTCTGTTCCCTAATTTGGGAAGGAAATTAAACATTTCACCTCTAATCCATTACTGAAACACACGTCATACTCGCACCCAAAGATTTTTCAACATCATTTTCTTGCATCCAAAATTAGGTAGCACATTCAGCAGCCAACATTGCAAAAAATAAAAGAAATAAAAGGGAGGCTAATATCTAACTTGCCAGTGTTGTCTTCACCCAAGAACAGTTAATCTGGTTCTGACATTCACACACAAGATGTCTTTAATAGGGATCTTGCCAAATTGGCAAGCAGATACCAGCAAGTGACAGAATCAAAGGTTTTGATGGATGTTCAAAGGCTGGACCATCCAACTTCCTAATAAAAAAACTCTCAATGAAATTGTTTTTCAAAATAATATCTGCAGCACTTTAAAACAGAATCCAATCCAACAGCTTGAGTAGTGTACAAGTACTCAATAGCTCCAAGCTTTACATTTAAGAATTTTGTGTGCTTACAGTAGTGTTGGCTGAGAGATAAATATTGGGCACGACACCGGAGACAACGCCCCAACTCTTCATCAAAACAGTGCCGTGAGATCTTATGTCCAGCTGAGAGAGAGGGCACGTACGACTTGATTAATGTCTCAACTGAAAGACAAATCTACATCAAGCTGCTGAGGGATAGTCACTTGGAGAAACAAGGCTTTTAAGAAGTTTCAACATAAAGTTTAAGTTTATTTATTTGTGTCACAAGTAGGCCTACATTACACTGCAATGAAGTTACGGTGAAAACCCCCTAGTCGCCACACTCCGGCGCCTGTTCGGGTACACTGAGGATAGAATTTAACATGGCCAATGCACCTAACCAGCACGTTTTTCGGACTGTGTGAGGAAACCCACGCAGACACGGGGAGAATGTACAGACTCCGCGCAAACAGTGACCCAAGCCGGGAATCGAACCAGAGTCCCTGGCGCTGTGAGGAAACAGTGCTAACCACATTGTGAGGTTAATGTAAGTTGTTTAAAAATATACCTAAATTGGACTGTAGATTCCATTAGTTAATATTTTTTCTGAAAAAAGTACTCTGTACAGAAAATAATTCACCAGCTTTTTCTTTAAATATGGAGACACCCCACCAGGTTAGAAAAGTGAATCAAATTGTAGTGTAAATAATTTCAAAGTCTACATTTGTGATGTAACTGCAGCATGATTACAGGTTTAGTGCAAGGTAACAGAGAGCCAATGTTTTCTCATAAGATTTTTTACTTCTGGACACAATCTATCAGTTCAATGATTTAAAAAAATGGCATACATGGTAAAGTTGTCATGGTCTTCCGTTCTGTGAAAGAGAAAGAAAAATAACAGGTCACCACAGAAATGTACACAACTGGTGGTGCTACAGCTAATAGTCTCAACTATCATACCAAGCTAAAGGTAAACATACCACATTGGAGTAATTTCAATTTATTCATTGCTGCAAAGATATCTTTTCAGCAGTTTGAGTGTAGCACTCGAGCCCAGAATAAAAGGACAAACCACAAGCACCCCCTCAAGGCAAATGTATTTGAGGCACTAAACTTTTCTTTCCTCTTTCCAAATAAAATTTCACAAGGTTTATGTGCTATATATGCACCAAGCTGCAGAGGGTAGCAATGTTACCAATACATTGGGATTTATTCAAAGTAATAATTTTAAAAACCTGAGGCTCAAATTTGTGACTAAATTAAATTTTCCACCTTTATTAATCTAAATGTACTTAACGTAGGGCAGCTTGAGTGAATTATTGCAGTTTACCAATTCAGATTAATTACATACTGCAGTACCAGCTTCCAGTTCCAGCGTTTTGGGGATGTTAGTATTTTTGGGAGTGGGCAACAACAGGAGGAGGTCATACTGATAGATGGTCAACATTCATACAAATAGTAAAAGGAAAGGTGGGACTAATTAGGGGCCAAAATCAAGAGCTTCTTGTGGAGCCAGTCAGTGGGCATACTTTACACACCTACCAGCACCAGAAAAGAAAATGCTTACAATGTCGCAGTTTTTAAAAAAGTACCGATATTGGACAGGATTAAAAATGGATAAAAGGTACTTAAAAAGATTGGCAGTACTCAGCTGAGAAATTACTAAGTCCCGATGGGATGTATTACTGTAAGGAGCAAGGCAAAGGCTCTGACCACAATCTTCCAGGCCAGGACTGAAAGATTGTAAATCTTACACCCATTCAAGAAAAGGGAAAGTCATTACAAGACAGGATAACTCCACCATAAAACAGCAGGGTAGAATGAATCAAATGGCTTCCCCCAACATGGTATCATTCAAAAATTTGAACACTCTGATTATCATCACCCACAGTAGAATGTGACAGTAGCCCCGAGAGTAACTACACTCTGTAGGACCCAGTATGGACTTTTAAAGAGGGAACTGCAAAAATCATGGGCAATTTTGACCTCCATATAGGATGTTACTTTGGACCTGGTAATTTGGAATAAGATAGGATTAGTAAAGGATCCGTTAGGCAAGGGTGATCATTAGATGAATTTTACATTCCGTTCAAGTGAGAAACGTGGGTCTGAAACTAGAGTCTTAAGCTCAAATAAAGGCAATTACAACGATGATGGCAAATCTGGTCAAAGGGCACTGGAAAAATAGGTTAAAAATGTAAGACAGTCGAGAAGCACTGGTAGACATTTAAGGAGATTTATTATATTCAAAAGATAGATTTCATTGAGAAAGAAATATCCTATAAGAAAGGTTCACCATCCATGACTAACTAGAGGAGTTAAGGATGACATCAAATTGAAAATATAATATTACAAAACATTAGTGATAGGCCAGAGGATCGCAAACGTTTTAGAAACCAGCATAGGATGCATCAGGAAGAGGAAGAAATTTAAGTACGAGACAAAACTACTAAGAAATATAAAAATAAAACAATAAAAGCTTCTACAAGTATACAGAAAGGAAACGAGTGATTAATATGAGCATTGGCCCTTAATACCTAGGGGGATTAATAATGAGAAACAAGGGGATTGTAAGAATTTTGTATCTGTCTTCAGGGTGAAAGATGCCAGAAGCATCCAAAGAATAGAAGAAAACCAAGAGGCAAAAGGGAGGAACCTAAAACCAACACAATGAAAAATTAACAGGATGAAAAGCTGACAAATTCCCTGGACCCAATAGCATGCATCCTAGAGTGATAAAGGAAATGGCTGCAGAGATAGTGGATACATAGGTTGTCATTGCCAAAATTTCCAAGATTCTTGTAAGGTCCCAGCGGATTAGAAAACTACTACTTAACACTGCTATCCAAGCAGAGAGACAAAAAGCATGAACTCAAATGGCCTAACACCTGAAATTGGGAAAATGTTGGAACTGATTATTAAGGAGCTAGCAGATGCATTGAGATAGTCAACATGATTTTGTGTTCTTTGAGGACACACCAAGTGTCCTCAAGATGGGAGTGTATAAAATTATGAAAGGCATAGATAGGGTGAACGGTGGGAAGCTTTTCCCCAGGTCGGTGGTGACGTTCACGAGGGGTCATAGGTTCAAGGTGAAGGGGGGGGGGGAGGTTTAACACAGATATCAGAAGGACATATTTTACACAGAGGATGGTGGGGGCCTGGAATGCGCTGCCAGGCAATGTGGTGGAGGCGGACACACTGGGAACGTTTAAGACTTATCTAGATAGCCATATGAACGGAGTGGGAATGGAGGGATACAAAAGAATGGTCTAGTTTTGACCAGGGAGCGGCACGGGCTTGGAGGGCCGAAGGGCCTGTTCCTGTGCTGTATTGTTCTTTGTTCTAACAAGCAGGGTGATGAAGGATTATCCAGACTCAAAACGTTGGCTCTATTCTCTTTCCACAGATGCTGTCAGACCTGCTGAAACTTTCCAGCATTTTCTGTTTTTGTTTCAGATTCCAGCATCTGCAGTATTTTAAGCAGGGTGATGTCGTGTATTTGGACTTCCCAAAGACATTTGATAAGGTGCCACATACAAATCTACTGCACAAGATAAGAGTTCAAAACGTTGGGGTGATATTAACATGGAAGTTGGGATAAGTAAATCATTTTGAGGTTGGTAGAGGTGGAGTATCAGAGGGATCAGTGCTGAAGCCTCAACTATTTATGAACCAGATTAATGAATTGTATGAATTTGAATACAAAAAATAGGCAGGAAAGCAAGTTGCAAGGGGGACACAAACAGTTCACAAAGGGATATAGACATGTTAAGTGGGTGGGCAGAAATTTGGGAGATAGAATATAAAGCAGGAAAATGAGAAGGACAGAAATTGAGGTCATTCAAATAGAGAGCCTACAACATGCTGTGGTACAGGAGGGCCGGGTGCCCCTGGGCATGAATCACAAAAGTTAACATATAGGTACAATAGGTGATTCGGAAGGCAAATGGAATGTTGACTTTCACTGCAAGGGGGATGGGAGTATGAAAGTAGGGAAGTCTTGCTATTGTACAGAGTGAGACCATGCCTAGGGAACTGCATAGTTTTGGTCTCCTCAAGGATATACTTGCATTGGAAGCAGTTAAGAGAATATTCACTAGATTGATTCCTGGGATAATAGGGTTGTCTTATGGTTGAGCAGGTTGAGGGTTTAGAAGAATGAGAGGTGACCTTATTGAGATATAGAAGAATTTGATGGGGCTTCACAGGGAGGAATCAAGGATGAGGGTGCAGTTTATACAAACGAGTCTTCCATTTAAGATGTAGATGAGGAGAAATGTACTGATCGCTGTTTGTCTCTGGAATTTACCTCGAGAGAGAGCAGCGGAGGATTAGGTAGTCAAGGGTATAGGAGACAGGCAGGAAAATGGAGTTACAGCCACTTTCAGGCCAGCGGTGATCTTATTGAAAGCAGGTTCAATGGGTTAGATCGCCTATTCTTGCTCCACTTTCTTAAGATTTTATAGTAGACACTGTACCATCCTCCCACTTACAAATCTACAGTCCCCAAAGTTTTCCACAATACATGTTACTAACTTCCCATTTTACTGTAACATTAATTCTACTTACGCCTCCTTATTCTCTCCTTCTGTTGTTGGTGCCTCAGTCACTTCAGTAGCCTCCGTTTTAAAACTGGCTTTCTCTTGCTCATCCAACCAGTCAGAAACTGCCTTCAGTGCCCTCTCTGTGTGTGACACCATATTCTGTACCGCTTCCAGTTCTTCTTGAGTTGGGTAGATGGCAGCATGTTTTGCCATCACATGCCGGTCATCATTCACAAATATACGCATGGGACGCTGGAAGTTACACAAGTGAATAGCTAAAAAACATCTTTATTTATGCCAGACAAACTATAGACAATTTACAATAAAATGTTAACATTTTATTAAGTTCAAATTTTCCTTTCCAATTTAGTTATTAAGAAAATAAACTCATTTCAAAGGAAGTTCACTTTATGCTTCCTCCTGAATAGAAACCCTTGCATAATGATGTAACTATCAATAATGTTTATGAAATCTTGTGGGGGATACAAATCCTGCTGGGTATGACTTGGTGTTCACCAGTCACATCCAACTAAGGATGCAGCTTTTGTGAATCTAGATGTTCGGAGGGAAGATGTACTAGCAATTTTGAATAAACTGAAGGTTGATAAGTCCCCTGGGCCTGATGAAATATACCCTAGGATTCTTTGGGAGGCAAGGGATGAGATTGCAGAGCCTTTGGCTTTGATCTTTGGGTCTTCACTGTCCACGGGGGTGGTGCCAGAGGACTGGAGAGTGGCGAATGTTGCTCCTCTGTTTAAGAAAGGGAATAGAAATGACCCTGGTAATTATAGGCCGGTTAGTCTTACTTCGGTGGTCGGTAAGTTGATGGAAAAGGTCCTTAAGGGATAGGATTTACGACCATTTAGAAAGATGCAGCTTAATTCGGGATAGTCAGCACGGATTCGTGAAGGGCAAGTCTTGCCTCACAAATTTGATAGAATTTTTTGAGGAGGTAACTAAGTGTGTTGATGAAGGTAGTGCAGTTGATGTCATATACATGGATTTTAGTAAGGCATTTGATAAAGTCCCCCATGGTCGGCTTATGAAGAAAGTAAGGATGTGTGGGATAGAGGGAAGTTTGGCCGATTGGATAGGTAACTGGCTATCTAACAGAAGACAGAGGGTGGTGGTGGATGGAAAATTTTCAGACTGGAAACCGGTTACCAGCGGAGTGCCACAAAGATCAGTGCTTGGTCCTCTGCTATTTGTAATTTTTATAAATGACTTGGAGGAGGGGGCTGAAGGGTGGATCCGTAAATTTGCTGATGACACCAAAATTGGAGGAGTAGTGGATGAGGTGGAGGGCTGTTATAGGCTGCAAAGAGATATAGACAGGATGCAGAGCTGGGCTGAAAAATTGCAAATGGAGTTTAACCCTGATAAATGCAAGGTGATTCATTTTGGGAGGACAAATTTGAATGTGGATTACAGGGTCAAAGGTAGGGTTCTGAAGACTGTGGAGGAACAGAGGGATCTTGGGGTTCATATCCACAGATCTCTGAAGGTTGCCACTCAAGTAGATAGAGCCGTGAAGAAGGCCTATAGTGTGTTGGCGTTCATTAACAGGGGGTTTGAGTTTAAGAGCCGTGGGGTTATGCTGCAACTGTATAGGACCTTGGTGAGACCACATTTGGAATATTGTGTGCAGCTCTGGTCACCTCACTATAAGGATGTGGAGACACTGGAAAGAGTGCAAAGGAGATTTACCAGGATGCTGCCTAGTTTGGACGGTAGGTCTTATGAGGAAAGGTTGAGGAACTTGGGCTTTTCTCTTTGGAGCGGAGGAGGTCGAGAGGAGACTTGATAGAAGTTTATAAGATGATGAGGGGGATAGATAGAGTGAACGTTCAAAGACTATTTCCTCAGGTGACTGGAGCGGTAACTAAGGGGGCATAACTATAGGGTTCATGGTGGAAGATATAGGAGGGATGTCCGAGGTAGGTTCTTTACTCAGAGAGTGGTTGGGGTGTGGAATGGACTGCCTGCAGGGATAGTGGAGTCAGAAACTTTAGGAACATTTAAGAAGCTATTGGATAGGCACATGGAGCACTTCGGGATGATAGGAAGGAAATAGCTTGATCTGGGTTTCAGACAAAGCTCGGCACAACATCGTGGGCCGAAGGGCCTGCTCTGTGCTGTACTGTTCTATGTTTTAGACAGAGAGCACCAACAAATTACTTGACCACAGATTACTGCTAACCTAGATCTTATCCTCAAGCATACACATATCAATTCTGACAGATAAGGCTATATCAGTGGAAAACTTTAGCCATAGATTGTTGAAGCATTCCAAGCTTAACTGAAACTATTTCAGTATTATAATGACCATTGAAGAAATTTTCCTGAATAAATTGAGCATTAGGAAAGCTAATTACTCAGTAAAGTACAATCCAAAAAAGGGTAAATTCCAAAATCTTGGTGTCCAATATACTAACATTCCAGGTAGAAATCACCACCTGCACTGAGGCTATAAAAAGCAATTTCCCTTGCTGCACCCCCCACCACCTATCATCCCACCCTGCCATAGCATCTGATGTCCACACTTCCACTCTCTTTATTTTTCTAACTTATGGATCAGCAGCAGTGATTACTCGCCTTCCTACATGTTCCACTGTAATATGCTACACTTGCACATTGTTAAGTGGCTATTCATATTGTTTTAAAACATGACAGAAGATTTCTTATTCCTTCAGCAATCATTCGTGGAAAACTTGCTCAGTGCAGGAAATGAAATGCCTCAAACTCACAGGATCTGTCGCAAAGGATAGAGCAGGGTACAAGGCAGGTATCAAACAGATCGGACAGAACAGTCAGTTTAAGACATCATAATTTTTCCTTAAATTCAGTCAAAGGACCAAAATGGGAGGATAACCCCGTTTAATGCAAGAAAATGGAATTGAAGATTATCATATCAGCCATGATCTCATTGAATGGCACAGAAGTCTCGATGGGCTGAATGGCCTGTTTCTGCTCCTCCCGTCTTATGGTCACATCCTATACAATCCATCAGATGCATTTCTGTAACAGCTACCAACACTGGTCTGCTTGCCACCCATAAAAGAAGATTGGGGAAAACCCAAGTTTTCAGTCTCCAAAAGGGTTAGAGAAGTGCTCTTACAAGATGACCCTCTCAAAACAAAAAGTGACCAACAACTAGAAGACTCCAATCAAGATTGAAACAAGAGTCCTTCCCAATGGGTGACAGTATATGGAGGGAAGTATTTATGTATCTGCTGAGTAACCAGGCAACAGTTTACAGCTGAGCACGACAGCAGGTTTTGCCAATTGAAATGAATGTGTGGCTGAGGAGCTGGTGCAGAGGGCAGAGATTCAGATCTTTTGGAGCACTGGGAACTCTTCTGGGGCAGAGGTGAACCGTACAAGAGGGACGGGTATCACCCGAACTGGAGGAGGAACCAATATACTGGTGGGGAGATCTGCTAAAGCTACTCGGAAGGGTTTAGTCTGGTGGGGAGTGGGACCCTGAAGAGTAGTGAGGCAAAAGGGGATGTTGAGGCTTACGCAGAATTTAAAGAAAGTAAGTTAAATAGACATGAGCATGGCAGGGAACAAGGGAAGACTGATTAATTAAAACTGCATTTATTTCAGTGCAAGAGATCTGACAGGTAAGGCAGATGAACTCAGGACTTGGGTGGATACATGCGACTGGGATATCTTGGCTATTACGGAAACCTGGCTGAGGGAGGGCCAGGACTGGTAGCTCAATGTTTTGGGGTACAGATACTATAGGAAGGATAGAAGAGGCGGCAAGAGAGGAGGGGAGGAGTGGTGTTTTTGATTAGGGAAATCACAGCAGTACTTAGAGAAGATATTCCCGAGGGATCATCCAGTGAGGCTATATGGGTAGAACTGAGGAATAAGGAGGGGATGAGCACTTGAATGGGATTTTACTACAGGTCCCAATAATCAGCGGGAAATTGAAGAGCTAATATGGAGGGAGGTCACAGATAGTTGCAAAAATAATAGGGTTGTAATCATGGGGGATTTTAACTTTCCAAACATAGACTGGGACTGCCATAGTGTTAGGGGCTTGGATGCGTGTGTTCAGGAAACAATTTTCAATCAATCTGTAGATGGCATCTATTGATTTTAAAACAGTTATGGAAAAAGATTGGTCTGGTCCACAAATTAAAATTTCTAAACTGGGGCAAGACCAATTTTGATGGGAATGGACAGGAACTTTCAAAAGTTGATTGGGGGAGGTTGTTCACAGGTAAAGGGGCGTCTGGCAAGGGAAATCAAGGGACATGAGATAGCTTTGGCAGATAAGGTAAAGGAGAATCTAAAGAGATTCTACAAGCATATTAAGGGCAAAAGAGTAACTCAGGAGAGAATAGAGTCCCTTAAAGATCAACGAAGTTGCCGATGTGCGGAGCCACAGGAGATGGGCGAGTATGAACAAATATTTCTCATCTGTATTTACCATGGAGAAAGACGTGGAAGCCAGGGAAATGGGGAAGTATATAGTGATGTCTTGAAAAGCGTCCACATTACAGGTGGTGTTCGAGGTCTTAAAACGCATAAAGGGAGATTAATTCCCAGGACCTGATCAAGTGCATCCCAGGACCTGTGGAAGGCTCGGGAAGTAATTCCAGGGCCCCTAGCGGAGATATTTGTATCATCGACAGCCACTGGTGAGGTGCCAGAAGACTGGAGGAAGGCAAATGTTGTGCTGTTATTTTAAGATGGCAGGGAAAAGCCAGGGAACTACAGACCAGTGAGCCTAACGTCGGTGGTGGGTAAGCTGTTGGAGGGGATTCTCAGAAACAGGATTTACATGCATTTGGAAATGCAAGGACTGATTAGAGATAGTCAGCACAGCTCTGTGCGTAGGAAATCATGTCTTATAGTTTTTTGAAAGGGTGACCAAGAAAATAGATGAGGGCAGTGTGGTAGACATTGTCTACATGGGCTTTAGCAAGGCATCCGACAAGGTACCGCATGGTAGACTGGTCAGTAAGGTTAGATCACATGGGATCTGGAGAGAACTAGCCAATTGGATACAAAATTGGCTTGTCGGAAGTACAGTAAGAAGTTTAACAACACCAGGTTAAAGTCCAACAGGTTTATTTGGTAGCAAAAGCCACACAAGCTTTCGGAGCTCTGAGCCCCTTCTTCAGGTGAGTGGGAATTCTGTTCACAAACAGAACTTATAAGACACAGACTCAATTTACATGAATAATGGTTGGAATGCGAATACTTACAACTAATCCAGTCTTTAAGAAACAAAACAATGGGAGTGGAGAGAGCATCAAGACAGGCTAAAAAGATGTGTATTGTCTCCAGACAAGACAGCCAGTGAAACTCTGCAGGTCCACGCAACTGTGGGAGTTACAAATAGTGTGACATAAATTCTGATTCTAGGATCGCATGATAAAGACTCAGGAGGAAAAAAGCAGAAATATTTATGTGAAATAGTGTGACATAAACCCAATATCCCGGTTGAGGCCGTCCTTGTGTGTGCGGAACCTGGCTATCAGTTTCTGCTCCACGACTCTGCGCTGTCGTGTGTCGCGAAGGCCGCCTTGGAGAACGCTTACCCGAATATCAGAGGCCGAATGCCCGTGACCGCTGAAGTGCTCCCCAACAGGAAGAGAACAGTCTTGCCTGGTGATTGTCGAGCGGTGTTCATTCATCCGTTGTCGCAGCGTCTGCATAGTTTCCCCAATGTACCATGCCTCGGGACATCCTTTCTTGCAGCGTATCAGGTAGACAACGTTGGCCGAGTTGCAAGAGTATGTACCGTGTACCTGGTGGATGGTGTTCTCACGTGAGATGATGGCATCTGTGTCGATGATCCGGCACGTCTTGCAGAGGTTGCTGTGGCAGGGTTGTGTGGTGTCTTGGTCACTGTTCTCCTGAAGGCTGGGTAGTTTGCTGCGGACAATGGTCTGTTTGAGGTTGTGCGGTTGTTTGAAGGCAAGAAGTGGGGGTGTGGGGATGGCCTTGGCGAGATGTTCGTCTTCATCAATGACATGTTGAAGGCTCCGGAGGAGATGCCGTAGCTTCTCCGCTCCGGGGAAGTACTGGACAACGAAGGGTACTCTGTCCACTGTGTCCCGTGTTTGTCTTCTGAGGAGGTCGGTGCGGTTTTTCGCTGTGGCGCGTCGGAACTGTTGATCAATGAGTCTAGCGCCATATCCTGTTCTTATGAGGGCATCTTTCAGCGTCTGGAGGTGTCTGTTGCGATCCTCCTCATCCGAGCAGATCCTGTGTATACGGAGGGCTTGTCCGTAGGGGATGGCTTCTTTAACGTGTTTAGGGTGGAAGCTGGAGAAGTGGAGCATCGTGAGGTTATCCGTGGGCTTGCGGTACAGTGAGGTGCTGAGGTGACCGTCCTTAACTCCATTAAGGACGGTCACCTCAGCACCTCACTGTACCGCAAGCCCACGGATAACCTCACGATGCTCCACTTCTCCAGCTTCCACCCTAAACACGTTAAAGAAGCCATCCCCTACGGACAAGCCCTCCGTATACACAGGATCTGCTCGGATGAGGAGGATCGCAACAGACACCTCCAGACGCTGAAAGATGCCCTCATAAGAACAGGATATGGCGCTAGACTCATTGATCAACAGTTCCGACGCGCCACAGCGAAAAACCGCACCGACCTCCTCAGAAGACAAACACGGGACACAGTGGACAGAGTACCCTTCGTTGTCCAGTACTTCCCCGGAGCGGAGAAGCTACGGCATCTCCTCCGGAGCCTTCAACATGTCATTGATGAAGACGAACATCTCGCCAAGGCCATCCCCACACCCCCACTTCTTGCCTTCAAACAACCGCACAACCTCAAACAGACCATTGTCCGCAGCAAACTACCCAGCCTTCAGGAGAACAGTGACCAAGACACCACACAACCCTGCCACAGCAACCTCTGCAAGACGTGCCGGATCATCGACACAGATGCCATCATCTCACGTGAGAACACCATCCACCAGGTACACGGTACATACTCTTGCAACTCGGCCAACGTTGTCTACCTGATACGCTGCAAGAAAGGATGTCCCGAGGCATGGTACATTGGGGAAACTATGCAGACGCTGCGACAACGGATGAATGAACACCGCTCGACAATCACCAGGCAAGACTGTTCTCTTCCTGTTGGGGAGCACTTCAGCGGTCACGGGCATTCGGCCTCTGATATTCGGGTAAGCGTTCTCCAAGGCGGCCTTCGCGACACACGACAGCGCAGAGTCGTGGAGCAGAAACTGATAGCCAGGTTCCGCACACACAAGGACGGCCTCAACCGGGATATTGGGTTTATGTCACACTATTTCACATAAATATTTCTGCTTTTTTCCTCCTGAGTCTTTATCATGCGATCCTAGAATCAGAATTTATGTCACACTATTTGTAACTCCCACAGTTGCGTGGACCTGCAGAGTTTCACTGGCTGTCTTGTCTGGAGACAATACACATCTTTTTAGCCTGTCTTGATGCTCTCTCCACTCCCATTGTTTTGTTTCTTAAAGACTGGATTAGTTGTAAGTATTCGCATTCCAACCATTATTCATGTAAATTGAGTCTGTGTCTTATAAGTTCTGTTTGTGAACAGAATTCCCACTCACCTGAAGAAGGGGCTCAGAGCTCCGAAAGCTTGTGTGGCTTTTGCTACCAAATAAACCTGTTGGACTTTAACCTGGTGTTGTTAAACTTCTTACTGTGTTTACCCCAGTCCAACGCCGGCATCTCCACATCTTGTCGGAAGTAGACAGAGGATGACAGTAGAGGGTTGGAAGCCTGTGACCAGCAGCATGCTGCAGGGATCAGTGCTGGGTCCACTGTTGTTTGTCAATTACATAAATAAGTAAGTTTGCAGATGACACCAAAATTGGTGGCGTAGTGGACAGTGAAGAAGGTTAACTAGGACTACAGCAGGTTCTTGATCAACTGGGTCAGTGGACCGAAGAATGGAAGATGGAGTTTCATTTAGATAAATGCGAGGTGTTGCATTTTGGTAAGAAAAACCAGGGCAGGACTTACACAGTTAATTGTAGGGCCCTGGGGAGTGTTGTTGAACAGAGAGACCTAGAGGTGCAGTTATAAAGTTCCTTGAAAGTGGTGTCACAGGTAGACAGGATGGTGAAGGTGTTTGGCACACTTGCCTTCATTAGTCAGTGTACCAAGTACAGGAGTTGGGATGTTGTGTTACAACCGTACAAGATATTGGTGCGGCCACATTTGGAGTACTGTGTACAATTCTGGTTGCCCTGCTATAGGAAGGATATTATTAAACTGGAAAGGGTGGAAAAAAGATTTACAAGGATGTTACCGGGCCAGGAAGGTTTGAATTATAAGGAGAGGCTGGATAGGCTCGAACTGTTTTTCCCTGGAGCATAGGAGGATGAGGGGTGACCTTATAGGCATTTATAAAATCATGAGGGACATAGATAAGGTGAATATCCAAAGTATTTTTCCCTGGGGAGTCTAAAACTAGAGGGCATAAGGTGAGAGAGGAAAGATTTAAAAGGGACCGGAGAGGCAACCTTTTCCACACAGAGGGTGGTGCGTATATGGAAAGAGCCAGAGATGGGTACAATTACAACATTTAAAAAAATATTTGGACAGGTACATGGATAGGAAAGGATTTTAGGGATATGGGCCAATCGCAGGCAAATGGGACTAGTTTAGATTCGGAACCCAGTTGGCACGGGCAGGTTGGGCCGAGGGGTCTGTTTCCATATTGTATATCTCTGTGACTGTAAACGTGAATTAATCAGTTTTTCACAAATGAAATGGAGACAGGTAGGTAAATCCCTGGGACCTGATGAAGTGTATCCCAGGACATTGTGGGAGGCGAGGTAGGAAATTGCGGGTACCCTAGCCAAGATATTTGAATCATTGATTGTCACGGGTGAGGTGCCTGTAGATTGGAGAGTGGCAAATGTTGTGCCTTTGTTTAAAAAGGGCTGCAGGGAAAAGCCTGGGAACTACAGGCCAGTTAGCCTCACATCTGTGGTGGAAGGTATTTTGAGAGACAGGATCTACAGGCATTTAGAGACACAAGGACTGATTAGGGACAGTCAGCATGGCTTTGTGAGTGGAAAATCATGTCTCATAAATTTAATTGAGTTTTTTGAAGGGGTAACCAAGAAGGTAGATGACGGCAGTGCAGTTGATGTTGTCCACATGGACTTTAGCAAGGCCTTTGACAAGGTACCGCATGGTAGGTTGTTGCATAAGGTTAAATCTCACGGGATCCAGGGTGATGTATCTAAATGGATACAAAATTGAATTGTTTTTCAAACCTGAGGCCTATGACCAGCGGTGTGCCTCAGGGATCAGTGCTGGGTCCACTGTTATTTGTCATTTATATTAATGATTTGGATGAGAATATAGAAGGCATGGTTAGTAAGTTTGCAGATGACACTAAGATTGGTGGCATAGTGGACAGTGAAGAAAGTTATCTCCAATTGCAACGGGATCTTGATCAATTGGAGCAGTGGGCTGACGAATGGCAGATGGCGTTTAATTTAGACAAATGAGAGGTGATGCATTTTGGTAGATTAAATCAGGGCAGGACTCACTCAGTTAATGGTAGGGCGTTGGGGAGAGTTACAGAACAAAGAGATCTAGGGGTACATGTTCATAGCTCCTTGAAAGTGGAGTCACAGGTGGACAGAGTGGTGAAGAAGGCATTCGGCATGCTTGGTTTCATCAGTCAGAACATTGAATACAGGAGTTGGGACGTCTTGTTGAAGTTGTACAAGACATTGGTAAGGCCACATTTGGAATACTGTGTGCAACTCTGGTCACCCTATTATAGAAAGGATATTGTTAAACTAGAAAGAGTGCAGAAAAGATTTACTAGGATGCTACCGGGACTTGATGGATTGAGTTATAAGGAGAGGTTGGATAGACTGGGACTTTTTTTCTCTGGAGCGCAGGAGGCTGAGGGGTGATCTTATAGAGGTCTATAAAACAATGAGGGGCACAGATCAGCTAGATAGTCAATATCTTTTCCCAAGAGTAGGGAAGTCTAAAACTAGAGGGCATAGGTTTAAGGTGAGGGGAGAGATATAAGTGTCCAGAGGGGCAATTTTTTCCACATAGAGGGTGGTGAGTGTCTGGATCAAGCTGCCAGAGGTAGTAGTAGAGGCGGGTACAATTTTGTCTTTAAAAAGCATTTAGATAGTCTCTTTTAGAGTTGTTGGTGGAGGGATAAATTTTGATCAGGAATGGTGGCATTGGATCATTTATGTCCACCTAAGTGGGCATGAACGGTATGCTTTGTCTACATAGCACACAAGGAACAATACTTTTCACTGTATACTGATACATGTGGCAATAAATCAAAATTCAAATTATGCTCTTTAAAAAGTACAGTTGGTCAGCCACCGTTAGAAGTTAACTGTGAATTAATTTTAAGGGCACAGTTGAGATCTGAGCCCAGGAAGAGTACACTGAATCTTTAGAAAAATACTGAAGCAACCTTCCCTCAAAGGGCAGAGCCACTTTGGGTACAATGGGTATAGAGGGATATGGCCAAATGTGAGCAATTGGGATTAGCTTAGGGGTTTAAAAAAAAAGGGCGGCATGGACAAGTTGGGCCAAAGGGCCTGTTTCCATGCTGTAAACCTCTATGACTCCACGACAGCAACATCCTCAGACAACCACAAATTACTCTTTTAATCAGAAAAAACACATTTAATATAGCCACAGGCCAACAGGGACAAAGAAAAAATCCTTTTCCCATACTGCTACACTTACCATTTTGGTTTCAGCCTCCACCCGTTCTACCTTGGTGGGTTTCTTTGGCTTCTTGTGTGATTTCTTTGGCGCTTTGGGAAGCTTTTCCAATGCCCTCAGATGATACGATTTCAGTCTTTCCTCAAAGCACAGACAGTCGTACCACAGACGCAGCTCCTCGTACCTATAATTGAACCGATTAATAAGAACCTGTATCTCTTCTCACTCAGCACCTTCTAAAAGGGTTTAAATATTCAGTTAACGTGAGCTCAACTGCAGCTCCAATATAAATCTTACGATCCACCTTATTGTAAAACAGCAGGATTAAACATATACTGGAAACTTGCGGCAAACTATCCAGACTTGTCTTCTAGTTTGAATGAATTGACTTGTTCCATCAGTCCAATCAAGAGAATTGAGGAAAACGTTCCTAATCTGTTTCTATCCATTATCATATTTAGATACAATTTTGTTACTCTTACCACCCACATGACACAAATCTACATAGTTCCCAGGCAGTTGCATGATGTGCACCAGCTACTCAGACAACGGCAAGTACAAACCACAGTCTAAGAATTTAGCAAATGGGAAACAAAGCACATGCAAGACCCATTTCAACTATGGAAATCCTGGGATTATTTTGTGCAGTCAAAATTAAGTTGTCCAAGAACATATATACCCACCAAAATACAGTTCATTCATTACAAAAGCATAGGCTGCAGCCTAGCCAAATAAAGCTGCCAGTAGCTCCTTCTATGTACATCACTGGCATTTCATCTGACTTGGAGCAACTCAACAATATGTTCTAAGAAATCTCAGTATTAAAGTTTAACAACAAAAACAGCCCCAAACTTTATCCCACTAACTCATCACTGCATGTCCCACCTCATCCTCCTTATTCAGGTTTCGACTATAGTGGCACATATTGCAGTTTTGCCAAATAAGGACATCTGGATAACCGGATAATAAATACCAGACTCCAATTCAAGCATTGCAATAACTAGTTACACCTATAATAAAAAGTAGAAGTGATGATCGTCCATTAAAGCATGCTTCAATTTTCATCCACTGCGTTTTATATATACATCATTCCAGAGTCCACACAGTTTTAATAGTAACACTGGCAATACCAGACATCAACAGTTTGCCCACTTGCCTGCGTAGCCTTGTGAGAAACTGAAAATATTTGGGCATGCTACCATGCAGCTTTAAACAAAATACATCATCACGTTTACATCTGTTTGGCGATGAACATATTAAACAAATGCTTACAATGCTGAGCTAACTTATGAATTTGGAATATCAAGTTGGGAGTCACAAAGAAGCTCTGCAAATTAAGAATTTAAAGGAAAACACGCAACACAATTAACTAGAGCTGGACCCATTATGGAAAACAACAAATAAAATGAAGTGAGATTGATGTGGAAGTGTATGTTATCATCAAAGCCAGTGAACATTTGATATGGGCATGGGAGACTTTAGAGAGCTATGTGCCTCAAGGACAGGAGGCCAAAGCAGTTCCTGTCAGGTCCTAAAAGGAGCTTCATGACTAATCATGATCTCAGTTAATAGCAAAATTAACAGATTTGGGATTATACAGTTGATGGAAATGATTCAATGTAGTACACTGCACATGCAGACTCTCCAATCCTTAATACAAGGGGCCGTAAGTATCAATGTAATCATTACATCTCCTACAACATGCAGACAATGTCCCAAGGGTGCAATACAAGTAACAAGGATTCCTTAAAAGGCCAAACTTTTAATTAAGACTCACCTTGGGGACAGTGGACTGAGAACAATGCGACACCCATGACCCCTCCCTCCAAGTTACAATATGCTTTAAACAGCTAGTCATGAAACTCTGAATCGGCAACCTATGGAGCCTAACATTTACCTATCGTAGTCCTGAGGGTACAGGCGCCTGCCACTGCGAATCAGTTCGTCCCAGTACAGGAGCTCCGTGTAAGCCTGCCTCTTGTCCCACACTGGCAGTGGTGGTGCCATCAACTTTAGTTTTCTCTTACCACCTTGAGATTTCTTTGAGCCACCACGAACCATAGCCTGCAAGTAAATGTTTATCCTTTCAAACAAGGAAAGCATTCCACCAACTGTAGAATTATTACTGCACTGCAACGTAGGTTCATTTTAATACCTACGGCCACCTGGCACCAGGACACAATAGATGAGCAGGATTTAGGACAAACATGGGCAACACTAATACTCTTTCATCAAATGGACAACAAAACTACGTTAACTTCGAACCAGCCAAACAATCTAAAACAAAAAATCCAATGCTTTACTAGTGAACCAGTCCACATTGAATCTTCAGGACCAAAAAGTGGCTATTGGGCAGAAAAGGAAAAGTTCAATCAGTCCAGACCAATACCTGTGATTAGCTGGAAAAGTGCCCAGGGACAAAGTTAGGCCATGGTTCCCTACTGTTTTCCTGTTAATCAATGAGCATTTTCTCATAAGTTAGTGATTAATGTAGAAACTGCTAACATCTCAGGATAGGTTATGTGATTGATAGAGAATAAAGGGAAATTGGTTCTAGATAGGGGCACTGTTCGTCAGGAGGATAAATAGGGTCAGGTTGGGCCAACAGCCTATTTTGTTTGCAATTTTATAAGCCGTTATTCGGTAACTGATGGACATAAATGTAAGATGCATCATTAAAAGAATAAAGTTTAACAAAAAATTGCAGAATATTAGAACATTGAATGTTTTACATGGAACAGTATTGGAAGTAAAATAACTATTAGATATTCGAGAGAAAGTTGATAAATATTGGCAGAGACACGAGAAAGGGACTAAGTAGAAAACTCATAAATAACTGATGTAGCTACAATTCCTAAATATTCTCACTGTACTGCAAAATTCTACATTTATAAATATACTTCAAGAATGGTAACACAAGGGACCAAGAAAGATAATGGAGAAATTTTTTCCCCCAAATCAAACTCCCATATTCCAAAAAGTGGATCCACACAGATGTACTTCCACTTCCAGAAGGCAGTCCTGAATTGCTATTAGTATCAAAAAACAAAAGCCAATTGAGCAGCCCAGCATTGCCACTTTCAAAACTTAGTAACTCAGAACAATCAACAGAATTAAGCCACGGGCCTCTGGGTCTGTAGCACAAGTGCCACATCACATGTAGGAATTCCTACACACCCTTCAAGCTTTACCCTTTCCAACTAATTAGTGACAAACCCAACGAGGGGAGATGCAATTCTAGACCTAGTCTTGGAGAATGAAGAAGAGCAAGTGAGTGAAGTGACAGTTGGTGACCATATGGGGACAGTGATCACAATTCAGTTAGATTTAGCATCACCATAGAAAAGAACGGAAAAAGCAGAAGTTATGAACGGGGAAGGCAGATTTTGCAGGAATGAGGAGGGATAATAAGAGGGAGGAAGAACTCGAAGGGTTGGAATCCTCGAAAGTTGATAAGTTGCCTGGGCCAGATGGATTGTTTTCGAGGCTGCTGGAGGAGATAGCAGATAGCAGGGCAAGTCATGCCTCACAAATTTGATTGAATTTTTTGAGGAGGTAACTAAGTGTGTTGATGAAGGTAGGGCAGTTGATGTCATATACATGGATTTTAGTAAGGCATTTGATAAGGTCCCCCATGGTCGGCTTATGATGAAAGCGAGGAGGTGTGGGATAGAGGGAAAGTTGGCCGATTGCATAGGTAACTGGCTGTCTGATCGAAGACAGAGGGTGGTGGTGGATGGAAAATTTTCGGATTGGAGGCAGGTTGCTAGCGGAGTGCCACAGGGATCAGTGCTTGGTCCTCTGCTCTTTGTGATTTTTATTAATGACTTAGAGGAGGGGGCTGAAGGGTGGATCAGTAAATTTGCTGATGACACCACGATTGGTGGAGTAGTGGATGAGGTGGAGGGCTGTTGTAGGCTGCAAAGAG
Source organism: Mustelus asterias (assembly GCF_964213995.1). Lineage (NCBI taxonomy): Eukaryota > Metazoa > Chordata > Chondrichthyes > Carcharhiniformes > Triakidae > Mustelus > Mustelus asterias. The sequence continues at coordinate 6,123,206 of NC_135819.1, forward strand.
ACATAGATAGGATGCAAAGCCGAGCTGAAAACTGGCAAATGGAGTTTAACCCTGATAAATGTGAGGTGATTAATTTTGGTAGGACCAATTTAAATGTGGATTACAGGGTCAAAGGTAGGGTTCTGAAGACTGTGGAGGAACAGAGAGATCTTGGGGTTATGCTGCAACTGTACAGGACCTTGGTGAGACCACATTTGGAATATTGTGTGCAGTTCTGGTCACCTCACTATAAGAAGGATGTGGAAGTGCTGGAAAGAGTGCAGAGGAGATTTACCAGGATGCTGCCTGGTTTGGAGGGTAGGTCTTATGAGGAAAGGTTGAGGGAGCTAGGGCTGTTTTCTCTGGAGCGGAGGAGGCTGAGGGGAGACTTAATAGAGGTTTATAAAATGATGAAGAGGATAGAGTGAACGTTCAAAGACTATTTCCTCGGGTGGATGGAGCTATTACAAGGGGGCATAACTATCGGGTTCGTGGTGGGAGATATAGGAAGGAAATCAGAGGTCGGTTCTTTACGCAGAGAGTGGTTGGGGAGTGGAATGGACTGCCTGCAGTGATAGTGGAGTCAGACACTTTAGGAACATTTAAGCGGTTATTGGATAGGCACATGGAGCACACCAGGATGATAGGGAGTGGGATAGCTTGATCTTGGTTTCAGATAAAGCTCGGCACAACATCGTGGGCCGAAGGGCCTGTTCTGTGCTGTACTGTTCTATGTTCTAGATGCTGAGGATGATTTTCCAATCCTCACTAGATACAGGGGAAATACTGGAGGCAGGAGAAATGCAAACTTAATTCCATTGTTTAAAAAAGGATCAAAGGAAAACCAAACAATTATAGGCCAGTTAGTCTTACATCAGTGGTGGGCAAATTAGTACAATCAATCCTGTGAGATCGTCCATGGGATACAGGGTAATGTGGCAAATTGGATAAAATGTTGGCTTAGTAACAGGAAACAAAGGATAATGGTCAACGGATGCCCTTGTTAATGGAAAGTTCTTTCAAGTCGTGTTCCACAGGGCTCATAGTTGGGACCCTGACAATGTACTAATGATTTGGAGGTTATGCAAGCAGAGTATAACATTTTGCTGACATCTATACAGTAAACCCCACTGCAGAGTTCCAGATACCCACTAACTTCTCTTACTAAGATCCACAATCTTTAGATAGAAACCCAGAATAAATAATATTTAGTAGCTCTTGGCATCCAGTGTCAACTTGGTGTGATGACACCACCCCACCTCCCCAACCACTGTCCCATAGCTGTTTGTTTACATGCTTCAATTATAGCCACTACCTGCTATAGGAAGCACTAAATATCACCACCAGAGCATTGATAATTGAAGTGCTCCGTGGGAAGGGAGAGACCCCCAACAAGAACATAGAGCAAACAAGTGTCAATTCAATCAGCAGTAGGTGAATTGCTTCTGCTTTAACCACGATCATAAAGATGTTGAATGCATTTCCCCAGTGGGGAGATTAGCCAGGGGACTTTCACTGGCATGGTAAACATCAAACATGAAAACCATATATGCATTTTAAAATCCAGCAATAATTCCGTGTCCAAATCAAACCCTGTTGTTTGAAGGAAAGGAGCTTTTAACAGGAGCCTGCACCATCACAGCACTGTTTTTGCAATCTCGAGTATGAAGTTTTCGAAGCAATGATTGAGTTATCTTGTAGTCAATTCAAGTTCAGCTTTACTGCGCCTCCACGTACTGTATTTTACTCCATGCTCAAAGAGCAGACCTTTTACTCATTGACAGGAATAGGTCATGGAGATGGTTTGCTTTCTGTTAAAGCTGTGCTTCTCCCACCCACATACCATGCAGGAACCACAGGCTAACTTAAACGATACGCATGTTCAAAACTCAGCAAGACTTTGAGATGAAAGACACAAGTTGAAGAACAAACACTAGACGTCAAGAAATATATCTAAGTTTATATGTAGAAAGTTTTGAGAACAGATTAAATCAGCATCCATTCAGTAATTATATAAGCAGAAGTTTCCTAAATCTAGGACCTCTAATCATCTACAGCTACAACATTCCAGCCCTCCATTACGACTATGTGCTTAATTGTCATGTAGCTCAAAAAATGAACATGGTCCCAGGGTTCAAAGTCCCTCAGAGCATTTGAAGATGTAGATCCGGCTGCGATGGGCATCTTTTCCATCGAAGCCATAGTTCTTCACAACTGTCAAGATTTGCGTCTGATCTGCCTGTGAGAATTATCAGATTTTAAAGAGGTTTGTAGCAAAAACAAAGATTTTTAATTGGAGACCTCTGAAAGTCTCTCAATTAGGGAACGGTTCCTGTAGATTGGAAAATTATACACGCATCTCCACAATTCATGGAATTATCGGCCAGTTCACCCAACGTCTTTTGCTGGGAAATTACACTAATTAAGTTTATAATTAAAGACTGCCTAAACACCTTTAAAATGTTCAGCTAATCAGAGAGTGCCAGCATGGATTTGTAAAGAGGTCATGTTGGAGAAAGCTGATTAAAGCAGTGGACAGAAGAATGTCTATGATGTTAGCGTGGACTTCCAGAAGGCATTTATAAACTGCTGATAAAGCTGAAGCTTATGAAATTGAAGACAAATTACAGAAGAGGTCACTCACTTTGACTGAAAGGGAACAGGGAACTTTCTAAACAGCAAGAAGAAGTACTTTTTTAAAGGAATGGAAATGGAAACCATATCAGTGCAGCAGGAGGCCATTCGGCCCATCCAGTCTGCAGCCACTCTCCAAAAGAGCAGCTTATCCAGGCTCACCCACCTGCTCTATCCCTGGAACCCCTGTGCATTTACCATGGCTAATCCACTAACCTACATACACCTCTGGAAACTAAGGGGAAGCACGGCCAACCCAACCAGCCATCGATCTCTTCATGACTGTTATTTTGCTAATGTTAATTTTTCTGAGTCCTTAGTGCAATATTAAGCCCTTGTGGGGGTTTCCAGCATGGCAACTCTTTCCTCTACTGTAAATACTAACCCAAAGTATTCAACGTCAGCTATTTTCTTTTTATTGATATTAAGTGTTCAGGGTACACATTACTCCTGATCATCCTCTTTTTCCTAATACAATTTTAAAATCATTGCCTTAATTTTGACATCTCTTACAAGTTTCTTTCCATACCTCCTTTCTATAGTTTGTGATCCTTTACTCTTCTTTATACCTTTTCCATTTGCCAGTATCTGTTTAATCTATTTTTCCATGCCTTCTCCTTTAGATTTGTGTTGCCTCTTACCTCATTAGTCATCCAGTTCCTGATAAACCTGTGTGGTGCTGTCAAATGCCTTCAAAAGGTACGTATTCATGTACATCCATGTCCACTCCATAACACTCCAACAAAAAGCTTAACCAATAATTTTAAATTTGAGATCAATGAACTTCTGCTAGACATACACCGAACAGCTGCTGCTATACTCTGATCAACCTTCAATACCCTTAAATAATTTAATAAAGTTATTCAAGTACGATATACCTTAAATTCACGTGGTCATTCCTTGATTAATCCACGTCTTCTCAAATTAAAGTTTATTTGCTCTAAAATGATCCCCAATAACTTCCCCAACCCCAATATTAGTTTGTAGTTTCCAGGTTTGTATGTCTCCTCTTTCACATGGAAGGATAAATAATACTAACCACCTCCCAGCATTACTCCTGTATCCAATGGGAATTAAAGGAATAGTGAAAAGCTTGGTCCAGAGAGATTCAGGAGTCCACAGGTAAAGATCATTAAAATGCAGTAGATCCAATGCTTAACCAATGGTTAATTAGGCCACATGTGGAGTAGAGTAGTTATAGAGTTTTACAGCATGGAAAGTGGCCCTTCAGTCCACGGTGTCTGTACTGTCCAAACCTCTATCTATTCTAAGATTAGATTTACCAGCACTTGGCCCACAGCCTTGTATGCTGTGCTAGTTTTGGGCACATCATCTTAGAAAGGTTATACTGATCTTGGAAAGTGTGCAGATTCACCAGAATGTTGTAAGATCCGAAAGTTACATCACAAGGAGAGATTACATAAAGTAAACTTGTGTTCAAATGAATATGAAAGATGCAAAAGGTTACAGGGCAATTTAAGTGAGGATTTTAAGGATTCAGAGAAATCGGGTAGGAGAGCCTAGGGTAAAGTCAGAGCTAAGGCATTAAGGAGAAAAGGTGGTGTGAAACACTAAGAAAAAGTTCAAGCAGTAAATTTTTGTTCATTGTTAGGACATGAGTATCGTTGGCTGGCCAGCTATTGCCCATCCTTAGTTGCCCTAGGAGGGCAGTTGAGAGTCAATCACATTGCTGTGGCTCTGGAGTCCAGGTAAGGCCAGACCAGGTAAGGATGGCAGATTTCGTCCCTAAAGGACGTCCCTGAAGTAGCGCACGCGCTCACACACACAGCAGCTGCCAATTTTTATATAAACAAAGAGAAAGCACATACAAACAACATCCCTGGAAAGAGTGAATCAAAGAATCGCTCGAAGGCAGGAAACCATTCAGCCCATCAAGTCTGCACCAACTTTCTAACAGAGCATCTTACCCAGTGGAAGTGAATGTGGAGCCCCAGATGGGCCCAAGATCAAGCACGTAAAACTGAAAACAATACATTCAGCGTCCGTCCCCCCCCATTTTCTGGTCCACCAGTCATTAGGTCAGAGGTTAGTTCTATTTCTCAACTCCTTCCTCCTGCTTCCGCTCCATGTGGCTGATATCTTTACTGTTTCCAATCATCAGATCTAAGCTGGGTTCCAAAAGAATCATGAAAAGCACCTGCAAACGGCTGAGCCTATGAAGGACTAAAGGGGCACAGCACACTATCTTTGAAGGCAACATGACAAGTAAAGAAGTTGTTTAAAAGCATATTGGATCTGTGGCTTCATAAATGAGGAAAAACAAAAATACCACCCTAAATGCTTATAAATCACTGGGCTATTTAACTGGGATGGTGTGTCCAATCTGGAAACACACTTTAGAAAGGATGTTCAGGCCATGAAAGATTTATTAGATTATCAGAGATGCCAGACTTCTGTTATGCATAGAGACTGGAGAAGCTGGGATTGTATGCCCAATAACAGTACCTTTAGGCGCTCAGAATTACAAAGGGTTTAGATAGAGTAGCCAGGGAGAAACAGCTTCCACTGAGGACACAGATAAAAAAATAGATGGCAAAAGGACCAGAAAGGAGACAAGGAGGTTCACAAGAATGATCCTTGGGATGAAGAGCTTGTCGTATGAGGAATGGTTGAGGACCCTGGGTCTGTACTCGTTGGAGTTTAGAAGTATATGGGGGGATCTTATTGAAACTTACAGGATACTGCGAGGCCTGGATAGAGTGGACATGGAGAGGATATCTCTAATAGTAGGAAAAACTAGAACCAGAGGGCACAACTTCAGGCTAAAGGGACGATCCTTTAAAACAGAGATGAGGAGGAATTTCATCAGCCAGAGGGTGGTGAATCTCTGCAACTTTTTGCCACAAAAGGCTGTGAAGGCCAGGTCATTGAGTGTCGTTATGACAGAGACAGATAGGCTCTTGATTAATAAGGGGGTCAGGAGTTATGGGGAAAAGACAGGAGAATGGGGATGAGAAAAATATCAGCCATGATTAAATGGCAAAGCAGACTTGATGGGCCAACTGGCCTAATTCTGCTCCTATGTCTAATGGTCTTATATATAGTGAGTTACGATCAGCAATGCACTTTATAAAATGGTGAAAACTGATGAAATAGCAACTTACAAAATAAAATTGGTTAAACACCTGAAAATGAAACATTTGCAGGACTATTGGGAAAATTGGGTCCAGGTGAATAGCTCTGGCATAGGCACAAGGGGCTGAATGGCCTCCAGTCTGTGTTGCACAACATTTGAGTCAGAAACGGGCACTCAGATCTGTTCTGTTGCCTTGTCAACGCCAGGATTAAATTGACCAGGGTCAGTGCAGAGCTCACATGAACCAGCTGTTGCTGACATCAATGCAGAGACTGGGAGGGGTAGAGCCAGAGTCAGCCATAGCAACTCCACCACCACCCCTCCCCACTGACTAGCCCCAAGCACCAAGTGTTTCCATCCTAAAACAGTTGCAACAGGACTGCCTTTTGTTGCCCCAAATGTGCATTCTGACAGAATGGCCAATCAGAGATTCCATGCAAGCTGGGTGCATTGCAACTATCTTGAGGAATTTGTATGGCCAAACAGAAATCGTCCTGACAAAAAAACAACTTCAACATGAACAATATGTTAAATACTTGGGGGCTATGGCACATGTGGCAATTTTTTGGTGTGCGAGATAATTTACTCTTCCCACCCACACACACTCCTCTCCACCCCCTTTGGAGTGTTTCGATGCAGAGGGATCTGGATGCCCTACTGCAGTGGTTCCCAAAGGGTGTGGCGCGCCACACTGGTGCGGCGAGAGAGGATGGCAAGTGTGGCGGGAAGATTCAAGGACAATCAAAGAAACATTTAAACATGGTTTAAACAAGCATTGTTTTATACTTTCTGGATGTCCCATGATCATATTATAAAGTAGTTGTGTTCTATGTTATGAATCAAAAACTGCTCGGAGTTGTTTTTTTTTGTTTTTGAATGTATTTCTTAACAACAACAAATTCGGTGTGGCACGAGCAAATTTTTATTCCGAAAGTGCGGCCCAGTGAAAAAAGTTTGGGAATCACTGCCCTACTGCATGAGTGGCATAAAACTAGCGTGCATGTACAGCAGGTACCAAGGAAGGCGAATAGAATCTTGGCACGTATTGTTAAAGGAATAGAATATAAAAGTAGTGAAGTGGGCCGCATGATGGCACAATGGTTAGCACTGAACAAAGAAAATTACAGCACAGGAACAGGCCCTTCGGCCCTCCAAGCCTGCACCGACCATGCTGCCCGATTTAACTAAAACCCCCAACCCTTCCGGGGACTATATCCCTCTATTCCCATCCCATTCATGTACTTGTCAAGTACTTGCCCTTTAAAAGTCACGACCGTATCTGCTTCCACTACCTCCCCCAGCAACAAATTCCAGGCACCCACCACTCTCTGTGTAAAAAATCTGTCTCGTACATCTCCTTTAAACCTATGCCCCCTAGTAATTGACTCTTCCATCCTGGGAAAAAGCTTCTGCCTGTCCATGCCTCTCATAATCTTGTAGACTTCTATCAGGTCTCCCCTCAACCTCCGTCGCTCCAGTGAGAACAAACCAAGTTTCTCCAACCTCTCCTCATAGCTAATGCCCTCCATACCAGGCAACATCCTGGTAAATCTTTTCTGTACCCTCTCCAAAGCCTCCACATCCTTCTGATAGTGTGGCGACCAGAATTGAACACTATAATTCCAAGTGCGGCATAACTAAGGTTCTATAAAGCTGCAACATGACTTGCCAATGCTGCCTCACAGTGCCAGGCACCCAGGTTACTGTCTTTGTGGAGTCTGCGCTTTGTCCATGTGGGTTTCCTCCTACACTCCAAAGATGGATTGGCTCTGCTAAATGTGTGCGGATACAAGATAGGGAGAGGGCCTGGGTAAGATATTCTGTCAGTGTTGGTGCTGACAATATGGACCAAAATGGCCTCCTTCTGCACTGTAGGGATTCTATGACTCACTAGAATGATTCCAGAGATGGGGGGGGGGTTTGACTTGCAAGGAGATTTGTCGAGTCTCATAATCCTTGATGTTTAGAAGAACGACAGCTAATTGAGGAGTACAAGATGATGAGGGGGATTGACAAAGTAGACATGGGTGTTCCTGTAGGGCAATGGAGAACAAGAGGTCATTGATTTTCGCTTACCCTAAAGCGGAGATGAGGAGAAATTACTGATCTCAAGGGAGAACATCATGGAATTCACTACCCTTCCTGACTCTCCCTCACTCACCCCTGTACGTATAACTTTCATCACCACATACCAAAAAATTAACCAATAAGCTGCAAACAAAACCCACCCAAGATCATCTGTGAAACATGTCTAGTTTAAATCAAGCCGCCAATAGGGCGAGAACTCAGTGACTCCAATACAGCTTCATTCATGCAAATCTTCCCAAACAGCAACCACCTGCGCGCATGCGCACTGCCTTCACAAAAGCGCACCTCCGACTAGCCAATCAGACGGCCGGAAGGTAAACCAACCAGAGCCTCCCTCCGGCATGGCCAATCAGACAGCTAGACCGTGAACCAATCAGAGAATTCCTCCATCATGGCCAATCAGAGAGCTAGACCGTGAACCAATCACAGCGGCAGACAGCCAGCCATTGCAATCCATTTTGGGGAGACACTGGCGCGCGGTCCCCTCCCCCGCCGCCATTTTGTGCACGGCCGCTGACCGCCTCATGGTGCGGGAGGGGGAGGGGAAACCCATCAGATTCAAACCAGGACGCCGGCTTCAATCCTCAGACCGGGCCGCTTCCGTCCCTCTTATTCACCGTTTCCCTCCCCGCCCCCCCCTCAAACTCCGAGCCCATCCTTCCCCTCCCGCACAACGCCCAAACCCCGGCACTCGGGCCGCGAATGACGCACTTCAGGCCGCCGGTGCGGGTCAGCAGACAGCGCCGGGCTCCCGCTGCCGGCGGTTAGGGGAGCCAAGCGCCAGGACTGCCGTGACCAGGCCTCAGTACCAAGCTCAGCCCTCGGTGGCCTACGCCGGGCTCTCTCTCTCTCTCTCACTCACCGTCGCCCGGCTCCCGGCCGCTCACTCGATGGGAAAAAGGACAAAAAGGCTCACGTGACCCGCGCGCCGTTAACGGCTCCTTTATTGAGTCGAGTGCGCAGGCGCAGCTACGGCTCACTGACCCCGCCTCTCCTTCAAACTGACCAATCCGATCGCGACAAACCGATGACGTTTTGTGCCTGACGCCACGCCCACCAGTACGTCCGGCATCGTCGCCCGGTGGCCGCTGGGTAGTGTAGTTCTTCAGCTGTAACAATTGAAACAATGAAGATGTTGCAGCGACCCTGGATCCAGCTGGACAGTTCCAGCTGCAAATAAATCACCCAGCTTACAAACAAAATAACCTCAAAGCGTTTTCAGAATTAAAATTTGAGATTTGATTCATTATTGTCACAATTACTGAGATGCAGTGAAAAGTATTGTTTCTTGCGTTAAACAGCCTCCCATCCCTTGACTCTGTCTACAGTTCCCACTGCCTCAGTCAGCATAATTAATGACCCCCATGCACCCTGGACATATTCTCTTCCTCCAGGAAAAAGATACTAAAGTCTGCGGTCACGTACCAACCGACCCAAGAACAGCTTCTTCCCTACTGCCATCAGACTTTTGAATGATCCTACCCTTAAACTGATCTTTCTCTACGTCCCAGCTATGACTGTAACACCACATTCTGCACTCCTTTCCATCTCGTGTGTACGGTATGCTTTGTTTGTATAGCACGCAAGTAACAATACTTTTCACTCTACACTAATACGTGACAATAAATCAAATCAAAAGCATACTGTTCATAGAGTACATAGGGGAGAAGGAAAGGAGAGGATGCAGAATATATTGTTAGTCGTAGCTAGGGTGTAGAGAATTATCAACTTTCAAGAGGTTAGTAGTGAAAGATTAGTGATGAATTGGGAACAATGGTACTTATTAGGAATTAAAAGCTAAAAGAGAAAGTTATTGCTTCAGATCAACGAGAGTGATCAACCCAAAACCTTAAAGCTGTTTCTCCCTCCACTAATGGTGCCTGATCAGCTGACTATTCCCAGCATTGTGTGTTTATTTCAGATTTCCAGTGTAGAAGTGCTGGGTTCTAACGACTGGCGACCAATGGCTTGTAACAAACAATACACTGAGCAGCTTACACTCTGCCTGCGCGCTGGGGAGAACTCCCCGCATTTCCATCACCCGACCCTTTAAGTAGCTGCATCATCAGGTGACCACTTGGTGCATATCCGCCATCTGTAGTATTTTGCTTTTATGACTTGGGAAGTATTGTAAACCATGAGGAGGATTAAAGGATGCTTGGACAGGCTGCACCCTTTCCTTCTCCCCTTTGTACCCTATATACAGTACATTTTGTCTGTACAGTGCGCAAGAAACAATACTTTTTTTACTGTGAAGGAGGAAATTTTCCAGAAAACCATATTTGTATCATCAAACATATTTACTTATTGGACTAATTGGCACCACTCATAACGGGCCAACAATGCAGAGGGGCACCCCCGGATGGATATTCGATCGGGTCCCCCCCTGCACAGCTGAGAGACTCGCGAATTTCAAAGACTACGGAAGATCCCTAATCTGCCTAGCAACAGCGCGCAGCTGCATTTTAAACTGGTCAAGGACGATCAAGATCTCTACGAAACGAGACATAGAGTGGGTTATCAAAACCAAGCTATCACTGAAATATTACAAATTCGGCCAAGGCAGACATAAAAATCTGATAAACTAAGATATAGAAATAAAGGATTAGAATGAAATACTCCAGACATCCAACAGGACAGGATGACATTAACACTCAATCTCACAAGCAGGAAACACAGACACGAAACAATAAGATCAATTCAGATAAGAGGACACATAGAGAAGATAATGGGAAACGCATTTAGACACCGGGGCAGGACCAAGTAATCCCATTAACACGAACACACACCATACAAATGCTAATCGATGAAACTTCCTAGGGACTTTTTAAACTGATAGACCATTTTAATACATAAGATAACACACATATAGCCAATGTTCCCGCTCGAATTTGAAACTCTATAAAGATACACCGCTGATGTGATTTAATTGAGATCGAGCTGCCCAGCCCACTGTTAGGGAGCGGGTTATGTTGGATCTCCCTAGGATCCTAGCAATTGTACAATAAAAACACGCTTTGAACCTTGATTTGCGACTCAGCTTCTATTCTGCACTGGTAAAGGGATATTTCCCTACAACAACTGTATCCATATACATGTGACAATAATAAATAAATCAAAGATGACAATACATCTTTAAATTCTTCTAAAATAATTACTTCTTTATGAGTCTCAAATTCCTTCCATCTTTAATGCTCTTATCTACTTATCAAAATTACTCTGGACAAACCTGTATCAAATTTGAAAGGGTTAAACAGATTGTTATATTTTGAAATTTCTTTCTATGTGTCTCTGGTAAAACTCAGAAGTATGAAGTACAGCTTTCTTCACTACATCATACTCCCCAGACATCGCCATGGATTGAGACAGGTGCACTTCACCAGCTTTACCTGTAAAAGTAATGTCCAAAGATGTGCGGGTTAGGTTGATTGGCCAGGTTAAAAATTGCCCCTTAGAGTCCTGAGATGCGTAGGTTAGAGGGATTAGCGGGTAAATATGTGAGGGTAGGGCCTGGGTGGGATTGTGGTCGGTGCAGACTCGATGGGCCGAATGGCCTCCTTCTGCACTGTAGGGTTTCTATGATTTTCTATGATTTATTTAGCTATTTTTCTTCAAATTGAAAAATGCCTCCCTGCCCTTTTCATTAAATTTTGGAAGAAGCTGTGCAAATTTAAACATCTCCCCATCTGGTTCTTGTCCAAGTCCTTCCTCCGGTGTCTTCTTTTTAACCACCAACTTTTTAAGCTGGAATTCTCAATCTCTCTTCCTTTGCTAACTTCTCCATTTCCAATTCCCTTCTGTGTTTTCTTTCTCTCTCCTGCCTTCTGCTTGTTCTCTTTGGAATGCTCTCTCTCTCCCTCTTTCTTCTTCCTCCATATTCAAGTCACTAAATTTGCAACTGGATTTTGGCCAATTCAATTGCCTTTCCTTTTGGAGAAGTTATCCCTTGCAACTTCAAATGTTTCGCTACACTTTTGATTATTACCCCTACAGGTAATCCCAATTGCAATTTAACTGCTAATTCCATCAATTTAGCTTTAGTTACACTTTTCAAACCCTCCAAGGCTATACTCTCTATTCCCAAGTCTTAGCATTTACCAAAGCCATTTTGCAGTCGCCTTATTTTAAAATCACACAATAAACCTCCTGGTTCAATACTCTCCTCACTCTGTTACTTTTAAAATCACTAATCCAATACAATCAAGGAATTATGTTTTTAATATTCCACCAGAACCCAGCTGATGTTAAATACTAGAGTATTCCAAATCCCAGAAGAGATTTTAGAATGCCGGTTAATGTGAGGAAAGAGTTGAAGACCAGTGAGAAAGGTTACAGTCTTGTTTTAATAATTACGCAAAATAAATGTTTCTTAAACAGTAAAACACAAGGCAAAAAAAAAGAATTACAATAATGGCTGCACACAATATCACTAAATTGACCCAGTTCCAAACCCCTCTACTTTCGTAAACTCAAAGGTTAAACCTCCCTAAATAACATCCCATAAGTTTTAGCACTATAAGAAAAATCCAGCAATAGTTACCACACACTATATTCTTTGGGGAATTGCTGGGGTTTAGAATAGCAACAACTGGCGGTTCAAACAGGATTCCCCAGGCAATGGCTTGTTTAGAGTGAATCTAGCTCCCTGCTGGGGGGGCTGTGATTTTGGACCAGCTCAATCTCAGCCTATAGGATGAACTCTGCCATTGACAAACGTGCAGACTCCACACAGACAATGTCCCAAGGCCAGAATCGAACCCGGGTCCCTTACGCTGTGAGGCAGCAGCGCGAACCACAGATTCAAAACCAGATTCTCACAGGCAGATTTCAAAATATCAGAGTTTAGAATTTAAACTATAACAACCAGAATAAAGAAATACTTACATTTATATAGCACCTGTCATATTCTCACTCCATACACAGGCCCTACACCCCGATCTCAGCACCTTCCTGTCCCCCCCACCCCTCCTTATCTCAGCACCCTCCTGCCTCCCACCCCTCCCCCCTCCCAGTGCCCTCCTCCCTCCCGTCCCACCCCATCTCCTCTCAACGCCCTCCTGCCCCTCCCCTCTCCCCCACCATTCCCTTATCTCACCATCATCCCATCCAACTCCCACCTCCTGTCTATTTTTGGACTTGACAAATCTTAACCAGTCCACGTTACTGTGGTTATAATTTATTGGATTTACCGAATGAATGAAAGTGGAGGCAGAAATGGTTATAAAATAAATGATATTATCAGGCACTTTTAATTGTATACGGAATGTTCTCTAATGACAAGAACCAATCCTGTGGAATCAATCTGCTCCAGGACAGGTTTAAATTCCAACAATTCCTGGCATTAATACATCCAAAACAGCCTCCTTACTTTACAAAATTAACATGAACAATTTATTTGATTGGCTGATAACGGTGGCATGCAAAAGAGTGATTGGCTGCACACCCAAATGTTGTACATGTACAAGCAATATCTAGAGACAAACTTATTTAAAGTCAGTCAACATTTCAATCTCATTCATACAAAGTGACATCTTTATTACTGTCAAAGTAACAGACTTCTTAAAACCCAATAAAACAAACAAGCTGCTTCTTAGGCTGCGCCTTCTCCGATTGAGCGAGGTTTTTAATTACTGCTCGGATTTAATAAGTTCCTCGGGAAAAAAAAGTCATTTAAAATAAAGCTTCATTCTTATCTTTAACAGACATATAGGCGGTTCCATCATCTAACTCCGAGGGCCTAAAGAAATGAACTCAGTATCAAATTTTGTAGGCAAGATGGTAATATTTTTCTTCAGATAAATGTGCTGTCTGTGACAGCAGGAAGAGCACATGATTTAACATCCCCAAACAAGTCACTCACTCATCATCTAAAGCCAGCGAACAAACTCAGAGCAAGCCTCCAAGAGCTGCAGTAATACTACGTTACGTGGCTCGCTGACATCTAACTTTAGCTTGACAAAGGGTCATCTGGACTCGAAACGTCAGCTCTTTTCCCTCCTTACAGATGCTGTCAGACCTGCTGAGATTTTCCAGCGTTTTCTCTTTTGGTTTTAACTTTAACTTCTTGTTTCAAAGACTTCAGACATTTAACACACGAGTTACTCTCACCATCTTTCTGCACAGGGACATCCACTGCACTAACTTCAGGCCCGAGACTAGGGGACATTTCTAAGCAGTTTTAAAGATTCCTCACTATCTAGCCTCACGTGTGAAAGACGAGTATGGGAGGTCATGGAGCACTTCTGGAACCTGTACCACAGGCAGCAGTCAGCACTGTCAGGAGGTGGTGGTGGTGGTGTGGGGGGGGGATTCAGCTTGTGTACATTTAAAAGTTGACAGACTGTATGCCACCTGCGTCACTGCCGAGATCGCATCAAACTTATTGCCAATTATAGGAATTAAACAGGCTAAGCAGAGCACTAAAGCCAGGCTATAGTGCACCCACACTTAGCTAAAAATACTGCATTGGAGTTTATTAACGCCATTTGAACCTGTCCACGACACGGAGATAATCAGAGCAGGAAGTGTGAAGCAAATGTCTGCCAAGTACAACCACAGACATTTGAACATTTTCTTTTTTTTTTAATAAAACACAACCTCTCTGACAATAACAATCCAATTTCATCTCAAACCATTTTTGGCACAATAGGGTGCAGCTGGAGACTGCTGTAATGTAGACACGACTCTCACAAGTGGATCCCAGCTCTGGTTGAGTACACATCAAGGCCGGAGCTTTAACATGCTCACTATGTTTGGATAGCTTTGCTCCATGCACTGTTTAGGAGACAGGTTGGGTCCAGTGAGACTCCATGTCCTTTCGCTACAGGCGCGTCCTGAGCTGCAGGCTGCACTCAAACAGTCCTCATTCGTTTTTTTTTTTCAAGATCTTCAGGAGCTCCTTGGACATGAAATAGGGTTTCTCATTTGAGCCATCGTTCCTCTCCAGGTCTTCCACTGCATGGACAGCAACATTACAACCACATTTAGCAACAAGAATCCAGCAAACCCCAGTCCAGAAACTGGGTGTAATATCAGTCCACAAACACTTACTACAGTCAAACCTGTCGCTGCCAAAACAGCAGCAACTTACTGAGGGTGCTACTCAGAGAAGCAAATCTTCAGCAGCTGAAGGTTGATTGAATAAAGACAAATTTGTTTCCAGTGGAAGTGTCTGACTGCAAAGGAGATTAAGGTGTAGAAATGACTGAATTATATTAATAACTGAGTGGCTACCATCACATTATGTGTAGAAGTTAAAGTCTTTATTAAACTAATCTAGAGTGACGCGAGATGAATGCTCTGAACTCCTGTCAGAATTTTCAGGTGTTGGCAATTAGGACCAACTGGTTTCTCCCTTTTCCATAAATCAGTCTCTGCTGATCGACCCCTCACCCTATCCCTCAATTGCTTCTTTCTGCAGACACACAGCTAGTTAATTCTTGTACCCATTAGATCTGTTTCATTTCACTCTCCAACCCTATCAGCTATTCCATAATCTGATTTTCTGTCCTAAAGGGTAAAGGTTTCCAACGCAGTCCCAGTACCAACAGAAACATTCCCACCTTTGCACCGTTAGTTAATATTACTAACAAGGAGAATTTTTCAGAGATAAAGCAAGGGTCGGTAGCTTAATGACAAGGTGTCTCGCCCATGGCGCTCATTGTTGGTCTAATAATAGTGACTGTGCTTCATTCCAGAAGCTCTTTATCACTCCTCCTGTATCTGCGGAGTCTGAGGAGGGTCGTATTCCTTTTTGTACAGGATGTCACGCAGCTCCAGTGACATGTAATACGGTCTCTCTGGAGAACCGTCATTCCGCTCCAGATCTTCACCTGTTTAACCAGCAGGCCCGGAGGAAAGGCAGAAGAATCCAAGCACATCCCCGAGCAGAAGTGATGAACGGAGGCAGACAGCGCAAGAGCAAAGAGAGGAACGAAGAAGAGGAAGAGGAAAAAAAAAGAGAAAGAAGAGGGTAATGGTCAGAGTCAGTAAAAGGAAACGGCATCACACAAGAATACAGACAGCGTTCGGGTTCTCAGTGAATCAGAGAGGAGAAAGGCAGATGGAAATACAAATCCGCCATAATCTGCTGAGAGGCTAGAGAAGGATCTACACAGACTACTAACCCATCCATTTTTTTCATTTAAATTAAGGTTAATTACTGCGGATGCTGGAATCTGAAACAGGAAATGCTGGAAAATCTCAGCAGGTCTGACAACCTCTGTGGAGAAAAATAGAGCCAACGTTTCGAATCTGGATGACCCTTCGTCAGGGCTCTGCCTCAAAACATTGGCTCTATTCCTTCTCCACAGATGCCGTCAGACCTGCTGAGATTTTCCAGCATTTTCTGTCTTTGTTTTTTTTTTTCATTTGTTCAGTATTCCTCTCTCTTATTGGAGATCCAGAACCTCACCCATGTCCGGCCAACCTCACAACGAAACAACCGCTGATAGATTTTACATATGGAAATCCCCTGAATGTGCTGACAGGACTATCCAGCTGTCCACCTCCAAATAAACCCCAAAAGTTGGGTTTGGTACCAGAGAATCCGACAGTGCAGAAGGAGGCCATTCAGCCCATCGAGTCTCCACCGACCACAATCCCACCTAGGCCCTATCCCCATAACCCCATGTGTTTACCCTAGATAGTCTCCCTGATACTAAGGGGCAATTTACCATGGCCAATCCACCTAACCCGCACATCTTTGGACTGTGGGAGGAAACCGGAGCACCCGGAGGAAACCCATGCAGACATGGGGAGAACGTGCAGACACCACACGGACAGTGACCCAAGCCGGGAATCGAACCGGGTCCCTGGTGCTGTGAGGCCGCAGAGCTAACCACTGTGCCACCATGCCGCCCCTGGTGAGATTCAGTATCAAGTGCTGTGGAGTGAGGGCTATCTGTACTGGTGCCCGACCCAATATTTACAACTCTCTGAGCTGCAGCTGACTTGCTTCAGCTGCGCTGGGGATGCATTGGAGTTAGAGATCTAACCAAGGCCAGCTTACCCCACTGAGGAATGATCACAGATTGTTGCCTCGACCCAGACTAACCAGCCCTGCTGATTGGTAATTTCTGACCGACAGAACAACGGTGTCGGAGAGAAAACACAAGAGCAGAGAGGAGACGAGGTAAGATAACGATGGGGAAAAGTAAGAAAGAATCGATAACCCGCTGAGGAGTAGACTGACCCTGACTGGAGGAGTTAGATACAGATAAGATTCGGAAATCAGAAACATTAGTGATCCTGGAAAGATATTTGAGCATAACGTCCTGTCTCTGCTGAATGGAATCCAGGCCATCAACATGACCTTTTCCGATCGCTTGTTCGCCGCTCCCTGGCCGGGAGTGCCCGAACCCTGCTGGCTCCGTGCCCACGGGTGGGATCCTGGCGTGGGCTTGGTCCGTGGGGCACCTTAGGGTGGTTGCTCGCCGTGCCTGGGATTGGCCTCGGTGGCATTGCGTCTGCCGGCAGCCAACAGCTGCACTGGCTCCGAGCGGGTGGCAGGCGCGTTGGCAGCGCAGGGGGAGTCTCTACGTGACTACGTGGACCGGGCTGCCCTCGGAGGGAGGCCCACCCCCACTGTCCATCTCAGCACGGTGAGGGAAGAATGTGGCTGCCGTCAGGCGTCAGCAACACGTGCGTCACTCGATAATCTGCTGCCGGCTCGTGCAGGCGCAGAGCGGGATAGGTTTACATCCAAGTTAAATTGATTGCTTGCTGTAAGGCATCTTGCGTTTGTAATTCCGGATTCGATTGAGTGTAATTAATTGTATAGTTAGTAAAGCACATCTTTTTGATTTGTTTCAGGAGACCAGCGTGTTCCAACCAACTCGATAGGACCTGAACTAGGAGACCCCCTCAAACCAATGCAGTACATCACATATGTATTTAATTGTTGCGTTGCCTTTTCTTTTATTCTTCACCTTGGCCCTGGATGCCTTCAGACGAAGTCTAACAGAAAAATTAAATCTCTAATCGTATTAATAATATAATCATTAATCTATCCACACCATGTTCATATCCCATATTTATTTAAATAGAGTTTTCCGAGGCACAGGTTACTAAATTAAGAAAGAGTGGGTCTAGAATTTCTTAATATTGTGCCAGGGATTAATTAGGTGCCGTTTTTTAAAATTACGTCAGGTGTAAATTGGGCGGCACGGTAGCACAGTGGTTAGCACTGCTGCTTCACAGCTCCAGGGACCTGGGTTCGATTCCCGGCTTGGGTCACTGTCTGTGTGGAGTTTGCACATTCTCCTCATGCGTGCATGGGTTTCCTCCGGGTGCTCCTGTTTCCTCCCACAGTCCAAAGATGTGCGGGTTAGGTTGATTGGCCATGCTAAAATTGCCCCTTAGTGTCCTGGGATGTGTAGATTAGAGGGATTAGCGGGTAAAATATGTAGGGATATGGAGGTAGGGCCTGGGTGGGATTGTGGTCGGTGCAGACTCGATGGGCCGAATGGCCTCTTTCTGTACTGTAGGGTTTCTATGATTCTATGATAAAGAAATCCCACCAATTACACCTGAAGTTTCAACTCTGGATTTCCTGGGTTTTTTTAATCCTCTCACTGGCACCTATTCTAAATTCAGTATTTATTTTGCCAGTTTTCTCCTCTGTTGGTGCCGACTCGATGGGCTGAATGGCCACCTTCTGCATTGTTGGGGTTTCTATGGTTCCATGTCATAGAGCAACACAGCATGGAAACAGGCCCTTCGGCCCAATGAGTCCATGCTGACCATGGTGCTCTCCCAGCTAGTTCCAATTGCCCGCGTTTGGCCCATATCCCTCTAATCCTTTCCCATCCATGTACTTATCCAAATGTTGTTTAAATGTTGCTATTGAACCCGCCTCAACCACTTTCTCTGACAGCTCATTCCACACACGCACCACCCTCTGCGTGAAGAAGTTGCCCCTCAGGTCTCTTTTAAATCTTTCCCCTCTCCATGTTAAACCTATTCCCTCTGGTTTTCAAGCACTTACCCGATGAAGGAGCAGCGCTCCGAAAGCTAGTGGCTTTTATTACCAAATAAACCTGTTGGACTTTAACCTGGTGTTGTGAGACTTCTTACTGTGTTTCAATTCCCTTCCCCTGGGAAAAGGACTGTGTGCGTTCATCCTATCGATGCCCCTCATGATTTTATACACCTGGACGTGCTGACTCTCATTGGGTACAGTTCAGTACCTCAGTCAAGCGGCCATTCTAGGAACACAGGGACAGGAAGAGGTCACTAACCCCTCAAACCTATTCCGCTGTTCATGGAGATCAGAACTGATCTGCAGGTACAGCTGAGGCTGTGAGTGTCGACAAGCTGCTGGAGGAGTATCAAAACCAACACTGACCCTGCCTTCAGTCAACATCAAACAGGGCACATAAAGACACACTCAATTTACAAAATAATGGTTGGAATGCGAGTCTTTACAGTAATCAAGTCTTAAAGGTACAGACAATGTGAGTGGAAAGAGGGTTATGCACAGGTTAAAGAGATGTGTATTGTCTCCAGCCAGGACAGTTAGTGAGATTTTGCAAGCCCAGGCAAGTCGTGGGGGTTACAGATAGTGTGACATGAACCCAAGATCCCGGTTGAGGCCGTCCTCACGTGTGCAGAACTTGGCTATCAGTCTCTGCTCAGCGACTCTGCGTTGTGGTGTGTCGTGAAGGCCGCCTTGGAGAACGCTTACCCGAAGATCAGAGGCTGAATACCCATGACCGCTTAAGTGTTCCCCAACAGGAAGAGAACACTCTTGCCTGGTGATTGTCGAGCGGTGTTCATCCATCCGTACATTGGGGAGACCATGCAGACGCTACGACAACGGATGAATGAACACCGCTCGACAATCACCAGGCAAGAGTGTTTTCTTCCTGTTGGGGAACACTTCAGCGGTCACGGGCATTCGGCCTCTGATCTTCGGGTAAGCGTTCTGCAAGGTGGCCTTCACGACACACGACAACGCAGAGTCACTGAGCAGAAACTGATAGCCAAGTTCCGCACACATGAGGACGGCCTGGGTTCATGTCACACTATTTGTAACCCCCACGACTTGCCTGGGCTTGCAAAATCTCACTAACTGTCCTGCCTGGAGACAATGCACATCTCTTTAACCTGTGCTTAACCCTCTCTCCACTCACATTGTCTGTGCCTTTAAGACTTGAATACCTGTAAAGACTCGCATCCCAACCATTATTTTGTAAATTGAGTTTGTGTCTTTATATGCCCTGTTTGTGTTTGTTGTGAGACTTCTTACTGTGTTCAGTCAACATCCACATACAAAAGGCATTGCCCAACAAGAATTGCTGGATATCAGGAGAAGGAGATCCATTAATTCTCATCCTTCCCTGAGGCCAGAGATGAGGGATCGAAGCTATACCTTCCTGTTTGTTCAGCTCTGCTGTTCTTCAAATAACAATTCACAAAGTCACCCAGAAATGACCAAGTGAAAGCCAGATCTTAAAAATACCATTTTCCAGTTCATTCTTCTGCAAGAATTAACTATTAAAACTTTCATTATCAGGATTTTCTGGGCCCTCCTTTCGTTACAACTGTTCAAACATGGATGCAGATTTGAAGTACCCAAGGGGTATATATACTCACAGAAGCAGAGGAACAAAGTGTCCACACACATCGCGTACACACTGAAGAAGCCATGTGCAACAAGGTAGGAGCCCACGATCAGAGTCTGTAACACAGGAAGAGCAGAAATATCACTGCTTCAATCAGCCAGCAGTCCTACAGATGGAGTCCCCGAGCTGCTGCCCCATTCACATTGCTGCACAGTTAAGGAATGTTCTGCCTGATCCAGCAATAAGAATATACAGCACAGAGTGCACGATATCTCACTGGGAGGCCGGATTCTCCACACTGCTGCTACTGATCCACATCTCACACACACACTGAAATCCACAAATAATGCAAAATACTGGCAACTCCTCAGAAAACTTCCCCTCAAGCTATGTTCCTCTCTCATGTCCTGATAAGGCTGTGTCCTGGGTCTACAGTTTCATGGGTCATAGAATCCCTACAATGCAGAAGGAGGCCATTCGGCACATCAAGCCTGCACTGACAACAGTCCCACCCAGGCCCTATCCCCCTAACCCCAGTATTTACCCTGTTAATCCCTCTGACACTAAGAGGCAATTTAGCATGGCCAATCCACCTAACCCGCACATCTTTGGACTGTGGGAGGAAACAGGAGCACCCGGAGGAAACCCATGCGGACACGGGGAGAACATGCAAACTCCACACAGACAGTGACCCAAGGCCAGAATTGAACCCAAGTCCCTGGTGCTGATTGAGGCAGTGGTGCTAACCACTGTGCTGCTTGGCTCCTTCTGGAATCTCAGCTATACAAGTAACTATTCAAGTTGTGTGACAGTGAGAGTTGGCAGTCTGTTGGACAACATTCCCTCTAATGTTATGGGGTGTGCACAGGCCATTCATTTAAAGTGTGTGGCCCCTTTAAGTTTATTTTTTGTAGCCATGTACACTGTAACTTAAAGGGCCAAGTTGTGTTTGACCAGCAGAGGGAGTTTTTCCTGACAGGGAACGCTGCTGTTGGACTGTGGTGGGCTTCAATCCTGAGAGATTCTGTCCTTGCCTGATGTATTCACACATACATTTTCCAGCAGGGTGTCACTGGTCATTAGGAGAAAGAACTTACTCTCTTACCCAATATACCAAACCCAAAAGTGGTGGTCGGTTAACTAGTAGAGTGAGGTAGGAAAATTATGGGATCTTGCTGGCTTCTGTGGCTCAGCTACTCACTACAAACACACCAATCACAATCTTTATTTACAATCAAATATCTACAACACAGCAGGACCAATAGGAGCAAGTGTTGTCAAAGCCTTGTTCTTGTTGGACCCGATGGAAAGGTGTGCATGTGTAGCAAGCTGTACTTAACGCAAACACTGATCGATCTCTCTTACCAGCAGTGGAACCCAGTAATAATTCAGAGTCGGTGCCTTGTCCTCAAACATCCTTATTCGATTGGTGAAGAAGAAGAATCCAAGGACGCCTGGGGAAGAAAAGGAAGAAAGTCTCACTTAACTCCAACCTGAATGGGACAAGTGACCAGTGTTCCACCATGCCTTTTTCCCAGGGTGGAAGAGTCAATTACAAGGGGGCATAGGTTTAAGGTGCGAGGGGCAAGGTTTAAAGGAGATGCACGAGGCAAGTTTTTTTACACAAAGGGTGGTGGGTGCCTGGAACTCGCTGCTGGGGGAGGTAGTGGAAGCAGTTACGATAGTGACTTTTAAGGGGCGTCTGGACAAATACATGAATAGGATGGGAATAGAGGGATATGGTCCCCGGAAAGATAGGGGGTTTTAGTTCAGTCAGGCAGCAAGGTCGGTGCAGGCTTGGAGGGCCGAAGGGCCTGTTCCTGTGCTGGAATTTTCTTTCTTCATGCTGCTCCTCCAATTATGGATTCTGCAGCAAGCAGCAGAATTGTTATCAACGTTTACTGCCAGACTCTCCTGAAGCAACAGAATCTCACTGCAGTTTCATTTCCCCTCACTGCTAATGCACAGGCGCAGTAAGTAATTAGGAAAACAAATAGAATGTTATCATTTATTGTGAAGGGAAATTGATTACAAAAGTAGGGAGATTATGTTTCAGTTATACGGGGCATTGGGAGGCCTCATCTGGAGTAGTGTGTACAGTATTGGTCTCTTTATCTAAGGAAAGATGTAAATGTGTTAGGGGCAGCTCAAATTAATGTGTGGAATGGGCAGGTTGTCTTATGAGGAAAGGTTGGAGAGGTTAGGTTTGTATCTACTGGAGTCCAGAAGAGTGAGAGGCGACTTGATTGAAACTTTTAAGATCCTAGAATCATAAAATCTCCAAGGTGCAAGAGGCCATTCTGCCCATTGAGCCTGTACCAACAACAATCCCACCCAGGCCCTATCCCCATAACCCCATGGCATTTACCCTGATAATCCCCCTGACACTAAAGGGCAATTTAGCATGGCCAATCCACCGAACCTGCACATTTTGAGAGGAGTATTGATAGGGTGGGTGTGGACAGGATGCTTCTTCTTGCGGAAGATTCTAGAACTGGGGGGTCACTATTTAAAAAGGGGACACTCATCTAAGAGAAGAATTTTTCCCCTAAGGGTCACAAATCTGAGGAACTCTCTTCCTCAAAATGAAGTGGGGGCAGAATATTTTTAAGGCGGTGTGGATTCTTGATTAACGAGGGGGGGTCAAAGATTATCGGGGGGGTCAGCAGGAATGTGGGGTTGAGGTTACAATCAGATCTTACTGAATGGTGGAGCAGGTTCTAGAGGCTGAGTGGCCTACTCCTAATTTGTATTTCATACAGGAGTGTCAGCAGCTTATTACACACTAGATCCTGAACTAGCTCTCACGACACACATAGCCTCACGATACTTCTCTTCCTCAGCCCAGGGGTGCAGAGTGCAATTGCAGAACCAAGCGATGCCTTAGTTAGATCAGCAAACTCAGCACAGACTAGACTCAGAGCAAGAGATTTGCTGGATTTGTATGGGCCAATATCACGCTTGCCTTGCTCTCACTAAACAGTCAAACAATTTCCATAATCATCCAAGCTCAACAGCCCCTGATAGCGAGAGGACAAGGAGGCATTTGCCTCTGTGTAACAAATGGACAAGGTAGCCTGCTTACTCCCACTCACTTCACTCAGGTGGAGTGTCAAGCATCGAACTACAATGGGCTACTGCAGCTCTGCAGAAAGGGTTGCCATATGCGGCACGGTGGCACAGTGGTTAACACTGCTGCTTCAGAGTACCAGGGACCCGGGTTCAATTCCGGCCTTGGGTCACTGCGTGGAGTTTGCACGTTCCCCCCATGTCTGTGTGGGTTTCCTCCGGGTGCTCCGGTCTCCCCCCACAGTCCAAAAATGTGCGGGTTAGGTGGATTTGCCATGCTAAATTGACCCTAGTGTCAGGGGGACTAGCAGGGTAAATATGTGGGGTTACCGGAATAAGGCCTGGGTGGGATTGTGGTCGGTGCAGACTCAATGGGCTGAATGGCCTCCTTCTGTACTGTAGGGATTCTATGATTCTATGTAACAACTACTGCATCATTACTCAAAGCGACACAGCCTATAATGATTGGGCAGTAGCTACACACCATTCACCACAGGACAACATGGATGTGTCTGACCAAAGTATCACAAAAAACATGCCCTTGACAACTCGCGGGCCCCACTCCAACACAGTTCACAATCTGAAAAGTTCATCTCACTGCCCAAAGCACACCCGAGTAACCAGGTACCAAACGCACCCCAGTAACCAGGTACCAAACGCACCCCAGTAACCAGGTACCAAACGCACCCCAGTAACCAGGTACCAAACGCACCCCAGTAACCAGGTACCAAACGCACCCCAGTAACCAGGTACCAAACGCACCCCAGTAACCAGGTACCAAACGCACCCCAGTAACCAGGTACCAAACGCACCCCAGTAACCAGGTACCAAACGCACCCCAGTAACCAGGTACCAAACGCACCCCAGTAACCAGGTACCAAACGCACCCCAGTAACCAGGTACCAAACGCACCCCAGTAACCAGGTACCAAACGCACCCCAGTAACCAGGTACCAAATGCACCCCAGTAACCAGGTACCAAGTACACCCCAGTAACCAGGTACCAAACGCACCCGAGTAACCAGGTACCAAACGCACCCCAGTAACCAGGTACCAAGTACACTCCAGTAACCAGGTACCAAACGCACCCGAGTAACCAGGTACCAAACGCACCCCAGTAACCAGGTACCAAACGCACCCGAGTAACCAGGTACCAAGTACACCCCAGTAACCAGGTACCAAGTACACCCCAGTAACCAGGTACCAAGTACACAATGGGAACCAGTGCAAAACTGAGTTCATGAATTTCAGAACGGTTGGTATTTTAAGCAAATTTATTTATGTGTCACATTAACATTAACACTGCAATTAAGATACTGAAAATTAAAAAATTTCAGTCATTTATTCAGTATTGTTCTCCCCTCATCTGAAGCCGCTAAATCTTGCTGGGAGCTGGGTGGAGAGAGAGGGGCTTTGCAGGAACGCTGGATGAGGGTGGGCGAGGGGCTGTTGAACAGGGAAGCCAGATCCCAAATGAAAGAGCCATTTCCGAAATCACCACCACCATCCCACCTAACACTGGCTCATACAGTACAGACTGCCATTTGGTAGGAGATTCATTTAAAAACACAGGTGAGGCCACACCTGGCGTATTGTGTGCAGTTTTGGTGTCCTTATCTGAGGAAGGATGTTCTTGCTACAGAGGGAGTACAGCGAAGGTTTACCAGGCTGATTCCTGCTATGGCAGGTCTGTCATATGAGGAGAGGGTAAGTCGGTTAGGATTATATTCACTGGAGTTTAGAAGAGCGAGAGGGGATCTCATAGAAACTTATAAAATTCTAACAGGGTTAGAGAGGGTAGATTCACAAAGAATGTTCCTGATAGTGGGGGAGTCTAGAACGAGGGGTCATAATTTGAGGATAGAATCATAGAATCCCTACAGTGCATAAGGAGGCCATTCGGCCCATCGAGCCTGTACCAACAACATTCCCACCCAGGCCCATCCCTGTGACACACATATTTACCCTAGCTAGTCCCCCTGACACTAAGAGCAATTTAGCATGGCCAATCAACCTAACCAGCACATCTTTGGAGTGTGGGAGGAAACCGGAGCACCCGGAGGAAACCCACACAGACACAGGGACAATGTGCAAACTCCACACAGACAGCAACCTGAGGCCAGAATTGAACCCGGGCCTTTGGCACTGTGAGGCAGCAGTGCTAACCACTGCGCCACCCAAGGATAAGGGATAAACCTTTTAGAACGGAGGTGAGGAGAAATTTCTTCACCCAAAGGGTGGTGAATGTGTGGAATTCACGATCACAGAAAGCAGTAGCTCTTGGGGATCAAGGGGAGGAAGGGGGAGGAAGGGGGGAGGAAGGGGGAGGAAGGGGGAGGGAAGGGGGAGGAAGGGGGAGGAAGGGGGAGGAAGGGGGAGGAGGGGGGAGGAGGGGGGAGGAGGGGGGAGGAGGGGGGAGGAGGGGGGAGGAGGGGGGAGGGAGGGGGGAGGAGGGGGGGAGGAGGGGGGAGGAGGGGGGAGGAGGGGGGAGGAGGGGGGAGGGAGGGGGAGGAGGGGGGAGGAGGGGGGAGGAGGGGGGAGGAGGGGGAGGAGGGGAGGGAGGGGGAGGAGGGGGAGGGAGGGGGAGGAGGGAGGGGGAGGAGGGGGAGGAGGGGGAGGAGGGGGAGGAGGGGAGGAGGGGGAGGAGGGGAGGAGGGGGAGGGAGGGGAGGGGGAGGAAGGGGAGGAAGGGGAGGAAGGGGAGGAAGGGGGAAGGGGGAGGAAGGGGAGGGAAGGGGAGGAAGGGGAGGAAGGGGGAGGAGGGGGAGGGAGGGGGAGGAAGGGGAGGAAGGGGAGGAAGGGGAGGAAGGGGAGGAAGGGGGGAATCAGGATAAATGAATTCGATGATCAGCCATGATCAAGATGAATGGCGGAGCAGGCTCGAAGGGCCTCCTCCTGCTTCTAATTTTTGATGTTTCTAAAACCATCTCCAATGTACAGAGAGCAGATTACGGAACAAAAACAGATACTGACCCACTCCTCCAACAATGAGCAGTTTGCTCAGGAACAGAAGGAAATCCGTGACCTTATCCAGAACCAAACACCCTGTCAGAGAACACAGTGACTCAGTAACCAATCACACAGCCAAGCCTCCCCTCCCCCACTCCGCGCATGTGCTCCCTCCCCCTCACCCTGACCGCGTGCTCCCTCCCCCCCCCCCCCCAACCGTGCGCTCCCTCCCCCTCACCCTGACCACGCGCTCCCTCCTCCTCCCCCTCACTCTGACCACGCACTCCCTCCCCCTCCCCCTCCCTCCCAGGTCTCAGTAATTCACACTCACCGAACAATATTCCTCATTAGTAAGAAGAACGCGTTCTTTGCTGAGGTGCAGAAGTTTTTCCCATAAATTGCAACCTGAAGAAACAGAACAGTTAGAATGTTGGTAAACACTGGTCATTTAATCTCACTTAAAGCCCCTCCTCACCATGTAGACTCTTGTGGTTTTCCAGCTTTTGATTTGATTTACTTTTGTCACATGTGTTAACATAGTGAAAATTACTGTTTCTTGCGCGCTATACAAAGCATACCGTTCATAGAGAAAGGAAGAGTGCAGAATGAAGTGTTACAGTCATAGCGAGGGTGTAGAGAAAGATCAACTTAATGAAAAGTAAGTCCATTCAAAAGTCTGACAGCAGCAGGAAGAAGCTGTTCTTGAGTCGGTTGGTACGTGACCTCAGACTTTTGTATCTTTGTCCCGACGGAAGAAGATGGAAGAGAGAATGTCCGGGGTGCATGGAGTCCTAAATTATGCTGACTGCTTTTCCGAGACAGCAGGAAGTGTAGACAGAGTCAATGGGCGAGAGGCTGGTTTGCGTGATGGACTGGGCTACATTCATGACCTTTTGTAGATCCTTGTGGTCTTGGGCAGAGCAGGAGCCCCATACCAAGCTGTGATACAACCAGAAAGAATGCTTTCTATGGTGCATCTGTAAAAGTTGGTGAGAGTTGTAGCGGACATGCCAAATTTCCTTAGTCTCCTGAGAAAGTAGAGGCATTGGTGAGCTTTCTTAACTCACCTGGGGACCAGGACAGGTTGTTGGTGATTTTGACACTTAGAAACTTGAAGCTCTCAAGCATTTCTACTTTGTCCTCGTTGATATAGACAGGGACATGTTCACCTTGTGACTGCCTCACACAGGTACATTTTGAGCAGAGAGTCAGAAAGTTTTTTCAATGTGGAGGCGATTAAGTTCAATCCTGCCTTCACCCACCCTGCAAACCTATGAGGGGCTCATGACGAGAGCACGGAGACCAGCAGCTATAAGCCTGACCAACTTTCCTGAGGTGGAGATGCCGGCGTTGGACTGGGGTAAACACAGTAAGAAGTTTAACAACACCAGGGGACTTTAACCTGGTGTTGTTAAACTTCTTACTGAACTTTCCTGAGGCCAGAGGCATTGAAATCAACCGTAATAAGAAAGACTGGCATTTTAATCGTGTCTTTCACAACCACGAGAAGTCCCAAAGCATTTTATGACTCAGAAAGTACTTCTGAAGTGTAGTCACTATTGCAGGAATCACTGCAGCCAGTTTACACACACAAAGCTACCACACATAGCAATGTGAAAATGACCAGGTGATTTTTTTTGAGATTGTTTTGAGAGGGAGGGAGGAATAGAGGGGAGGAAAGGAGAGGGGGAGCGGGAGAAAGAGAATAATTCAGGGAGAGAGAAAAGTTCAGAGGGAATGTCACTGCTACTATTTCACGCAGCACGATCTCAGAAAGGGCCTAGAGGTAAATGACCAGATAGTATCATAGAATCCCAACAGCACAGAAGAGGCCATTCGGCCCATCGCTCCAAAGATGTGCGGGTTCGGTTGATTGGCCGTGCTAAATTGCCCCTTAGGTGTCAGGGGGTTAGTAGGGTAAATAAATAGGGTTATGGGGATGGGGCCTGGGTGGGATTGTGGTCGGTGCCGACTTGATGGGCAGAATGGCCTCCTTCTGCACTGTATGATAGTATCATAGAATCCCAACAGTGCAGAAGAGGCCGTTCGGCCCATCGAGTCTGCACCAACTCTCTTACCCAGGCTCTCCACCCCACCCTATCCCTGTAACCCAGTGGTTCCCAAAGGGAGCGGCGCGCCACACTGGTGCGGCAAGAGAGGATGGCAAGTGTGGCAGGAAGATTCAAGGACAATCAAAGAAACATTTAAGCATGGTTTAAACAAGCATTGTTTTATACTTTCTGGATGTCCCATGGTCATATCATAAAGTAGTTGTGTTCTATGTTATGAGTCAAGCACTGCTAGGAGTTTTTTTTTTGTTTTTGAATGTATTTATCAATAAAAGATTCGGTGTGGCGCGAGCAAATTCTTATTCCAAAAATGCGGCCCAGTGAAAAAAGTTTGGGAACCATTGCTGTAACCCCACACATTTACCATGACAAATCCATCTAACCTACATATCCTGGGACACTAAAGGGCAATTTACCATGGCCATTCCACCTAACCTGCACATCTTTAGAGCAGGGGTCTCCAAACTACGGCCAGCGGGTCACATCCGGCCCGCAGCGGGTCACAGCCGGCCCGGATAAAATAAATTTTATTCATTCATTTATAAAACTAATTTTTTTCTTTGGCCCGCGAAAATGTGCAAAATATACGATGTGGCCCTCGTACTGAAAAGTTTGGAGACCGCTGCTTTAGAGTGTGGGAGGAAACCGGAGCACCCGGAGGAAACCCGCACAGGGAGAATGTGCAGAGTCCACACAGACAGTGACCCAAGGCCAGAATCGAACCCGGGTCCCTGGTGCTGAGAGGCAGCAGTGCTAACCCAATAAGTCTACCACTGAGCCACAGGAAGCTGCAAATAAATAATTCCCACATGTAGAACCAGAGTGTTGACAGAAAGAGAACGCTTACCATTATATAAGCATTCCTGTTCAAAAACTTCAGGAATTTCTCCAAACACCAGAAGCAACATTTCAGGCAGGATAGTATAAATTGTGCTGCTTTATTCTTTGCACCTGTAAACCAGAGATGGAAACTTTCATAAAATGCTCAGACTGAATACAGCGCGTCAGCACACATACACACCATCCAACAAAGCTTCACATAAACAGACACGCTGAGGAACTCAAGGATGTAAAGCTAAAGGAAGGTTAGAGTTTAGAGGTTGCGATGGCTCTTACCTTTCACTTTCTGATCTACATATTCCAAAACAACTCTGATAACTTGGACAATGGCCAAGAGGAGAGATCCAAACGCTAAGGAGCCAGTGTGGTATCTGCAAAGACAGAAAAGGTGGTCGGAAAAGGAATTGTCAAGACAATATCAATAGCACAACAAGCAGGATAGGGGCATCACTGACCCGGGAAACTGGTAACGCGCACTTGTGTCACAAAAACAGGAAATACTGGAGAAACTCAGCAGGTCTGACAGCGTCTGCGGAGAGAGAATAGAGCCAATGTTTCGAGTCAGAGCTCTGGCGAAGGGTCATCCAGACTCAAAACGTTGGCTCTATTCTCTCTCCACAGACGCTGTCAGACCTGCTGAGTTTTCCAGCATTTCCTGTTTTTGCTTCAGATCGCAGCATCCGCTGTATTTTGCCTTTATCTTAATGTGCGCCTTGATGTACAAGGCAAGTTTTTTACGCAGACGGTTGGTGGGTGCCTGGAACTCACTGCCGGGGGTTGGGGGGGTTGTGGAAACAGATACGATAGTGACTTTTAAGGGGCGTCTTGACAAATACTTGGATAGGATGAGAATGGGGGGATACGGTCCCTGGAAGGGTAGGGGGTTTTAGTTCACAAGGGCAGCATGGTCGGTGCAGGCTTGGAGAGCCGGGGGGTGGGGGGAGCAGTCTGCAGCAGGGCAGGGCTGGGAGGAGAGACAGAGGAATAGAGAAACTGTCGCTGTTTTCCGTCTGGGGAATAATTCCAACCATCCCTCCAGTGAGGGATTGAAATCCCGATCGCCATTTTGTGGATTCTGATTCCATTTCTTTTGTTGGAGACTCGGAGATGGGAACACAAATGGTACAAAAGACAAGATACCTTACCGACTAATAAAACAGAAATGTCCCAAATACTCAGCAAGTAAAATAGTATCCGTGGAAATTTAACAGATCATATTTCATGCTGTTGTCTGGAAAATGTCTATTATTTCTCGATTTCTCCCTCATGGGGTGTCTGCTACTCCCCCCCCCCCCCCCCCCCCGCCCCACCTCCTGTTAAAATGCTGCTCGTGTTTCCCCCAGGAAGTTGAAACCCGCTCCTTCCTGCACTTCCCCACACAACCACTGGGTGTCACCCAGACCAAACAAACCAAACTGGGAGCGGCTCAGGGCCACATTCGGACTGGGTCAAAATGCGGCATTCACCATCCGCACCCCTGCATTCCTGTAGGAATGGCCCACAATCAGAACACCTCTCACTAGGTGCTCCTGCGTCTCCTCGTCCTCCCCACCACCATTTCCTCCTTTGACCTCGACAATCCCCTCTCTAGTTTTAGTTCCCGTTGCCTAAAAGATCAGCTAAAGTCGCCACACCCTGGAGTTCCCTTCATAAACGCCTCTCCTTACAACGCATCTCTTCAACCAACTTGCCTCAGCACATTGGAAGGTTTACATAAATACAAGCAGGTGTTGCTGTAGAATGCTTAGTCAGTGGATTCCTGGTCTGCAGTGATACAATTTCAAGCTTTTCTGGTTATTAAACTATTATTAAACTAGGAAAAAGTACGTGGAGTTAAAGTAACACCCGGGTAAGCCCCTAACACCCGGGTAAGCCCCTAACACCCGGGTAAGCCCCTAACACCCGGGTAAACCCCTAACACCCGGGTAAGCCCCTAACACCCGGGTAAACCCCTAACACCCGGGTAAACCCCTAACACCCGGGTAAACCCCTAACACCCGGGTAAAGCCACAATCTCTGGGTAGTTATTAACATCCGGGTAAAGCCACAATGTAGCCACAACCACTAGTTTTTGACCGGAATTATACTTCCAGGAAGCCATTATTATCTCGCCAATTAAGCTTTGTGCCATACCACTAATGTACCTTCATATATCAGCACTGCCAGACCAATGCACTCTCTCATTCCTGTCATGTGAATTCCACTGGGGACAGGGAGTTTTGTAGCTGAGGCCAATGGAACAGGAATTGGAAAGTGTGGTAGGTGTTACAGGAAGCAGCATGTCAGCAGGTTAGAAATTACTGGTGCAGCAACTGTGTCAGGGACAGCAACACTAACAGCTGATTACTCTTAAAGAGAAAGTTTACAAAGTGATTCAACGTACAGCTTTCTTCAATTTCAGTTCAATTGTAAAATCCTTTCCTCAAGGTGCTGACTCCCCCTGGGGTACAGTTCCCTCTCACCCAACTCTTCCTGGGGTACAGTTCCCTCTCACCCAACTCTTCCTGGGGTACAGTTCCCCCTCTCCTGACTCTTCCTGGGGTACAGTTCCCTCTCTCCTGACTCTTCCTGGGGTACAGTTCCCCCTCTCCTGACTCTTCCTGGGGTACAGTTCCCCCTCTCCCGACTCTCCCTGGGGTACAGTTCCCCCTCTCCTGACTCTTCCTGGGGTACAGTTCCCCCTCTCCCGACTCTCCCTGGGGTACAGTTCCCTCTCTCCTGAAGGTGCTGACTTACTATCTGAAGTAGGGCCTACAGATTCAGTAGGACATTAGCTGACACAGGTCCCCGCTGCATCAACACTGCACTGCACTGCAGTGGCAATTCCCACTTGTGTTTGTTGTGTGAACCTGTTCTCAAATTCACACTTCCCCTTCTATAGACATCAGCTGAGAATAACACCCCTTAATTAAAGACACACTGTGAGAGATTGAGGACATTAGTGTTACAAACATATCACTTCCACAGCTAGTACGATGTGTTTGTGAAGGATCTTTCTGAGCACTGACCAGCTGTCCTGTTTATCCCCATGACCATCACACCCCCAATCAGAAGGCACAATTCCAATCCGAAATCCATAGCTTGTTCTTGGGTATTCAGGGATACGGAGCAAAGGCAGAAGGTTGGAGTACAGAACAGCCCATCATCCGACTGAGTAACACGGTGGTTAGCACTGCTGCCTCACAACGCCAGGGTCCGATTCCCGACTTGGGTCACTGTCTGTGCGGAGTCTGCACGTTCTCCCTATGTCTGCGTGGGTTTCCTCCCACAGTCCGAAAGACGTGCAGGTTAGGGGTGCATTGGCCATGCTAAATTCTCCCTTAGTGTATCCGAACAGGCGCTAGAGTGTGGTGACTAGGGGATTTTCACAGTAATTTCTTTGCAGTGTTAATGTAAGCCTTACTTGTGACAAATAAACTTTTTTTAAAAAAGCAAAGCAGACGCCAGGGTTTGAATGGTTTCCTTCTGCTGAAATTCTTACCTGAGGGCTCGTCCCATTGAAGAAAAGACGGGGAAAGCTGGTACATCAGCTGGTTTATTAAAGGCCCAATAATAGGAAGCGAAAGCTCCCGCGAGTGTGACCTGTCCCAGGGCGATGACAAAGTTGGTCAGCCAGAAGAAGAGGAAGACGTTGTAGAATTGGAACAAGATGAGGTATTTATGATAGTAAGACTCGCCCCCATAGAACGCAAACAGACACTGCGCTTCTGGGCACTGCTTTGTGATGTTGGAAACATTGAAGTTCTACAAGGGCGGGGAGACAACAGTTAGTATCTTGGCTTGCAGAAATAATAGCTGCATAAACCGTAACCAAATATCCAGACCTCGTAGGACAGTAATGCAGCTGTCCAACACACCCCCCCCCCCCCACCCCACACACACACCCCCCAATCTCCCGGCATTTACGACACAGAAACAGGACTCACGTTGGGATCACAGGTCTTCATGTTGTAATCACAGGTCGTCTCATTGGCAAACACTTTATAAACTGCTTCACCAGAGGTCGACAAGAAGCTTCAGAAAAACAGTCAAGGAAATTGGAGAATTTCTTTAGATGTAAAGTTTGAAGATTAAAAAGCAGGAACTTGCTCCAAGGATTTATACAGAACCTCATCATGGTTCCCACCATGAACTTCACGTGGGTAATTAGGATAAGCACTGGCCAGCTAGTGACTCCCACATCCCATGAACAAATATAAAAAATATACAATGAGTGACTCTGAGGTGTTAGGGTAATGAATACATCAACTACAGTCTGAAAGAAAGCAATAGGTGAATAAACAGTTTCTTCATATGCAGATGTTTCAGAGAAATATTGGTCAGAATAACAGACAACTCCTTGAATGTGTGCAGGGCAACAAGGAATAAGCGGGGAATTACCCTACAGGGAGCCAGCATCACTTCAATGGACCATATGGCCACCTTCTGTGCTGGAAATAGTTCTATGGTGTCACAAGAACCTTAATACAAGCTTTGGGTCTCTGACAGCGCTCGCCCCCCCCGACAGCGCAGTGCTCCCTCAGCGCTCGCCCTCCGACAGCGCAGCGCTCCCTCAGCGCTCGCCCTCCGACAGCGCAGTGCTCCCTCAGCGCTCGCCCTCCGACAGCGCAGCGCTCCCTCAGCGCTCGCCCTCCGACAGCGCAGCGCTCCCTCAGCGCTCGCCCCCCCCGACAGCGCAGTGCTCCCTCAGCACTCGTCCCCCCGACAGCGCGGCGCTCCCTTAGCGCTCGCCCCCCGACAGTGCAGGGCTCCCTCAGCACTGAGCCCCCGACAGCACTGACCCCCTGATACTACCTCAGCGCTCACCCTCCCGACCGCTGAGGGAGCGCCGCGCTGTCAGGGGGCGAGCACTGAGGGAGTGCCGCACTGTCGGGAGGTGAGCGCTGAGGGAGCGCCGCGCTCTCGGCCCCCGACAGTGCAGGGCTCCCTCAGCACTGACCCCCCAACAGCACTGACCCCCTGATACTACCTCAGCACTCGTCCCCCCTCTCCCCCCCACAGCGTGGCGCTCCCTCAGCACTCGCCCCATCCCCCCCGACAGCGTGGCGCTCCCTCAGCACTCGCCCCATCCCCCCCCCCCCAGCGTGGCGCTCCCTCAGCGCCCAACCTCCGACAGCGCGGCGCTCCCTCAGCGCCCACCCTCCGACAGCGTGGCGCTCCCTCAGCACTCGCCCCATCCCTCCCGACAGTGGGGCGCTCCCTCTGTACTCGCCCCATCCCTCCCGACAGTGGGGCGCTCCCTCAGCACTCGCCTCACCTCCCGACAGCGGGGCGCTCCCTCAGCACTCGCCCCATCCCTCCCGACAGTGGGGCGCTCCCTCTGTACTCGCCCCATCCCTCCCGACAGTGGGGCGCTCCCTCAGCACTCGCCCCATCCCTCCCGACAGCGTGGCGCTCCCTCAGCGCCCACCCTCCGACAGCGGGGCGCTCCCTCAGCGCTCGCCTCACCCCCCGACAGCGGGGCGCTCCCTCAGCACTCGCCCCATCCCTCCCGACAGCGGGGTGCTCCCTCAGCACTTGCCCCATCCCTCCCGACAGCGGGGCGCTCCCTCAGCACTCGCCCCATCCCCCCCAACAGCGTGGCGCTCCCTCAGCGCCCACCCTCCGACAGCGGGGCGCTCCCTCAGCGCTCGCCTCACCCCCCGACAGCGGGGCGCTCCCTCAGCACTCGCCCCATCCCTCCCGACAGTGGGGCGCTCCCTCAGCACTTGCCCCATCCCTCCCGACAGCGTGGCGCTCCCTCAGCACTCGCCCCATCCCCCCGACAGCGCGGCGCTCCCTCAGCGCTCGCCTCACCCCCCGACAGCGGGGCGCTCCCTCAGCACTCGCCCCATCCCTCTCGACAGCGCGGCGCTCCCTCAGCACTCGCCTCACCCCCCGACAGCGGGGCGCTCCCTCAGCACTCGCCCCATCCCCCCCAACAGCGTGGCACTCCCTCAGCGCTCGCCTCACCCCCCGACAGTGGGGTGCTCCCTCAGCACTCGCCCCATCCCCCCCCCCCCGACAGTGGGGCGCTCCCTCAGCGCTCGCCTCACCTCCCGACAGTGGGGCGCCCCCTCAGTACTCACATCCACATTAATGACTTAGATTGGAAATGGTCAACACTACGTGGTTAAATTAAATTCCAGTGATAATCAGCTAGTTAATGTCAGGATACACAGCTGTAACACCCCAGTAAGCAACACAGAGTAACAGCAGGAGGAATGTGATGATCGGGTAGAGCAGAGTTGACATAATGCATCCGACGGCTCTGTGGGAACAGGAACATTGACAACAAGTAACTGATTTTGGTCTGAAAAGACTCAACCCAATAATTTTTTCACTTTCTCTCATAAAGCCAAATATAAAGAACAGTACAGCACAGGACGGGCCCTTCGGCCCTCCAAGCCTGAAAAAAAAACCTTCTGCCCTTATCCGGTCCGTATCCCTCTATTCCGTCCTTTTTCATGTACCCATCCAGATGCCTCTTAGATGTTGCTAATGTGTCTGCTTCCACCACCTCCTCTGGCCGTGCATTCCAGGCACCCGCCACTCTCTGCGTGAAAAACATCCCCCGCACATCTCCCTTAAACTTTCCCCCTCTCACCTTGAACCTGTGCCCCCTGGTAATTGACACTTCCACCCTGGGGAAAAAGCCTCTGACTCTCCACCCTGTCTGTGCCTCTCATAATTTTGTAGACCTCTATCAGGTCTCCCCTCAGTCTCCGTCTTTCCAGTGAAAAAAATCCTAGTTTATTCAACCTCTCCTCCTATCCAACGCCCTCGAGACCAGGCAACATCCTGGTGAAACTTCTTTGCACTCTCTCCAAAGCTTCTACAACCAAAGCTTCTACATCCTTCTAGCAGTGTGGTGACCAGAACTGCACACAATACTCCAAATGCAGCCTAACCAAGGTTTTATATAGCTGCAACATGATTTCCCAACTCCTGTACTCAATGCCCCGGCTGATGAAGGAAGCATGCCCTATGCCTTCTTAATCACCTTGGCCACCTGTGTTACCACTATTAGGGAACTGTGGACCTGCACGGCCAGATCCCTCGGTATGTTAATGTTCCAAAGGGTTCTGCCATTTACAGTATAATTCACACCTAAATTTGATCCTCCAAAATGCATCACCTCGCATTTGTCCGGAGTAAACTCCATCTGCCATGTCTGTGCCCAAGTCTCCAATCTATCTATATCCTGTTGTATCCTCTGACAATCCCCGGCGCTGTCAGCAACTTCGTCAATCTTTGTGACACCCACAAACTTAATAATCAGACCACCCACATTTTCCTCCAGATCATTTATATATACTACTAACAACAGGAGTCCCAACACTGATCCCTGCGGAACACCACTAGCTACAGATCTCCATTCTGAGAACAGTCTTCCACCGCTACTCTCTGTATTCTATAACCAAGATGTGGAGATGCCGGTGTTGGACTTTAACCTGGTGTTGTGAGACTTCTTACTGTTCTATAACCAAGCCAGTTCTGTATCCATCTAGCCAGCCCACCCCGAATCCCATGTGATTTTAGTTTTTGTACCAGTCTGCCATGTGGGATCTTGTCAAACGCCTGACTAAAGTCCATATAAACTACATCCACAGCCCTTCCCTCATCAATTATCTCTGTCATCTCTTCAAAAACTCAATCAAGTTGGTGAGACATGACCTTCCCCGTACAAAACCATGCTGCCTGTCACTAACTAATCCATTTTCCTTCAAATGTGCATATATCCTGTCCCTCAGTATCTTCTCCAAAAGCTTCACCACCATTTACGTCAGGCTCACCGGCCTATAATTTGTTGGATTATCCCTGCTTCCTTTCTTAAACAGGGAACAACATTGACTATTCTCCAGTCCTCTGGAACTTCGCCTGTGGTCAAAGAGGATGTGAAGATATCTGTTAAGGTCCCAGCTATTTCTTCCCTTGGCTCCCTCAGTAACCTGAGATAGATCCCATCCAGCCCTGGGGACTTGTCTATCTTAATGCAATTTAGGATACTCAACACTTCCTCCTTCGATATATTGACATTCTTTAGAGCGTTCACACACCCATCCCTGACCTCAACATCTGTCGTGTCCTTCTCCTTGGTGAATACTGTTACAAAATACTCATTAAGGATTTCACCCATTTCCTATGGCTCCACGCACAACTTCCCTGTTGTGAATGTGAACCAATATCAGTGAGGAACTCCACTCTACTCCCACTGCCCTCCAAATTCTGTACCCCTACCCCCACCTGAACATCCAAAAACCCTCGTCACCCAAGTTTCAGCCCCTTCCCCAACTGAACCTGTTCTCCCCCCACCCCAACCTGTTTTAAAACAACCAACTGTGCCTCAACCCCCATCCCAGCCTCCCCACCTTCAAACCAATGCACCTCCCCACCCCCTCCCACAACTGCTCCCCCCACAACTCCACCCACCCGCTCCCAAAACTCCCCACGCCCTGCCTTAATCTCTCTGAAATCCACACCTCCAACAACGCCAGCTCCAAATCCCAATCACTTCAAGGCCCATTACCCCACCTCCCCCTTCCTCAAACCCCCTGCCTCAAACCTCTCCTTGTCTTTGCCTCAGACGAACATCCCCGTCTCCAATACCCAGACCACACCACCTCAGACCTCCAGCCACACCTCCAAACTTAGTGCCTCGACCCCCTCGCCTCACTTGCTTCCTGCCCGAACCCTGCTCAAACCCACCCCCTTCCCCAGCACTCAGCCCCACCCCGTCTCTGCTTCAACCCTAACCCATTCCTCTGTACATGCTGAACTCACCTGCTTGCTTCCTTTATCAGGGCAATCGCAATCAGAATCCTTTTGCGTAGGAATATTAACATCAGAATGATGATAACCTCCAAGATTGCCAGGATGATCACTGCAATTAAAGACAAAAAAGCAGTCAATCCCTGGCTCTGAGAACGTGAATCAGAACTCCACACACCGGCTATAACCCCCACCCCCAGGATGCCAATTTCAAGATCTGTCCAGTGAACATGTTACTGATTTTATGGATGCCTCCAGTGTCCAGCAAGGTTGACTGTGACTGAGAAGAGGAGAATAGAGGGTGGTGGGCGAGTGGAATCGGCTGCCGTCAGTGGTGGTGGAGGCGAACTCAACAGGGTCTTTTAAGAGACTCCTGGATGAGTTCATGGGACTTAATAGGATGGAGGGTTATAGGTAGGCCTAAAAGGTAGGGATATGTTCGGCACAACTTGTGGGGCCGAAGGGCCTGTTTTGTGCTGTAGTTTTCTATGTTTCTATGTTAATAGGAAGGTAAAAGTCACTAAACATCTCCATGATAAACAAGCAATCCATCTCCCATTGTAAGGTATCGTCATTACCTGCTTTCCAGAGGCAGTGACTGCAACATCCACCCTCCTGGTCAGCCCTTACCGATTGACAGCGGCTTTAACTCTCATTTAGACTTATCGCCAATAGAGAACAAGAGTAGAAAAAATCCTGCCAAATCATTTGAATTAGAATCATAGAAACCCTACAATGCAGAAGGAGGCCATTCAGCCATCAAGCCTGCACGGACAACAATCCTACCCAGGCCCTATCCCCGCTCATCCCCCTGACACTAGGGGGTAATCCACCTAACCTGCACATCTTTGGACTGTGGGTGGAAACCGGAGCACTCGGAGGAAACCCACGCAGACACGGGGAGAACGTGCAGACTCCACACAGACACTGACCCAAGCCAGGAATTGAACCCAGTTCGCTGCGAACCACCGCACCGCCCTTATGTAAACCTCAAAGGATTGATGAGACTAAAAATCAAATCAATGCGATGAATAAAACACTGGGCAGAGCAACCCATTACTTTTGAACCATAATATAAACTAGCCTAATGAAATTACACTTTTCATTCAACTTCATTTAATATTCTCAACATTTCCTGTGAGAACTGAACCACCAATAAAGACAGTCACTCAAAGGTAAATTTTGAAATTCTTGAAAACACAACAACGAAAATAATGGAAGGCGGAACTAAGTATTTTATTGCAATCACTCCAAGATTTAAAACTGAAACATCCCCATAAATTGTGCACAGAAAACGAGGCTGGAATTTGAAATCTATCGAGGAGATGGGAATTAAAACTATCAGTGGCCATCAGACTTGGTGCCACAACTGAGTTATGTTGCTGAACCTCTTGGGACAGTGTCACAGACAACAGAAAACTGCACTAACCAACTCTCCCACTTTCTATGCCGTTTAGCTTTAACAAAGGGTCATCTAGACTAGAAACGTCAGCTCTTTTCTCT
This sequence comes from Mustelus asterias, assembly GCF_964213995.1. Taxonomy (NCBI): domain Eukaryota; kingdom Metazoa; phylum Chordata; class Chondrichthyes; order Carcharhiniformes; family Triakidae; genus Mustelus; species Mustelus asterias. The sequence goes on from NC_135819.1 coordinate 6,162,749, forward strand.
CCTTACTCTTTGGCGAGGGTACAGAGGAGGTTTACCAGGATGTTGCCTGGTATGGAAGGGCTTAGTTATGAGGAGAGATTGGGGAAACTGGGGTTGTTCTCCCTGGAAAGACGGAGGATGAGGGGAGACTTAATAGAGGTGTATAAAATTATGAAAGGCATAGATAGGGTGAACGGTGGGGAGCTTTTCCCCAGGTCGGTGGTGACGTTCATGAGGGGTCATAGGTTCAAGGTGAAGGGGGGGGGGGAGGTTTAACACAGATATCAGAAGGACATATTTCACACAGAGGGTGGTGGGGGCCTGGAATGCGCTGCCAGGCAAGGTGGTGGAGGCGGACACACTGGGAACGTTTAAGACTTATCTAGACAGCCATATGAACGGAGTGGGAATGGAGGGATACAAAAGAATGGTCTAGTTTGGACCAGGGAGCGGCACGGGCTTGGAGGGCCGAAGGGCCTGTTCCTGTGCTGTATTGTTCTTTGTTCTTACAGATGTTGCCAAACCTGCTGAGATTTTCCAGTGTTTTCTCTTTTGGTGAAAGCAGATCAAATCTCTCTGTATTTCACAAACGGTACGTTGTGCCTGTGTAGCACGCAAGAAACAATCCTTTTCACTGTATCCCAGTACAGTTAGTTTTAACATTATTGTGGAAAAGGACTGAGGGAACAGGGGTTAAAGCTGGGGAATTGGGGAAAGACTAATTTTACTAAACAGAGGAGTGATTTAGCAAAAATGAACAGAAACAGCTACTTGAAGGTAAATCAGTATCAGAGCAGTGGGAGGCATTCAAAGGGGAGATTCAAGGGGTTCAGAGTAAACAGGAAACAGGGTGGGATGGCCACATCTAGAGCCCTGAATGTCAGAGAGTTCACAGAGAAAGCGAAGGCAGAAAAGGAAAGCTTATGTCAAACACCAAGAACTGGAAACTACAGAAAGCCAAGAGGAGAATAGAAAGAGCAGGGATGAAAGCAAAGAGAGGGCATGAAAAAATATTGGCCAGAAGAATCAAGGAGAAACCCAAAGATGTTTAATCAATACATTAAGAATAAGAGGATAATTAAGGAAAGAGTAGGGTCCATAAAAGCCCAAAAAGGTAACATTTGTGTAGGGATGGAGGATGTGGGTAAAAAGTAAAGTTAAGAACAAAGAACAATACAGCACAGGACCAGGCCCTTTGGCCCTCCAAGCCCGTGCCACTCCCTGGTCCAAACTAGACCATTCTTTTGTATCCCTCCATTCCCACTCTGTTCATATGGCTGTCTAGATAAGTCTTAAACGTTCCCAGTGTGTCCGCCTCCACCACCTTGCCTGGCAGCGCATTCCAGGCCCCCACCACCCTCTGTGTAAAATATGTCCTTCTGATATCTGTGTTAAACCTCACCCCTTCATCTTGAACCAATGACCCCTCGTGAACGTCACCACCGACCTGGGGAAAAGCTTCCCACCGTTCACCCTATCCATGCCTTTCATAATTTTATACACCTCTATTAAGTCTCCCCTCATCCTCCGTCTTTCCAGGGAGAACAACCCCAGTTTACCCAATCTCTCCTCATAACTAAGCCCCTCCATACCAGGCAACATCCTGGTAAACCTCCTCTGTACTCTCTCCAAAGCCTCCACGTCCTTCTGGTAGTGTGGCGACCAGAACTGGATGCAGTATTCCAAATGTGGCCGAACCAACGTTCTATACATCTGCAACATCAGACCCCAACTTTTATACTCTATGCCCCGTCCTATAAAGGCAAGCATGCCATATGCCTTCTTCACCACCTTCTCCACCTGTGACATCACCTTCAAGGATCTGTGGACTTGCACACCCAGGTCCCTCTGCGTATCTACACCCTTTATGGTTCTGCCATTTATCGTATGTATAGCTCCTCCCTACATTATTTCTACCAAAATGCATCACTTCGCATTTATCAGGATTGAACTCTATCTGCCATTTCTTTGCCCAAATTTCCAGCCTATCTATATCCTTCTGTAGCCTCTGACAATGCTCCTCACTATCTGCAAGTCCTGCCAATTTTGTGTCGTCCGCAAACTTACTGATCACCCCAGTTACACCTTCTTCAAGATCGTTTATATAAATCACAAACAGCAGAGGTCCCAATACAGAGCCCTGCGGAACACCACTAGTCACAGGCATCCAGCCGGAAAAAGTCCCTTCCACTACCACCCTCTGTCTTCTGTGACCAAGCCAGTTCTCCACCCATCTAGCCACCTCCCCCTTTATCCCATGAGATCCAACCTTTTGCACCAGCCTACCATGAGGGACTTTGTCAAACGCTTTACTAAAGTCCATATAGACGACATCCACAGCCCTTCCCTCGTCAACCATTCTAGTCACTTCTTCAAAAAACTCCACCAGGTTAGTGAGGCATGACCTCCCTCTCAAAACCATGCTGACTATCGTTAATGAGTTTATTCCTTTCTAAATGCGCATACATCCTATCTCTAAGAATCTTCTCCAACAACTTCCCCACCACGGATGTCAAGCTCACCGGCCTATAATTACCCGGGTTATCCTTCCTACCCTTCTTAAATAACGGGACCACATTAGCTATCCTCCAATCCTCTGGGACCTCACCTGTGTCCAGTGACGAGACAAAGATTTGCGTCAGAGGCCCAGCTATTTCATCTCTCGTCTCCCTGAGCAGCCTTGGATAGATTCCATCAAGCCCTGGGGATTTGTCAGTCTTTATATTCTCTAACAAATCTAACACTTCCTCCCTTGTAATGGAGATTTTCTCCAACGGTTCAACACTCCCCTCCGAGACACTCCCAGTCAACACATCCCTCTCCTTTGTGAATATCGACGCAAAGTATTCATTTAGGATCTCCCCTACTTAGAATCATAGAAACCCTACAGTGCAGAAGGAGGCCATTCGGCCCATCGAGTCTGCACCGACCACAATCCCACCCAGGCCCTACCCCCACATATTTACCCACTAATCTACGCATCCCAGGATTCTAAGGGGCAATTTTTAACCTGGCCAATCAACGTAACCTGCACATCTTTGGATGTGGGAGGAAACCGGAGCACCCGGAGGAAACCCACGCAGACACGAGGAGAATGTGCAAACTCCACACAGACAGTGACCCGAGCCGGGAATCGAACCCGGGACCCTGGAGCTGTGAAGCAGCAGTGCTAACCACTGTGCTACCGTGCCGCCTTCTTTGGGCTCCAAGCATAATTCTCCACTTTTGTCCCTGAGAGGTCCGATTTTTTCCCTGACAACCCTTTTGTTCCTAACGTATGAATGAAATGCCTTGGGATTCTCCTTAATCCTGTCTGCCAAGGACATTTCGTGACCCCTTTTTGCCCTTCTAATTCCCTGTTTGAGTTCTTTCCTACTTTCTTTGTACACCTCCAGAGCTCCCTCCGTTTTTAGCTGCCTGGACCTAACATACGCCTCTCTTTTCTTTTTGACCAGTCCCTCAATTTCCCTGGTTATCCATGGTTCTCGAATCCTACCCTTCCTTTCCTTCTTTTTTACAGGCACATGCCTGTCTTGCAGCCCTAACAACTGTTCCTTAAAAGACTCCCACATGCCAGATGTGGATTTACCCTCAAACAGCCTCTCCCAATCAAGAGCTGCCAATTTCTGCCTAATCCCACTAAAGTTAGCCTTCCCCCAATCCAACACCTTACCCTTGGGACGCCACTCATCCTTTTCCATCACTATCCTAAAGCTAACAGAATTGTGGTCACTATTTGCCACATGTTCCCCTACCGAAATGTTGAAGACCTGACCGGGCTCATTCCCCAGTACTAGGTCCAATATAGCCCCCTCTCTCGTCGGGCTATCGACATATTGTTCCAAAGAACCCTCCTGTACGCATTTTACAAATTCCTCCCCCTTCAGAGTCCCAGCTCTCAGCGATTTCCAGTCTATACCAGGGAAATTGAAGTCTCCCACTACAACAACCCTATTTTTCCTGCACCTATCCAGTATCTCCTGACATATCCGTTCTTCCACTTCCCTTGGGCTGTTGGGGGGCCTGTAGTATACCCCCAACATAGTGACTGCGCCCTTCCTGTTTCTAAGCTCCACCCAGAGTGACTCGTTACACAACCCCTCTGAACTGTCCTCCCTCTGCACCGCTGTAATATGCTCTCCAACTAATACTGCTACTCCCCCACCTCTTTTAGCCCCTCCTCTGTCTCGCCTAAAACACTTGTACCCCGGAATATTCAGCTGCCAGTGCTGTCCCTCTTTCAACCAAGTCTCTGTCACCGCAACCACATCCAAATTCCTCGTGAGCATTAAGGCCCTAAGTTCATCTGTCTTACCTGCTACGCTCCTTGCATTGAAGTATAAGCACTCCAGACCTCCAGGCCCAGTGAGGTCATCCTCCCCCAGAGTGCTCTTCTTCTTTGCCAGCCTTGTCCCAGCCCCAAGCTCGTCCCCAGCCTCTACACTTGTAGACCTAATATTTTGATCCCCACCCCCCTGCCATACTAGTTTAAACCCCCCCGATCTGCACTAGCAAAACTTCCAGCCAGGGTATTCGTGCCCTTCCAACTTAGTTGTGACCCATACTTCTTGTACAGGTGCCATCCTCTCGTGAAAACTTCCCATTGATCTAGGAAAATGAAGCCCTCCCTCCTGGACCAGTCCTTTAGCCAAGCATTCAATTGTACTAACTCCCTATTCTTAGCCTCACTGGCACGAGGCATTGGGAGCAGCCCAGAGATGGCCACCCTGGAGGCCCTACTTTTTAGTCTATTTCCCAACTCCCTGAATTGCTCTCGTAGGATCCCCCTGCTCTTCCTATCTACGTCATTTGCACCAATGTGTACAATGACATCCGTTTCCTTATCTTCCCCTTTTAAGATGCCTCCTATCCGCTTGGAGACATCCATTACCCCAGCACCAGGTAGGCAGACTACCATCCTGGAGTCCCGTTTGCACCCACAGAATCGCCTGTCCGTGCCTCTAACCGACGCATCCCCCACCACTATTGCTCTCCTAACCCCTCTCTTTCCTTTCCGCGCCACAGAGCCTGACTCTGTGCCAGTGACCTGGTCACTGTGGCTTACCCCTGGAGAGTCATCCTCCTCCACACTATCCAAAACAATATACTTGTTTTGGAGGGGGACAACCACAGGTGACCCCTCTACTAATTGCTCACTCCCCTCCCCTCTCACACCTGTTGCCGAGCCCGTCGTATTATGAGAGACAGCCACTGGAATACTCTCTGGTACGTTACCCTTCTGACCTTTACTCCTCCTAACTGTGACCCACGTGTCTTCCTCCCGATGCCCCGGTGTAACTAGTTCCCTATAACTCGTGTCAATTATTCTCTCATTCTCCCTGACTAGACTAAGGTCAGCAATCTGCAGCTCCAGTTCCGTGACGCGGTCCCTCAGGAGCTGCAGTTCCACGCACCTGGCACAAATGTGAACCTCCAGGAGGCTAGGTGTTTCCAGGAACTCCCACATCCCACACCAGAAGCACCGAACTGGCCTATCACTCATAGTTACCCTTTTCCTATATAGATTTGGATAAAAATAACTTACCCTGCCTCGCCCTTACCACCTAAGCCCTGTGAGCCAAAGCCCTGACAGCTCTCGCTCTGCTTCCCACTCACTCCACTGCCCGCTCCCGACACTCAAGTTTATTTATTATGCACAAGTAAGGCTTACATTAACATTGCAATGAAGTTACTGTGAAAGTCCCCTAGTCACCACACTCCAGTGCCTGTTCGGGTCAATGCACCTAACCAACACGTCTTTCAGACTGTGTGAGAAAACCAGAGCACCTGGAGGAAACCCACGCAGATACGGGGAGAATGTGCAAACTCCACACAGACAGTGACCCAAGCCGGGAATTGAACCCGGGTCCCTGGCGCTGTGAGGCAGCAGTGCTAACCACTGTGTCACTGTGCCGGGTACGGACAGGATTCTTAATGAATACTTTGCATCTGTCTTCACAAAGGAGATGGTTAATGCAGAGATTGTAGTTCAGGAGGGAGTGTGAAGCATTGGATGTGATAAACATCGGGGGAAAGGAAGTATGAATGGGATTAGCATCCTTGAAAGGGAATGTCACTGGAATCGAAAGAAATGTACCCCAGAAACCAGGAAGGAAATTGCAGGTTTGACCATTAATCCTCAATGAAGACAGGTGAGGTGCCGGAGGATTGGAGAACTGCTGACGTATCTTTGTTTAAAAGGGAGAGAGGAATCGAGCGAATAATTACAGGCCAGTCAATCTGACCAATATAAACGGTCACTAAGAAAGGCACGGATTAATTAAGGACAGTCACTCTAAAAGCACAGCTCCCAAACGGAGAAAACTTTGGAACATAAAGGTTAGGGAATCTGAAAGATTCTGACCTACTTCCATTAAAACCTTGGGATGGAACCATCTGGGCCTGAGGATCTGTTATTCTTTAGTGACGTTGTCTTCATTGCTACTTTAAATGCTAAGAACTCCATTCTCTCTAACTCCACACAGGACGGAACGTTTCAGCCCCGCTCGCCCCGGAACTGGAAAATCCCACCCAAGGTCAACAGACCTTTCCATAGTCGGCCCCCCCCGCCCGCTACCATTCCAGTGGCAGGCGGAACAGGAAAATTTGCCCCACGGTTTAGAACTCTAACCCAGGGCTGTGAAAATGATTGCTACTTACAGAATGCCAGCCAGGTTTGTTGTAGGTGCAGGTATACTCGGAGGTCAGTCTGGAAGCCGAGGTCATGAATTGTCACCTCTGACCCTGGCACTCCTTTTAATTCCCTATACTCCATGAAACAGTGATAGATACCTGCAACAACAAAGCAAATTCTCAATGTGATATGGGCTAAGTGCCAATAGTTCAGGCCTCACAAACGTTCTACAGAAATGTTTTCTTTTCCTTTCTCCCTCCCCGTTGGAAGACAGAGAATTTTCCTACAGGAGGGTGTAAAACTTCTCAATGTACTCAGAGTCTAGACAGTGACTGCCACAGGCTATCTGAGCAGAGGCAGCCAAGTATTATCTTCATTTCATCAGGTAAATACAGCCCTCCCACACACCATGGTAGCTGGATATCGAGCTGACAGGGTTTCCCTTCCTTGACGTCCGCTTATGCTGAGATTAGATCAGTCCAAATTAGGTATCTACCCTGGTCTGTGATTTCCATTCTAATAAGTTTAACAACACCAGGTTAAAGTCCAACAGGTTTATTTGGTAGCAAAAGCCACACAAGCTTTCGGAGCTCCGAAAGCTTGTGTGGCTTTTGCAACCAAATAAACCTGTTGGACTTTAACCTGGTGTTGTTAAACTTCTTACTGTGTTTACCCCAGTCCAACGCCGGCATCTCCACATCATGGTTTCCATTCTAAACAATGTTCTCCTGGTCTGTACACTCAGTACTGCACTGGGTGACGCTCTCCTGGTCTGTACACTCGGTGCTGTGCTGGGTGACGCTCTCCTGGTCTGCACACTCGGTACTACACTGGGTAACGCTCTGCTGGTCTGCACACTCGGTACTACACTGGGTAACGCTCTCCTGGTCTGTACACTCGCTGCTGTACTGGGTAACGCTCTGCTGGTCTGTACACTCGGTACTACACTGGGTAACGCTCTGCTGGTCTGCACACTCGGTACTACACTGGGTAACGCTCTTCTGGTCTGTACACTTGGTACTGCACTGGGTAACACTCTGCTGGTCTGCACACTCAGTACTACACTGGGTAACGCTCTCCTGGTCTGCACACTCAGTACTACACTGGGTAACGCTCTTCTGGTCTGTACACTTGGTACTGCACTGGGTAACACTCTGCTGGTCTGCACACTCAGTACTACACTGGGTAACGCTCTCCTGGTCTGCACACTCAGTACTACACTGGGTAACGCTCTTCTGGTCTGTACACATGGTACTGCACTGGGTAACACTCTGCTGGTCTGCACACTCAGTACTACACTGGGTAACGCTCTCCTGGTCTGCACACTCAGTACTACACTGGGTAACGCTCTGCTGGTCTGTACACTTGGTACTGCACTGGGTAACACTCTGCTGGTCTGCACACTCGGTACCACACTGGGTAACGCTCTCCTGGTCTGCACACTCAGTACTACACTGGGTAACGCTCTTCTGGTCTGTACACTTGGTACTGCACTGGGTAACACTCTGCTGGTCTGCACACTCAGTACTACACTGGGTAACGCTCTGCTGGTCTGTACACTCAGTACTACACTGGGTAACGCTCTCCTGGTCTGCACACTCAGTACTACACTGGGTAATGCTCTCCTGGTCTGTACACTTGGTACTGCACTGGGTAACACTCTGCTGGTCTGCACACTCGGCACTGCACTGGGTAATGCTCTCCTGGTCTGTACACTCGCTGCTGTACTGGGTAACGCTCTCCTGGTCTGTACACTCGGTACTACACTGGGTAACGCTCTGCTGGTCTGTACACTCAGTACTACACTGGGTAACGCTCTGCTGGTCTGTACACTCAGTACTACACTGGGTGACGCTCTCCTGGTCTGTACACTCGGTACTGCACTGGGTAACGCTCTGCTGGTCTGCACACTCGGCACTGCACTGGATAATGCTCTCCCGATCTGTACACTCGCTGCTGTACTGGGTAACGCTCTCCTGGTCTGTACACTCGGTACTACACTGGGTAGCGCTCTCCTGGTCTGTACACTCAGTACTACACTGGGTAGCGCTCTCCTGGTCTGTACACTCGGTACTACACTGGGTAACGCTCTGCTGGTCTGTACACTCGGTACTACACTGGGTAACGCTCTGCTGGTCTGTACACTCGGTACTACACTGGGTAACGCTCTGCTGGTCTGTACACTCGGTACTACACTGGGTAACGCTCTCCTGGTCTGTACACTCAGTACTACACTGGGTAGCGCTCTGCTGGCCTGTACACTCGGTACTGCACTGGGTAGCGCTCTCCTGGTCTGTACACTCAGTACTACACTGGGTAACACTCTGCTGGTCTGTACACTCAGTACTACACTGGGTAGCGCTCTGCTGGTCTGTACACTCGGTACTACACTGGGTAACGCTCTGCTGGTCTGTACACTCGGTACTGCACTGGGTAGCGCTCTCCTGGTCTGTACACTCAGTACTACACTGGGTAGCGCTCTGCTGGTCTGTACACTCGGTACTGCACTGGGTAACGCCCTGCTGGTCTGTACACTCAGTACTACACTGCGTAATGCTCTCCTGGTCTGTACACTTGGTACTGCACTGGGTAACGCTCTGCTGGTCTGTACACTCGGTACTGCACTGGGTAGCGCTCTGCTGGTCTGTACACTCAGTACTACACTGGGTAACGCTCTGCTGGTCTGTACACTCGGTACTGCACTGGGTAGCGCTCTGCTGGTCTGCACACTCGGTACTGCACTGGGTAGCGCTCTCCTGGTCTGTACACTCGGTACTGCACTGGGTAGCGCTCTCCTGGTCTGTACACTCAGCAGTGCTCCCATAGTCTGAGCCAAACGCATGTTGATGCTTTGACTAGTCTGGGAGTGTGGTAGTTGAGGAAAGGTTTGAATACGCCGTATCTATGAAGAATGGCAGCAGTGATGACTTCATCACAATCTGTTAACATACCGTAGCCGAGGACAGCAACAACCAACAGGACACTTAGCCACACCATAAACGCAGCGATGAAACGCAGCAAGATGACAAAGACCAGACTAACCACCAGAGCGACACTCATACCTCTGCAATGCAAACAGACAAAACTCAATCAACAACAGCTTGCATTAATCTAGCACCTTACAATGTAGCAAAACATCCCAGGGCATTTGGCAGAAATGTTATCAGACAAAATTGACACAGAACCATCCTAAGGAAATATTTTTGAAGGTAGATTTTAAGAAACATCCATTAAGGAGGGAGGAGAGGTTTAGAAAGGGAATTGGCAAAAGTTTAGCCCTTGGCAGCTGAAGGCTCGGCCACCAATGAAGAAGCCATGGAAATCAGAGGTGCCAAAAAGAGCGACAGAATTGGAATACGGATATCACAGGCAGTTCTGGGGCTAGAGGTGATTATGGAGATAGGAAGAGGCCAGGCCATAAAGGGATTTGACAACTAAACTGAGAATCTTAACATCGAGGAATTGGCAGGTCAGGTGTCCGTAGGTCAGCAAGAACAGACACACATCGGAGGCCAGGGACAAGATATTGTGATGGAATCAAAAACAACTCTTCCCAATATTTAACTGAAGGAAACTTCTATTCTGTGAATGTGAACCAACAGCATAAGAAAACAGAGGCAGTGGAGGAGCCGTGAGATGCGGCAGTGAGGTAGTGCTGGGCATCGTCACATGGAAAGTGATGTTACGTGTTCAGACATGCACTCAGGTGAGAAATAAGAGGGAGTCCTTGGGGAGGTGGGGGGATCCAGAGATAATGGTGCAGTAAAACTAGGAGTAAAACTTCATCCCATCTTATAGGCACTTAAATTAATAAAAACACTTACATCAAAATCCAGTACCAAGATTTGGTGTAATCTTCAAATATCTTCATTGCCATTTCTCTGGCTTCATGGACTATATTCGCTCCCCTGCAGAACAAAAATAGATCATTTATAATTGGAGTTAGAGGATCACAGGAAGGAGAGAGAAGTGTGTTGTTGTATGCTTGGAGACTTTGACAGGACATATGGGAGGCGGTGGAAATGCAGAATCAGAGGTGGGGAGGCAGGGAAGATATCCAGAGAACAGGAGATCAACTGAAGTGGAATGGATTCCAGCATCACCAAGACCATTTGTAGCATCCGGACTTCTATCTATTGATGTCTCTTATCCGGTCAGAGTACAGATGGGAGTACAGAACATACCAGGTTTGTTGGATCAGGTACTCAGTGATTTAACAAACGTCACATGGCCAGAAAGCTAAAACTGGTTTCAAAGATTGGAACTTTAAACAGGTCAATGTTGTCATTACTGTACAACCCTTGGTTGGGTTCTGGTCAGGAGGAGGGCTGGAGAGCACAATAGATTGGACCAGGTTCAGATCCAAGCAAGACTTATGGCTCAGAAGCGTCCTTTCTCTCTGCTGGCTGTAAACACAGGCACAGTTCCAATCCCATGATTAACGGGCGTGGGCCCAAATAGTGAATAGTAGGATGACACCATTTAGCCCCTCCAGCCTATTCCATTCAATGAGATGGGCCGGCACAGTGGCACTGCGCCCAGCACCGCTGCCTCACTGCGCCCAGCACCGCTGCCTCACTGCGCCCAGCACCCAGGTTCTGAGAGAAATTCTCCAGTTTTCTCTCTCAGTCCAAAGACAGATTCAGTGTATTGGCCATGTCAAGTTGCCCCGTAGTATACGAACATGTATAAGTTAGATAGATTAGCAGGAGGAGAGGGCCTGGGTAAGATACTGTCAGAGAGACAGTGCAGACTCGAAAGATGGACCGAATGGCCTCTTCTGACTGTAGGGATTCTATGAGATTATAAGAACATAAGAAATAGGAGCAGGAGTAGACCATCTAGCCCCTCAAGCCTGCGCCGCCATTCAATAAGATCATGGCTGATCTGAAGTGGATCAGTTCCACTTACCCGCCTGATCCCCATAACCCCTAATTCCCTTACCGATCAGGAATCCATCTGTTCGTGATTTAAACATATTCAACGAGGTAGCCTCCACCACTTCAGTGGGCAGAGAATTCCAGAGATTCACCACCCTCTGAGAGAAGAAGTTCCTCCTCAACTCTGTCCTAAACTGACCCCCCTTTAATTTTGAGGCTGTGCCCTCTAGTTCTAGTTTCCTTTCTAAGTGGAAAGAATCTCTCCACCTCGACCCTATCCAGTCCCTTCATTATCTTATAGGTCTCTATAAGATCCCCCCTCAGCCTTCTAAACTCCAACGAGTACAAACCCAATCTGCTCAGTCTCTCCTCATAATCAACACCCCTCATCTCTGGTATCAACCTGGTGAACCTTCTCTGCACTCCCTCCAAGGCCAATATATCCTTCCGCAAATAAGGGGACCAATACTGCACACAGTATTCCAGCTGCGGCCTCACCAATGCCCTGTACAGATGCAGCAAGACATCTCTGCTTTTATATTCTATCCCCCTTGCGATATAGGCCAACATCCCATTTGCCTTCTTGATCACCTGTTGCACCTGCAGACTGGGTTTTTGCGTCTCATGCACAAGGACCCCCAGGTCTCTTTGCACAGCAGCATGTTGTAATTTTTTTCCATTTAGATAATAATCCAATTTGCTATTATTTCCTCCAAAGTGAATAACCTCGCATTTGTTAACGTTATACTCCATCTGCCAGATCCTCACCCAAGCACTCAGCCTGTCCAAATCTCTCTGCAGACCTTCTACGCCCTCCACACGATTCACTTTTCCACTTATCTTTGTGTCGTCTACAAACTTTGTTACCCTACACTCAGTCCCCTCCTCCAGATAGTCTATATAAATGATAAATAGTTGAGGCCCCAGTACCGATCCCTGCGGCACGCCACTAGTTACCATCTGCCAACCAGAAAAGCACCCATTTATTCCGACTCTCTGCTTCCTGTCGGATAGCCAATCCCCAATCCACGCTAACACCCTACCCCCAACTCCGTGTGACCCAATCTTCTTCAGCAACCTTTTGTGAGGCACCTTATCAAACGCCTTTTGGAAATCCAAAAACACCGCATCCACCGGTTCCCCTCCGTCAACCGCACTAGTCACATCTTCATAAAAATCCAACAAGTTCGTCAAGCACGACTTTCCCCTCCTGAATCCATGCTGCGTCTGCTTAATCGAACCATTCTTATCCAGATGGCCTGCTATTTCTTCTTTAATGATGGATTCCAGCATTTTCCCAACTACAGACGTTAAGCTAAGCGGCCTGTAATTACCCACCTTTTGTCTATTTCCCTTTTTAAACAGCGGCGTAACATTAGCCGTTTTCCAATCCGGTTATGGTTGATATATATATTTAATACTTTTGGTTGGCAAAAATCTGAGTTTTAAAATCAAGTGATCTTGCACAAATGCCATTTGCAGAAGAGTGTTCCAAACTTGTCAGTAGAAATGCTTCTAAATTCTATATCTGTTCATGACATATTTATGATCGATATGCCTGGACCCACCTTTCTCTGAATCTCGAGTGATACGAGCTTTCCCCTAGTTCAAAAGTGCCCTGTTCCAGTCACCCTATCTTTAATTACAGACTCCAGCGATTTTCCTGACAGATGTTTGGTTAACTGGTCTATGACTCCCCGGTTTCCCTGTCACGTTTCCTGGTCCGGGATTTTCCTGCCCCTCCTGCCCAGCAGGGTCTGCCCAAGTGAACGGACATTTGAATGGCTTCTCACATTTTCCAGTCCCACACCCTGCCGGGCCGGGTCAATAGATCCCACCTTATTCTCTGTTCACTTGGCAGTGTCACTGAGGCAGCTCACAGGGCAGCCAGTGTACAAAGTGGAAATACCTCACACCGAGACGCTTCTCGGGAGTTTTTCCACTGAGAAACACTGATGCTGAGAGAAGTGTGCTCGGAATTAACATGTGCCGTGGAACAAAAATTGTCTTTCACACAATCAGGATTGTTTTTTTGGGCAAAGGTGGCAGCAAAGCTGCAAGAACAGCAATGTGGTCAATGACCGGGTAATGGGTTTGCGCTGGGTTGGTTGAGAGGGCAGCACGTTGGCACGGTGGTTAGCACCGCTGCCTCACAGCGCCAGGGACCCCGAGTTCGATTCCCAACTTGGGTCACTGTCTGTGCGAAGTCTGCAAGTTCACCCCGTGTCTGCCTGGGTTTCCTCCGGGTGCTCCGGTTTCCTCCCACAATCTGAAAGATGTGCTGGTTAGGTAGATTGGCCGTGGTCAATTGCCCCTTAGTGTCAGGGGGACTAGCTCGGGCAAATAAGTGGAGTTGTGGGGATAGGGCCTGGGTGGGATTGTGGTCGGTGCAGACTCGATGGGCTGAATGGCCTTCTGCACTGTAGGGATTCTATGATTGTCGACATGGATGGAGGAGATCGCCTTACTTTTCTTTGAATAGTGCTTTGGGATCTTCTCTGTCCATCAGGGCTGACAGACACTGTCTTCGGAATGTTGAAAGATGGCACTTCAGTTTTGCACTGAGTAGTCAGCCTACATTATGGAAAAGAGTTTAAATCTACAATTTTCGGATCGAGTGTGAAGAGTGCAGCCAGTGAGCTGACACCTGCCTGGTCCAAGAGCAAACAGCGAGCTTTCCTCTGCACCAAAACCAAGCTGTACCTAACCTGGGAGTGATCAATACTGGCATTGCGTAAGAACTCACGGTGGAAGATTATTCCTCCCTCTCGCCCAAACACTGCCCAAAACTCACACCACAAAATGAAAAGAAAATTACAAACTTGGCTGCATCCAGCAGACGTGTAGCATTTACAGATCCACCATTCTCGTCACTGAAAGAAGTCTTGTTGCCAACAGTAACCACACCCTTAGCGATTGCTAAGTCAGGGAAGCACCTTCGGGTAACTGGAAGGTAAGCATTGGAATATGAGAAACCCTAATAGCAGCAGACAAGAATCTGGTTCAATAGTAAACTGTTCACACAGATCCTCGTCATTACCCACCGCTGCCACCCTACACACTGTCCCCTATAGACACCGCTCCCACCCTACACACTGTCCCCTATAGACACCACTCCCACCCTACACACTGTCCCCTATAGACACCGCTCCCACCCTACACACTGTCCCCTATAGACACCGCTCACACCCTACACACCGTCCCCTATGGACACCGCTCCCACACTACACACTGTCCCCTATAGATACCGCTCCCACCCTACACACTGTCCCCTATAGACACCGCTCCCACCCTACACACTGTCCCCTATAGACACCACTCCCACCCTACACACTGTCCCCTATAGACACCGCTCCCACCCTACACACCATCCCCTATGGACACCGCTCCCACCCTACACACTGTCCCCTATAGACACTGCTCCCACCCTACACACTGTCCCCTATAGACACCGCTCCCACCCTACACACTGTCCCCTATAGACACCGCTCCCACCCTACACACTGTCCCCTATAGACACCGCTCCCACCCTACACACTGTCTCCTATAGACACCGCTCCCACCCTGCACACTGTCCCCTATAGACACCGCTCCCACCCTACACACCGTCCCCTACAGACACCGCTCCCACCCTACACACTGTCCCCTATAGACACCGCTCCCACCCTACACACTGTCTCCTATAGACACCGCTCCCACCCTGCACACTGTCCCCTATAGACACCGCTCCCACCCTACACACCGTCCCCTACAGACACCGCTCCCACCCTACACACTGTCCCCTATAGACACCGCTCCCACCCTACACACCGTCCCCTACAGACACTGCTCCCACCCTACACACTGTCCCCTATAGACACCGCTCCCACCCTACACACCGTCCCCTATAGACACCGCTCCCACCCTACACACCGTCCCCTATAGACATCGCTCCCACCCTACACACTTTTGTCTTTTATACTTTTAATCATTTCTTTCAGCAGTAAATCTCCCAGCTCCTTTTTGAGTTTTCTCCTAGTCTTTCTGAGATATTATTCCATATACACACTCAGTGTGCTAATTAAATCTGAACTGTCCGTGGATGCTGCCTTTTCCGAGTTCTACTTTTTGCTGCCTCGTTCAGACCTTGCTGTTAGATCAGGAGGAACTTGAGAAGTGGGAGAACTCTCCCAGCAAAAGAATCTAAGAGCCATAAACACTTACAAGGTTTGCTAGGAGTTAAGAAGGCCGGACAGTCGCGATCCTTAAACACTTCAACAGGCGTCTGAAAGACAAAGAGTCAACGTACAGACGGTTAATATCCATCGATGGTCAGAATAGTATTTCTGCTCTATTCGACTTTTATATTAAATTAAAATGGGGGTACCCGCAATCTGGAGTTCAGACAGTTGCGGGTCTGTATGAATCCCTCAGTTGGATTATTGGTCAAAATCCCAGTAAAGGTTTTATCAGATTGAATCTTTGATGGTCAAGGAGCATTCCCGATTATCGTTATGTCACAATGCTAGCTGGGCTCGCGTAATGTCACAACGTGAGCTGGGCTCACGTAATGTGAAAATTCGAGCTGGGCTCGCGTAATGTGAAAATGCAAGCTGGGCTCGCGTAATGTGAAAACTCGAGCTCGGTTGCACCATGTGAAAACGCGAGCTGGGCTTGCGTAATGTGAAAACGCGAGCTCGGTTTGTGTAATGCGAAAACACGAGCTGGGTTTGTGTAATGCGAAAATGTGAGATGGGTTTGCATAATGCGAAAACGCGCACTGGGCTTGCGTAATGTGAAAACGCGAGATGGGCTTGCGTAATGTGAAAACGCAAGCTAGGTTTGCGTAATGTGAAAACGCGAGCTGGGCTTGCGTAATGCGAAAATGCGAGCTGGGTTTGCGTAATGCGAAAACACGAGCTGGGTTTGCGTAATGCGAAAACGTGAGCTGGGTTTGCGTAATGCGAAAAACGCGAACTGGGTTTGCGTAATGCGAAAAACGCGAACTGGGTTTGCGTAATGCGAAAACACGAGCTGGGTTTGCGTAATGTGAAAACGCGCACTGGGCTTGCGTAATGTGAAAACGCGCACTGGGCTTGCGTAATGTGAAATGCAAGCTCGGTTTGCGTAATGTGAAAACGCAAGCTGGGTTTGCGTAATGTGAAAACGCAAGCTGGGTTTGCGTAATGTGAAAACGCAAGCTGGGTTTGCGTAATGTGAAAACGCAAGCTGGGTTTGCGTAATGTGAAAACGCAAGCTGGGTTTGCGTAATGTGAAAACGCAAGCTGGGTTTGCGTAATGTGAAAACGCAAGCTGGGTTTGCGTAATGTGAAAACGCAAGCTGGGTTTGCGTAATGTGAAAACGCAAGCTGGGTTTGCGTAATGTGAAAACGCAAGCTGGGTTTGCGTAATGTGAAAACGCAAGCTGGGTTTGCGTAATGTGAAAACGCAAGCTGGGTTCGCATTTTGTGAAAACGTGAGCTGGGTTGGCGTAATGTGAAAACGCAAGCTAGGTTGGTGTAATGTGAAAACACGAGCTGGGTTTGTGCAATGTCACAACGCGAGCTGGGTTTGTGCAATGTCACAACGCGAGCTGGGTTTGTGTAATGGGACAACGGGCACATCAGGCTCTTGGACCGCGACTGTTGCTGAAGTTGGATCCTGAAAGTTTTTAATTTACATCGAAGGACACCGGAATAATCCAGGACCATCCAGACACCAGTGATTCTACCTCCGCTATCCTTCATGTGGAGTGAAAACGGAAACCCTGGCAATAATTTTTTGTGATCACCAATCAGAGATTGATACTGAGAACTTACAGATGACAACAAAAAACATTTCACACTTAAGAAGATGTGCAAGTTTAGTCGTTGTACTCCAGTATCATCCTGGGTTGTTATTATCTGTCATCTATAAATAAATCTGACCCTGAATCTTAACCTGTAAGTTTTGGTTTTACTATTACCACTTTCCAGGGCAATGGAACAATATGGAGGGCCTCCTTCATACTCTGCAATAATGGATTTATAACCGTTTACTACCAATTATAAACATGGGGTCACTTACCTGAAAATTATTTCACAAAACACTTTGGACGTTGTGTCCAGGAAAAGTATTTTGATCCACAGGACAAATTGGAACTTTGACAGGTTTGGAAATGGTCGGGTCATCCAGCAGTGTTCATAAAGCTGTCTTTGTGAGAATTTTCATTGGCTCTGTTAAGTAAAACACTGCCCAGTATGGTATTGATCCATAGAGGTTGGAAGATGGTAAACGACATCCCCAGACTGTGCCAAGTAGCTGCAGGAGATGGAAATCAGCAGCACCTCCTGATCTGAACAGTGTAGATTGTTCATAATTCATTCGTGAGACATGGGCATCGCTGGCTGGCCAGCATTTATTGTAAGAAGTTTAACAACACCAGGTTAAAGTCCAACAGGTTTATTTGGTTTAAACAGGTTTAAATAAACCTGTTGGACTTTAACCTGGTGTTGTTAAACTTCTTACTGTGTTTACCCCAGTCCAACGCCGGCATCTCCACATCAGCATTTATTGTCCATCCCTAATTGGGCAGTTGAGAGTCAACCACATTGCCGTGGCTCTGGAGTTACATGTAGGCCAGACAGGGTAAGGAAGCAGATTTCCTTCCCTAAAGGAACCAGATGGGTCTGTCCGACAATCAACAATGGTTTCAGGGTCATCAACAGATTCTGAATTTCAGATTTTATTTTAATTGAATTAAAATTTCACTGTCTGCCGTGGCAGGATTCGAATCCAGATGCCTGCAACATTAGCTGAGCTTTTGGATCAACAGTCTAGCGATAATACTACTGGGCCATCACCTCCCCAGTGAGTGAGGAGAGTTGGGGCACTGTTCCATGTTTTAATACCTGATGCCGCTTAGACACGCATGAGGGATAACAATTTGGAAAGCCACAGGAGACAGATACTATCCATAGAATCATAGAAACCCTACAGTGCAGAAAGAGGCCAGGTGGCCCATCGAGTCTGCACCGACCACAACCCCACCCAGGCCCTACCCCCATATCCCGACACATTTACCCGCTAATCCCTCTCACCTACGCATCTCAGGACACGAAGGGACCATTTTTGCATGGCCAATCAACCTAACCCGCACATCTTTGGACTGTGGGAGGAAACCGGAGCACCCGGAGGAAACCCACGCAGACACGGGGAGAATGTGCAAACTCCACACAGACAGTGACCGGAGGTTGGGTCCTTGGAGCTGTGAAGCAGCAGTGCTAACCACTGTGCTACCGTGCCGCCCCTAGGGAGGGTCCTAGGGAGAGTCAGCACCTTCAGGAGAGGGGGAACTGTACCCCAGGGAGAGTCAAGAGAGGGGGAACTGTACCCCAGGGAGAGTCAAGAGAGGGGAATCAGTACCCCAGAGAGAGTCAAGAGAGGGGGAACTGTACCCCAGAGCGTCAGGAGAGGGGAATCAGTACCCCAGAGAGAGTCAAGAGAGGGGGAACTGTACTCCAGAGAGTCAGGAGAGGGGAATCTGTACCCCAGAAAGAGTCAGGAGAGGGGGAACTGCACCCCAGGAAGAGTCAGGAGAGGGGAATCTGTACCCCAGAGAGAGTCAGGAGAGGGGGAACTGTACCGCAGAGAGTCAGGAGAGGGGAATCTGTACCCCAGAAAGAGTCAGGAGAGGGGGAACTGCACCCCAGGGAGAGTCAGGAGAGGGGAACTGTACCCCAGAGAGAGTCAGGAGAGGGGAAACTGTACCCTCAGGAGTCAGTGGTTTCAGAAGGGAACAGGAAAAATCTGGAAAAAGTCACGAGTGAAAGCAACATTACTGTAACTCACCTTAGTGGAATCATTAAAGCCTGGATTACAGAACTGTATGTAATATTTCCAGCTCTCTGGTTTCTTCGCCCTGAGCAAGGCATATGAAGATATGAAGCTTTCAAATTTGTCTGGACATTTACTAACACAGATCTGGAAAACAAAGTCAATGGCTTATCAAAAGGTAGGATAACTATCAAGATTTCTTCCAATAACTTTATTCTGTTCATCAAAGTAAGGTGAATTAGTTTGGAAGTGGATCTAATATCAGCATCAGGTTAGGTAAAAAGTAAAGCTTCCTCTACACTGTCCCTATCAAATACTCCCAGGACAGGTACAGCACGGGGTTAGATACAGAGTAAAGCTTCCTCTACACTGTCAGCATCAAACACTCCCAGGACAGGTACAGCACAGGGTTAGATACAGAGTAAAGCTTCCTCTACACTGTCCCCATCAAATACTCCCAGGACAGGTACAGCACGGGGTTAGATACAGAGTAAAGCTTCCTCTACACTGTCCCCATCAAACACTCCCAGGACAGGGACAGCACGGGGTTAGATACAGAGTAAAGCTTCCTCTACACTGTCAGCATCAAACACTCCCAGGACAGGTACAGCACAGGATTAGATACAGAGTAAAGCTTCCTCTACACTGTCCTCATCAAATACTCATCAAATGTTTGTGAGCATTTCTCCACTCCACCTGACGAAGGGGCAGCGCTCCGAAAGCTAGTGGCATTTGCTACCAAATAAACCTGTTGGACTTTAACCTGTTGTTAAACTTCTTACTCATCAAATACTCCCAGGACAGCTACAGCACGGGATTAGATACAGACTAAAGCTCCCGCTACACTGTCCCCCTCAAACACTCCCAGGACAGGGATAGCACAGGGTTAAACATTGAGTTAATGGAATAAAACCGACAGTGGCAGCATGGCTACAAAGTTAGCTGAGTAATTGGAAACAGGCAGAATCAATTTAATTATGAGACAGTAGTTCTGACTGGAGTAATGTATATACTGGGATTCCACAGGAATCAATATCTGGATCCACTGCCATCATGAATCTATATTAATAACCAAGATAATGACATAGAAAACTACAGCACAAAACAGGCCCTTCGGCCCCACAAGTTGTGCCGAACATATCCCTACCTTCTAGGCCTACCAGTAACCCTCCATCCTATTAAGACCCGTGTACTCATCCAGGAGTCGCTTAAAAGACCCTATTGAGTTTGCTTCCACCACCACTGACGGCAGCCGATTCCACTCGCCCACCACCCTCTGTGTGAAAAACTTCCCCCTAACATCTCCCCTGTACCTACCCCCCAGCACCTTAAACCTGTGTCCTCTCGTGGCAGCCATTTCCACCCTGGGAAAAAGCCTCCGAGAGTCCACCCGATCTATGCCTCTCAACATCTTATATACCTCTACCTGGGTGCCAAGGCACAAATTCAAAGTTTTCAGATAACTAACTCCAAACTTGGAAGCATAATGAACTGTGAGGAGGATCCTGTTCGACTTCAAGAGGACGCAGGAGAGCTGACGGAATGGGTGGTCACACAGCAGCCAGATTGAATGTAGGTGTGAGCAACGTGATGCTTTACTTCATTCTTCCCACCACAATTTAATAAAATATAAAGGGTACAATTCTAAACGGCGCTCAGGAACAGCGAGAGGGCCCTGGCTGTGAATGTGAACAAAGAACAGCCCAGCACAGGACGGGCCCTTCGGCCCTCCAAGCCTGAAAAAAAAACCTTCTGCCCTTATCCGGTCCGTATCCCTCTATTCCGTCCTTTTTCATGCATCCATCCAGATGCCTCTTAGATGTTGCTAATGTGCCTGCTTCCACCACCTCCTCTGGCCGTGCATTCCAGGCACCCACCACTCTCTGCGTGAAAAACCTATCCTGCACATCTCCCTTAAACTTTCCCCCTCTCACTTTGAACCTGTGCCCCCCTTTGTAATTGACACTTCCACCCTGGGGAAAAAAGCCTCTGACTATCCACCCTGTCTATGCCTCTCATAATTTTGTAGACCTCTATCAGGTCTCCCCCTCAGACTCCATCTTTCCAGTGAAAACAATCCTAGTTTATTCAACCTCTCCTCATAGCCAAATTGCTGAAGACAGTAGGGTAGATTGAGAAAGCAGATGGGATTCCGGGCTTTAATGGAGAGAGGCATAGATTACAAAAACCAAGGGAGTTATTATGATCTGTTGGTTCAAGTATTACGTCCAGCTGTGGGGATCACACTTTAGGAAGGATGGGAAGGATTCAGGGAGAGTACAGAAAGAATGAGAATGATTCGGGGCTTCAGTTATTTGGATAGATTGAAGGGGCTGGAGTATTGTCCTCCTTTAGGAAGACCGAGAGGAAGATTTCATTGAGGTGTTCAGAATCATAAGAAATACGGACAGTGTAGATGGGGAAAAACCCAAAACCGGCATCACCCTTGCAGCCCGTAAAACCCAGTCTTGTAACATCTACCCCTAAATTCAGTCCAGAAATACAACCCAACACTTTCACATCATCCTGTCCGGTAACTGTTTCATGTTTGGAAAATAACATTACTATTTCTGCTCACAAGAAATTCTGCTAAAATTATCAACAGGAAGCATTTCAGTTTTGTTGCCAAAGGAGGCTCATCAAGTCTGTACCGACCACAATCCCATCCAGGCCCCATTCCCATAACCCTACACATTTATGCTGCTAATCCCCGACACTAGGGTCAATTTACCATGGCCAATCAACCCAACCCACACATCTTTGGACTGTAGAAGGAAATCCACGCAGACACGGGAAGAATGTGCAAACTCCACACATGCAGTGACCAGAGGCCCGAATTGAACCTGGGACCCTGGCACTGTGAGGCAGCAGTGCTAACCACTGTGCCACCGTGCCGCTGCACGGTGATTCCATGATTGGACAACATTTGCTAAGTGATCCTCAGTGTGCTGAGAATTACTCTGACAATCAATTTAAGGTCAGGTTCGCAGTGTGGCGCATGTGTGTGCACTGTAAACTGCATATTAATACACAGGGCCCTGCTCTTTACAAAGAACATGTACACAGATTGTGCCCGTTTCAGCTAAACAAAATAGGTGACAGCCATTCGCTAGTTCATTCCTCAGGGAACTGCTTGGCCCCAGAGTCAAGCTGCCCGATTTAAATTTCAACAATGCTTGGCAGTTAACGGTCATTCACCATCAACTGATGCATTCCCCATCACAACACCTCTAACAATCAGAGTCCATTTGCCCACCAATCAGTATTTTCTTCTTGGTATAAATTCGTCGACTTCCCTTGGATTTGCATTCTTGTGAATGTCCTGATGCGTTCAAGACAAAAAGCTTCCACAAGAAATGTCTGATTTTTTCAGCGATACTCACGTTGTGTGCTCCCAAACAACGATTTGTATACAGCAGGAATTTCAATCCCTTAAACAAGGGACAACAACATTAATGTTCTTACCTGTGGGGTTGGGCACTGAAATTCCAGCAGCACCAGAGGGTTGGCACACTTGAGGATGTTGAAATAAAAAAGAAATGGTTTATGTCTGGCAAAAAAATGACAAAAAAGGAAAATGTCACGAAATGTTTACAAACCAATGTTTCAATCTCTTCATTTCCTCTGCCCAGTCACATACTTATTTATTAGTCACAAGTTGGCTTACATTAACATTGCAATGAAGTTAATGTGAAAATCCCCTCATCGCCACACTCCGGCGCCTGTTCGGGTAAGACAGAGAATTTAGCACGGCCAATGCACCTAACCAGCACGTCTTTCTGAATGTGGGAGAAACTGAAGCACCCAGAGGACAGGGGGAGAACGTGCAAACTCCGCAGTGTTAGTGACCCAAGGCCGGAATTGAACCCTGGTCCCTGGCGCTGTGAGGCATCAATGTTAATCACTGTACCACCCCTCTTTCTCTCTCTTTGTCTTTCTCAAACACTTGGGCACTAAATGCTTACTCTTGAGCTTGAATACCACACTGAGCGGAGAGTGGGACCTTATTGTTTTAAATGTTACTGACTCGGCCAGGCAGTGTTTTAACCTGGAATGTGAATGGTGAACTAACTCACAGGCGGCTCAATGTTTTATGGTGACTGGAGACCGTTTGATGATATTGGTTTTAGGGATTGTAGTCGCCATATTGAGAAGATCATTCCGCAACCCCCACCACTTTTTAAGTCACTGGGTTGGTGCCTGATGAAAGGAAGAGAACTCACTCATTCCGGCTTCCAACTTGACCACAGAATTCGCCACGGCTGTCAGTTGGATAGATCACTTTCCGAGGGTCTCCATGTGTCCATGCTAAAAACAGACCATCATCAAATAGCCATCATACACTGAGCAGAACCACAGAAAACAGTCAATGCAATAACTCTACCTTTTCATGTAACCAACTGACCCCATGGTAAGCAGGCAAATGCCTCAGGAACCAGCCGAAAGTACCCCCCGCCATGGAATTAACACCACCCTCAATCACATCCTATGTTTGGTGCATCAAGTACTCAAAGGGGTGAGTACCCCTATAGTGTGGCTGTGTAAAACATCCTCTAATAAATAGGGAATAGCTTTTCCTCTGGTATATTCACCCTTCCCTTGATAAATTGAAGGTATAACACTGCTTTAAACTGGGATGAAGGATAAATGCATTATAGAATCAACAGTGCAGAAGGAGGCCATTTGGCCCATCGAGTCTGCACTGACAACAATCCCACCCAGGTCCTGTCCTATTCCTGTACCCCACATATTTACCCTCCTAGTCTCCCTGACACTAAGGGGCAATTTATCATGGCCTATCAACCTAACCTGCACATCTTTGGACTGTGGGAGGAAACCGGAGCACCCGGAGGAAACCCACGCAGACATGGGGAGAACGTGCAAAATCCACACAGAAAGTCACCCGAGGCCGGAATTGAATCCGGGTCCCTGGCGCTGTGAGGCAGCAGTGCTCACCACTGTGCCACGGTGCCGCCTGTGTCATTATGAAAGGGGTTTGTATTAGAAACTTAATGTGGAGTAATGTACTCACACAAAGGGCTACCTGAGTGTGGAATACATCAGCAGTAGCTATAGAATCTGGGTCAGTCGTGATGTTTATCAAACATACTTAAGAATATCAAATGATCATGTTACTTGAAATGAGCAGTGAAATGGGGTTAGAGTGGGTGCCCTATTACTGGCACAATAAAAAGTCAACATTTCTTTGAATTGCGTTAATTTGCGTACTTATGGGAAATTCACTTCCTGTGTCATCAAATGACAAGTACAGGCGATGATAAGAAACCTCAGCCCCTCCGTAGCAACAGCAAACACATGAAAGCAGCCAGCTTCCCTGTTTCATCAGTTAAAACCTCAGAACAAAAGCCTCATCCCTGCAGAGCTGAGAGAACAACGTCACCGCACAGACTGCAACAGTTCAATGACTCACCACCACACCCTACACAAGGACAACTCGGGACAGGCAATTAATTCCAGCCCATAACCCGGGAATGAAAAATAATCCCAACCCACTTTCTTCATGTGGGATAACATTCCTACTTAGCCAAGCCCAGACAGCTGTGAGCAGGCCGACAATGCATTTTGTTTCATCTCCTCTCTGAAATTTAACCTACGAGGTAGGTCCGACTGGACCCACCTTGCACTAAATTGATCTTTCTCTACACCCTAGCTAATAATTAAAGTCCCCTATCCATAACTACTCTAATTTTCTTGCAACTTTGTTCCCCCACATCCTTCTTGCTGGTTGGTGGTCCATAAACTACACCGAGCAACATTTTTTCCCCTTAGTTTCAGCCAGACAGATTCTGTCCTTAACCGCTCTGGATCAACCTCTTTCTCCAACACTGCAATGTCCTCCTTCATCAATGTCACCATCCCTCCCTTTCTTCTTCCTTTCCTGAACCCATCACTCCCTTGTTGATCAAAAATCTAACTCAGCCTTGAATATTTCCAACGGCCCAGGCTCCACCGCTCTCTGGGATATAGAATTCCAAAGACTAACAACCCTCTGAGAATAGGGTTAGGTTGATTGGCCATGCTAAAAAATTGCCCCTTAGTGTCCTGAGATGTGTAGGTTAGAGGGATTAGTGGGTAAATGTGTAGGGATATGGGGGTAGGGCCTGGGTGGGATTGTGGTCGGTGCAGACTTGATGGGCCGAATGGCCTGTTTCTGCACTGTAGGGTTCTATGATTTCTATGAATAAACTCTTCCTCATCGCCATCTTAAATGGAAGATCTCTTATTTTAGAAACCATGCCTATTTGTTTGAGATTTCCCCAGGAAACATCTTCTCAGTATCTACCCTATCAAGCCCCCTCAGAATCTTATACGTTTCAATAAGAACACCTCTCATTCTGCTAAACTCCAATCAGGATAGACCAACATTTCCTCATAAAGCAATGCCCTCATCCCACAGAATACGGAGTTAACCTTTTAGGTTGATGACCATTCAGCTGTAAAGAGCATAGACCTGAAACATTAACTTTGTCTCTGTTCATCGACGCTGCCTGACCTGATGAGTATTTCCAGCATTTACAATATTTTGCTCTTGTATCAGCCAAGTGAACCTTCTCTGAACTGTCTCCAATGCAAATTTGTTCCTGCTTAAACCAAAGCTCCAGGTGTGGTCTCACCGATATACAGGGAAGACCTCCCTATTATTATACTTCATCTTCTTGGCAAAAAAGGCCAAAAATTGATCTCAATGGAATTGGACGTCCATCACCGAGATCGCCGATGGGACAGAGTTCCCTGTCCCTAAATCATTAATCATTGTGGAGGCTCCTGAAGAGCAAATAAACATTTTGGTGAGGTGGCAATAGCAAGGACGGGGAAGATCCTATTTCCACATTGCAGGTAGTTCACCCTTCACATCTTTCACCACATCTAGGGAGGGCAAGAATGAGTCAAAATGTTGCAGCATGCAGTTCACAGAGACTGGTTCGAGAATGGGACAGGTGACTTTCACATTTACACCATCAGCAGCAAGTGTTTCCTTACCCACGACGCCCACGATGAAATATCCTATGATGGCCAGGAAGAAGATTAAGCAGCAGATGATGTCAGTGCAGCTCCTGCAGGGACAGGGACAGGACAACGTTAGTAACAAACTCAGACACACACTGGATACTGCAGCTTTACATCACATCACTGTCCTGCTGCGCTCCCTGATCACAAACTGATACCATGTTTGGAGAGAAAACGAACACATATTTTCACACAGCCCCCCCCGATCAGTCTCCATATCGTCTCCCAGGTCGATAGGACTGCGACCTTCAGCCAGTCCCAAACTGATCTGGGGTCAGGACGAGAACAGGTTTGAGTTTCGCTTTGCTGATGATCAAAGCAGAGTTGGGTTTTCCAGGTTCTCAGTTGTAAAGGCAACAGGTAAGAGCGCTAAACGGCCAGGGCTCAGCTGTTGGCCTATTGCCACTTGCCAGTCAGCCTCTTTTGGTCTCCTTACTTGAGAAAGGATATACTGGCACTGGAGGGGGTGCAGAGGAGATTCACCAGGTTGATTCCAGAGTTGAGAGGGTTGGCTTATGAGGAGAGACTGAGCAGACTGGGACGATACTCATTGGAATTCAGAAGAATGAGGGGGGGAAATCTTATAGAAACATATAAGACTATGAAGGGAATAGATAAGATAGAAGCAGGAAAGTTGTTTCCACTGGCGGGTGAAACTAGAACTAGGGGGCATGGCCTCAAAATAAGGGGGAGCAGATTTAGGACTGAGTTGAGGAGGAATTTCTTCACACAAAGGGTTGTGAATCTGTGGAATTCCCTGCCCAGTGAATGTTTTTAAGGCAAGGATAGATAAAGTTTTGAACAGTAAAGGAATTAAGGGTTATGGTGAGTGGGCGGGTAAGTGGAATCGAGTCCACAAAAAGGTCAGCCATGATCTTATTGAATGGTGGAGCAGGCTCAAGGGGCCAGATGGCCTACTCCTGCTCCTAGTTCTTATGTTCTAAGCAGAGTTAACGGAATTCAGCAGCTAAGGAGAAAAACCTGTAGAGGTTCCTGCCCTTCATTACCACACAGTGGAAGATATTGGACAGCGTGTGTCAAACTTGGGACTGCTAAATCCATGGGGTGATTCTCCCACCTCGCTGCGTTGCTTTGTAGCATGGCGGGCCAGGAGACTTGAGCAAAGGCTGGTTCACGGGCCCCCCCCCCGCTGGGCACCACGGCCTCCCCGTGTCTCCGGCACCGTCAGCTCCGCACCGGAAACTGGCGTGGAGCAGAGTGAATTTTTAAAATCTATTTTGAATCTCATTAACGGGCCTGGGGCTGAAGTCTCCGGGCCCACTAGCCTGCACCAACCCTCACTCCCCTGCTCCAGAGGAGTATTTCACTCCAGCGGAATTTACAAAAGCTCCCCACTTGCAGGAAGCTAGTGGCCCGACCCTGCTGGAACAAATGTGGGCTATCGAGGCCCCCCCCCTCGCCCCCCAAGGGTCAGGTGCCGGGGGCGGGGTGGGGGTTTGGGGGGGTGGGGGGCATCGAGCCGGCCAGCAATCGGGAGGCCGGCAGTGCAGGGCCAATCTCGGCGCTGACAGATTGGCACATTCGCAGTGGCTAAGCTGCCAGCCTCCCAAGTGGGAATAGCCTTACCCACTGATTTTTCACATGAATTACGTTAGGGCACTCTGCAGTGCACGGAGTGCGGGAGATTCATTTTGAAACTCCCACTGAATAAACCAACTGGAATTTGAAATAGTTGAAAATCTTAAAATTGCTGATGGAGAAATTGAAAGCTATAGTTCATCTGACCTGTTTGAAATCGGCCCTCTGAATGACGGATCAAATTTCTTTGGTTCACCTAAAACACAAAAAAATACATTAAATATGTATACGCAAGAAGATTTATGTGAAATAATGTGCATAGCATGTTATCTCCACTACAATAAACAACTTCATGCTGTAGCAGGATACAGATATAGACAAACATTGCCAGATATAACTGGCACCTTGCTTGCTGACATAACGGTTTCATCGCAAAAACTTGGTGGTTTGGTAGAATGACAATGAACCTGACCTGCACGCCATTTGCACTATGGTGAGGGAGGACGGTACATCATCGGCCTCACTCATGGATTGAGATGCAGTGGGAGACCAGGATCAAGCTCTACATGTCCTACATCACGGTGGGGACCCACCATCAAGAGCACTGGACATCTGATTGGTCTCATCCATCCAGGCCGCCAGAATCGGCCTTCAGAATCGGCCACAGCAATCAAATCCTTAAACCGCCGAGGATAGGAGACGCGACAACTATCCCCGCCTGGTTTGACCCACCTGTCCAAGTGGTTTACCAGAGTGCGGTCACTGTCTTATGCTAACAATTATAACAGTTATTTTTAACTGTGGACAGTTTAATTCCTGAGAAGGGCAGTATGTATCTGTTTACTGAGTATTGACACTGTCACAGAGAGAGAGTCTGCTGATTGCAGATAAACAAGGGGAACGACGATTAAAAACATCCACTCTTTCTGTTTTCGATCTCCTGTTCTCTGCTGCAGAATGAGTTTGTGTGAATGGCTGGTGAAAACAGAATTGGGTTTGGGTGTAACCCTTTCCACAACTGACCAATGTGCAGATATTTATAGACTGGATTCACGCGAAGACTGTTCATTCCAGCGATGTACTGTGAGGGTCAGTGTCAATGATGGCAGATACCAGCAGAAAAACCCAGTGTGATAACCAGGGGGAGGCGATGTCCTAGTGGTATTATTAATGTATATAGACTATTAATCCAGAAACTCAGCTAATGTTCTGGGGAGCCGGGTTCGAATCCCATCACAGCAAATGGCGGAATTTGAATTCAATAAAAGATACCTGGAATTAAGAATCTACTGATGACCATGAAACCATTGTCGACTGTTGGAAAAACCCATCTGATTCACTAATGCCCTTTACGGAAGGAAATCTGCCATCCTTACCTGGTCTGACCTACGTGACTCCAGAGCCATAGCAATGTGGTTGACTCAACTGCCCTCGGGCATCAAGGGATGGGCAATAAATGCTGGCCAGCCAGCGACGCACACGTCCCATGAAAGAATAAAAGCAGCTGATTACGATACTGTACTGGCCCTCACACACCCACGCCCATACAGGACACTGGCCCTCACCCACACCCCTCTGGGCACTGACTTTCACTGCAAACAGCCCTTCCTTGCTCTGAACTACCCCTGAATAATGATACAATCTGTTTTCATCTTAAGAAAAGTTTTTGGAAGATGTGACCATGTCTTTGCCACATCCCCAAGAGGAATGAATCAGCTGGAAAAAATCTACACACTGCACAATAATCAAAACCAGAGAAATAACAGCACACAAAAGGAGGAGGCAGATTGGGCCCCACAAACCTGTTTGCTAACTCCGAAAATGAAGTAGATTTTATTCTGAAAGCTGCTTGCAGCCAATTCCTTATCATTCCAGATGAATGATATTTATGGACGGCATGGTGGCACAGTGGTTAGCTCTGCTATCTTACAACGCCAGGGATCCGGGTTCGATTCCGGTCTTGCATCACTGTCTGTGTGGAGTTTGCACGTTCTCATGTCTGCGTGGGATTCCGCTGGGTGCTCCGGTTTCCTCCCGTTTCCTCCCACACTCCAAAGATGTCCAGGTTACGTTGATAGGAGCAATTTAGCATGGCCATAGTGTTGGGAGGGGTAGCAGGGTAAATATGTGGGGTTACAGGGATAAGGCCTGGGTGGGATTGTGGTCGGTGCAGCCTCGATGGGCCAAATGGCCTCTTTTTGCACGAGGATCTCTTATCAATGGGGTTGAGGGGCTGTCAATCTGGTCAATTCAGTTAGAGAGTAATAGAGGTTTACAGCATGGAAACAGGCCCTTCGGCCCAACTTGTCCATGTCACCCAGTTTTTACTACTAAACTAGTCCCAACTGCCCACATTTGGCCCATATCCCTCTAGACCAATCTTACCTATGTAACAGTCTAAATGCTTTTTAAGAGACAAAATTGTACCCGTCTCTACTACTACCTCTGGCAGCTTGTTCCAGACACTCACCACCCTCTGAGTGAACAAATTGCCCCTCTGGACCCTTTTGTATCTCTCCCCTCTCACCTTAAACCTATGCCCTCTAGTTTTAGACTTCACTATCTTTGGGAAAAGATGTCCCGGTAGCATCCTAGTAAATCTTTTCTGCACTCTTTCTAGTTTAATAATATCCTTTCTATAATAGGGTGACCAGAACTGTACACAGTATTCCAATTGTGGCCTTACCAATGTCTTGTACAATTTCAACAAGGCGCCCCAACTCTTGTATTCAATGTTATAACCAATGAAACCAAGCATGCCGAATGCCTTCTTCACCACTCTGTCCACCTATGACTCCACTTTCAAGGAGCTATGAACCTGTATCCCTAGATCTCTTTGTTCTATAACTCTCCCCAAAGCCCTACCATTAACTGAGTAGATCCTGCCTTGATTCGATCCACCAACATGCATCACCTCACGTTTATCTAAATTAAACTCCATCTGCCATTCATTAGCCCACTGGCCCAATTGATCAAGATCCCGATGCAATCCTAGATTGAATCTTCAATGTCCACTATGACCAACCTGCAAACATATTAACCACTCCAGTTCATCGCCGGCATCTCCACATCAATCTCTACCATGCAGGAGGCGGCCATTTGGCCCATCAAGTCTGCACCAACTCTCCAAAAGAGTATCTTACCCAGGACCTATCCCTATAACCCCACACATTTACCTCACTAATCCCCCTAACCTACACATCTTGGGATACTAACGGGCAATTTAGCATGGCCAATCCACTTAACCTGCACCTCTTTGGACTGTGGGAGGAAACCCACGCAGACACGGGGAGAACGTGCGGACTCCACACAGATACTCAAGGCTGGAATTGAACCCAGATCCCTGGTGCTGTGAGATAGCAAGTCTAACCACTGTGTCACCATACAAACTCCCAAAGATGACTAGGTTTATCATTTCAACTTAAAGCCAGCATCTCTGGCAGTGCAACACTCCTTTGGTACTGCACTGGAATGTTAGCTTGAATTGGGTGAACGTGCTTCTGGAGTCGGGCTTAAACACACAACCTTCTTTCACATAGAGACTCAATATGGGGGTGGATACTCAGCAAGACCTTGGAGTCCTCGCGCATCAGTCGCTGAAAATAAGTGTGCAGGTACAGCAGGCAGCAAAGAAAGCAAATGGTATGTTGGACTTCAGAGCGTGAGGGTTTGAGTACAGGGATAGGGATGTTTTGCTGCAATTGTACAGGGCATTGGTGAGGCCGCACCTGGAGTATTGT
This sequence comes from Mustelus asterias, assembly GCF_964213995.1. Taxonomy (NCBI): domain Eukaryota; kingdom Metazoa; phylum Chordata; class Chondrichthyes; order Carcharhiniformes; family Triakidae; genus Mustelus; species Mustelus asterias. Next base: position 6,194,344 of record NC_135819.1, read on the forward strand.
GTGCAGCTTTGGTGTCCTTATCTGAGGAAGGATGTCCTTGCTATAGCGGGAGTACAGCACAGGTTTACCAGGCTGATTCCTGGGATGGCAGGTCTGCCATATGAGGAGAGGCTAAGTCGGTTAGGATTATATTCACTGGAGTTTAGAAGAGCGAGAGGGGATCTCATAGAAACTTATAAAATTCAGGGTTAGGCAGGGTCGATTCAGAAAGAATGTTCCCGATGGTGGGGGAGTCCAGAACTAGGAGTCATTGTTTGTGGATAAGGGGTACCACTTCTCCCAGAGGGTGGTGAATGTGTGGAATTCACTAAACAGGCGCCGGAGTATGACGACTGGGGGATTTTCACAGTGGCTTCATTGCAATGTTAATGTAAACCTACTTGTGACTAATAAATAAACTTTAACTTTACCTTTAGTTGAGGACAAAATGTTGTCTGGTTTCAAGAAGAAATTAGATATAGCTCTTGGGGCTAAAGGGATCAAGGGATATGGGGGAAAGGGAGAAATCAGGATATTGAATTTGATGATTAGCCATGATCAAAATGAATGGCAGAGCAGGTCCAAAGGGCCAACTGGCCTATTTCTGCTTCTTGTTTCTATACTGTGGTGTGTTTAAATGGAGTTCCAATTGCTCCTTTGGTACTATTGAACTCTACAGTGCCCTCTGGTTTGAGACAAGCCAAGAATAACCATGGTCCCAATTTTCAGCACAAAGCAATCATCACTGCAATGTTTAGAATGTGCATCCTCCACTTGTGACCTGGTGTTCAACAACATTAGATCCTAGAAATTAAACCATAAATTAAATACCCTGAACGCCCATCAACTAGTGCTAACGTCAACTTTGCTCAAGGTTCTCTGCACAAAACATGAACCCAGCTTTGTTCTTTACAGCCGCTTTCTTTTAGTAAATGGGAAAGGGTTAGTTCATCTCCACGGACAGTCTGCAAATATGTTTTTATTACAGACACGCAGCCTTCACTGTTTTTGTGGTTAAGTGTTCAACGTCACCACGGGAAACTCGCTGCTCTCTGAGCTCTGCTCTCACCAGTTTGCGTGTGGTGGGCAATATTACTCCAAACATCGGACAACATGGCAAAGCCAAACAAAAGGATGCAAAATCCATCACAAAATTAAATGCCCTCGAATCGGGTTGGAGAGGGGCTGTTCCGGACAGAGAAATATAAAAACAGCAAAAGTGGGAAGTTGTGGCTGCCTCAACATCCTGCTGCTGACATGAAATTAACAGACAAGAGGAAACAGTTTCTGCACTGGCTTCTCATAAATTATCTGAGTTAATCAGATTATGGGCGACTCAGGAAGCACTGTGAGAGGTCTCAACACCAGGTTAAAGTCCAACAGGTTTATTTGGTAACACAAGCCACAAGCTTTCGGAGCGCTGTCCCCTCATCAGGTGAGTGGGAGTTCTGTTCACAAACAGGGCATATAAAGACACAAACTCAATTTACAAAATAATGATTGGAATGCGAGTCTTTACAGGTAATCAAGTCTTAACGGTACAGACAATGTGAGTGGAGAGAGCGTCAAGCACAGGTTAAAGAGATGTGTATTGTCTCCGGCCAGGACAGTTAGTCAGATTTTGCAAGCCCAGGCAAGTCGTGGGGGTTACAGATAGTGTGACATGAACCCAAGATCCCGGTTTAGGCCGTCCCCATGTGTGCGGAACTTGGCTATCAGTCTCTGCTCAGCGACTCTGCGTTGTCGTGTGTCGTGAAAGCCGCCTTGGAGAACGCTTACCCGAAGATCAGAGGCTGAATGCCTGTGACTGCTGAAGTGCTCCCCCACAGGAAGAGAACACTCCAGCCTGGTGATTGTCGAGCGTTGTTCATTCATCCGTTGTCATAGCGTCTGCATGGTCTCCCCAATGTACCATGCCTCGGGACATTCTTTACTGACATTCTTTACTGCAATGTATCAGGTAGACAACGTTGGCCGAGTTGCCAACGTGGTCTACCTGATACGGCCAACATTGTCTACCTGATACGCTGCAGGAAAGGATGTCCCGAGGCATGGTACATTGGAGAGACCATTCAGACGCTACGACAACGGATGAATGAACACTGCTCAACAATCACCAGGCTGGAGTGTTCTCTTCCTGTTGGGGAACACTTCAGCAGTCACAGGCATTCAGCCTCTGATCTTCGAGCAAGTGTTCTCCAAGGCGGCCTTCACGACACACGACAACGCAGAATCGCTGAGCAAAAACTGATAGCCAAGTTCCGCACATGAGGACGGCCTCAACCGGGATCTTGGGTTCATGTCACACTATCTGTAACCCCCACGACTTGCCTGGGCTTGCAAAATCTCACTAACTGTCCTGTCTGGAGACAATACACATCTCTTTAACCTGTGCTTAATGCTCTCTCCACTCACATTGTCTGTACCTTTAAGACTTGATTACCTGTAAAGACTCGCATTCCAACCATTATTTTGTAAATTGAGTCTGTGTCTTTATATGCCCTGTTTGTGAACAGAACTCCCACTCACCTGATGAAGGGGCAGCGCTTCGAAAGCTTGCGGCTTGTGTTACCAAATAAACCTGTTGGACTTTAACCTGGTGTTATGAGACTTCTCACTGTGCTTACCCCAGTCCAACACCGGCATCTCCACATCATGGCTACTCAGGAAGGACAGTGGGTGACATATTGTAGGCAGACTATTGCGCACCATAACCTCACGCTCAAGCACTGGAATAAGCCAGGAATTAATTCATTTGATTGGGTATTTACTGAGAAATAAACTCAGATGAAATAAAACATTGGGTGACACAGTGGTTAGCACTGCTGCCTCAAAGCGCCAGGGATCCGGGTTCAATTCCGGCCTCGGGTCACTGTCTGTGTGGAGTCTGCACGTTCTCCCTGTGTCTGTGGGGGTTTCCTCCAGGTGCTCTGGTTTCCTCCCACAGTCCAAAGATGTGCGGGTTAGGTTGATTGGCCATGCTAAATTGTCCCTTTGTGTCAGGGGGAACTAGCAGGGTAAATATGTGGGGTTACGGGCATAGGGCCTGAGTGGGATTGTTGTCGGTGCAGGCTCGATGGGCTGAATGGCCTCCTTCTCCACTGTAAGGATTCTATGATTTCCCTCTGTATGGCTGACTTGCCACATGATCTTAATATGCATCTCAACTGACATAACCGACCTGATGTACTCCTCACAACCCAGTACTCCCTCAGTAGAGTCTCAGTCCAGTTAAATCCTACATCTCTGGAGTGGGGCTCCTACCCACAAATGTCTGACTTAAAGACATGAGTGATACCCAGAATGGTACAGCAGAGCGGTGTAAGTGATTTAAATGAGGCGCTTAGTTTCTCCTTAGGAAGTTGGGCAAATGGCAGACTGTTCCAGTGGGAGTGCTCACACATATTCCTAGTTGGACAGCAAGACCATACTGGACAACCAGCAGGTCCCCACACTTCAGTAAGGTAAACCAGCACAACGACCAGAGGAACATTCTGCTAAACCCGCTGGCCCCGACTGTAAAATGTGTGCTCCAGTAAATCCCTCTCTGTAATGTGTCCAGTGAGACGGTGCCAGCAAGCACCTCAAATAACTATTGGTGCAGAACATCCAAACACATTTACACAAGAATGTCAGAATTTGGAGTGGGAATAGGCAATTTAGCCCTTTGAGCCCACTCCACCATTTAACATGATCACGGCGGATATTATCCTGGTCTCAACTCTGACTTTCAACATCATTTTACCAAAATCTTCATCGTTGTTGCTGCCTCACATCATACAGAAAGCCTGATCCATGTACAAAATTTGTTGACTTTGTATTATTTCATATGGACACTCAGTCATTACTAAGAATACTTGGAGTGTGTATGTGCAGTCTCTGAGCAATGAACTGGAGTAGAAACATGTGTGGACAAAAGGAATAGAATGTGACGGATGAATTGGATGGTGCATCTTGTAGCAGTGTGTTCCTCTGTCTCCTTCGGAGTTTCCATCTGACGAAGGAGCAGTGCTCCGAAAGCTTATGGTATTTGCTACCAAATAAACCTGTTGGACTTTAACCTGGTGTTGTGAGACTTCTTACTGTGTTCACCCCAGTCCAACGCCGGCATCTCCACATCCTTTCGGAGTATTCAGAGATATCCATGTAGAATTATAAACATGATTTTGCCTTTCTGGTTGTAGGGACAGTGAGATCAGCTACAGCCCCCTAAAGCTGCCTTGATTGGGGAATTGCAAGGGCTGAATCTGACGGCTTCCTGCTCTGTTGCAAGCGGCTTTGTCCAAACTCCTGATCTGTCATTTGAACCCGATTGCAGCAGTCCAAGAGTTGTATACCCTGTAGCTAAACTTCCTTTACTCTGGGAATTTAGTCAGGTTTCTATGGAAAATGATTGGAATTTCCTGACCATACGCCCAAAGGAAGGCAAGTTATAAATTCTGCACAATCTCCTGTCCTTTCCTCTGCTGTTTGGCCAGTCACAGAGTTAGAGGAAATTATCCAGGTTTATTCTGAAAAGCTTCACTCTCAGCTCTTTGCTTCCCTCAATTTTCACTTCCTTCTCATAGAATCCCTACAGTGCAGAAGGAGGCTGTTCAGCCCATCGAGTCTGCACCAACCACAATCCCACCCAGGCCCTATTCCCGTAACCCTACGTATTCACCCTAGCTAGTCCCCCTGACATTAAGGAGCAATTTACCATGGCCAATGAACCTAACTTGCACATCTTTGGACTGCGGGAGGAAACCGGAGCACCCGGAGGAAACCCACGCAGACACAGGGAAAACGTGCAAACGCCACACAGACAGACAGTGACCCGAGGCCAGAATTGAACTCAGGTCCCTGGTGCTGTGAGGCAGCAGTGCTAACCACTGTGTCACTGTGCTGCCCCACCATCTCTTCACTGGAAAGTGTTTTATCATGGCAGGGATAAAATTCACCTCAAGCCAGCTGCCCGACACAGCCTCATCAACCAGTCTCCCATCCATTGACTGGCTACATTTCCCGCTGCCTCGGAAAAGCAGCCGGCATAATTAAGGATCCCATCCACCCCAGACATTCTCTCTTCCACCTTCTTCCTTCGGGAAAAAGATACAAAGTCTGAGGTCACGTACCAACCGACTCAGGAACAGCTTCTTCTCTGGTGCTGTCAGACTTTTGAATGGACCTACCTTGCACTAAGTTGATCTTTCTCTACACCCTAGCTATGACTGTAACACCACATTCTGCACTTTCTCATTTCTTTCTCTATGAACGGTATGCCTTGTCTGTGTAGCGCGCAAGAAACAATACTTTTCACTGTATATTAATACATGTGACAATAATCAAATCAAAATCATCAAAGTCAGCTCCTGCAGGGAGCCGAGATGGTGACTGCTGACAAACTCTTCAACTGTGAAGGCGTTCAGCCAAGTCTGATCTTATCCAAACTGCAGTGTTCAACCCCAGAAGAGGAGAGATCAAGAATGGAGATAACAAGCAAGAATCCCTGCTGCTGCTGGAGAGGAGTTGTCACATTTCCATCAGTGCCTGGCTACTCAACAGAGAACTGGATTTGAATCAGATAAAAGCAAATGCTGGAAAATCTCTGCAGGTCTGACAGCATCTGTGGAGAGAGAATAGAGCCAACGTTTGGAGTCTGAAGACAATAGAAAATAGGACAAGATTTATACTGTTACGGTGAGCAGGGGGGGGGGGGGTGGTGGCATTAAGAGATCAGGGTTTGAACCGCACTGACCTGGGATTTTATTCTTTATTCATGTTACGGGGCGTGAGTGTCGCTGGCTGGCCAGCATTTATTGCTCGTCCCTAACTCCCTCCATTTCAGAGGGCATTAAGAGTCAACCACATTGCTGTGGATCATGAATCACATGCCTGTCAGACTGGGTGAGGACGGCAGATTTCCTTCCCTAAAGGACATTAGTGAACCAGATGGAGTTTTTTTTAAAATGGCAATGGCTTCATGGCTATCTGGACTTTTAATTCCAGATTTATAGTGAATTCAAATTTCACCATCTGTCTTGGCGGGATTTGAACCCAGGTCCCCAGATCTTGTTCTGGGTCTCTGGGTTACTCGCCCAGTGACAAGATCACTGCGTCACTGCCTCCCCAGGATTCCTATATAGCAGGCAGTGTTTGATTCACTGAGCTTGTAACAGCAAGTCTATCGATGGGTGAATGGCCTCTTCTCATTCCACTTGAGTTTTCATCTGTTTCCAGGATGTTGTTTTTGCCCATTGTGGACATCACTGGCTAAGCCAGCATTTATTCCCCATCACCAACTGCTCTCTGGAAGATGGTGTGTGACACCTTCTTCAACAGCTGCAGTCCCTGAGATGTCGGTGAACCCAGAGAGTTCCAGGATTTTGACCCAGTGATATTGAAAGAGTGAAGGAATGGCGACATATTTCCAAGTCAGGATGCTAAGTAGCTTGGAGGGGAAACCTCTGGTGGTGGCGTTCCCGTGCCTGCTGTCCTCATCCACTTAAGGGGTAGAGATCACAGGTTTGGAAAGTGTTGTTGAAAGAGTCTTGGTGAGTCGCTGCAGCACATTGCGTATAGAGCACACACGGCTGTGTCATCGGCAATGGAGGGAGTGTTTGTTTAAAGTGGTACCGATTGGGTGCTGATCAAATAGCCCATTTGGATGGTGTCAAAGTTGTGAGTGTTGTTGGAGCTGCACTCATCCAGGCAAGCGGAGAGCATTCCATCACATTCCTGACTTGTAGATGGCAAGGATAGCATTTACTACCCATCATTGAAGTTAGTAACTCAATGACTTGCTGGGTCACACCTGAGGGGAATAAAGCGTTAATAACGCGTTCCCTCATGATAACCATCTCTGAGCACTGTAACTGCTTTTGATACATGACCTGTGGACTTTAATTCAGTAAGAAGTCTCACACAACACCAGGTTAAAGTCCAACAGGTTTATTTGGTAGCAAAAGCCACGAGCTTTCGGATCAGGCTGTCCCTTCTGAACAGTCCAACGCCGGCATCTCCACATCATGACTTTAATTCACCCAAACTATCCATCATGGCAAATCCATTCTCCCTCATCCTAACACAGCATGGTGTCCAGGTTTGAGCCTAAACAGCAACTGCTGTCAGGCTATTCAGCCTAGAGGGCATCACAATTTGTTTCTTTTAGGCAAAGTGCATTTTCCAGTGGAGTCACAAAGACAGAGGAGAAGCAAGAACTCATATCCCAAGCCCATGTGCATCAGAAAATCCAGCAGCGCGCATCCTGCTGCTCTCTCTGAACGCAACACCAAACTTCCTGATCCACACGCATCAACAATACCCCAGACTGAAACATCACAGCAGGTTCAACTGGCTTAGACAACTCAACAGAGCATTATTATTGCAAGAAGAAATATTTTCCTTCTTTGGTCCTTCTAAGAGAAAGTATTTTATTTCACATTCCGAGGGAAACCTGGCTGTTAGCATCAGCTGTGGGAGAAATCTCAGCTGCCAGATAAAGATCTGCCCACCCAGCTCACCGGATGAACTTGCCGCACTCTCTCATTACTCTGTCAGCATTTTACAGACAACCTCGGGAAACAATTCCAATTCAACATTTTGGATATTATTGAGAAACAGAGGGAGAGCAGTGGCTATTTTCATTTCAAACTCAGATTTCTCACAATATTTTACCAATGTATAATACAAAACTCTGGGCATCCTGCTGCTCTCTCTGAACGCAACACCAAACTTCCTGATCCACACGCATCAACAGTACCCCAGACTTTCCAACGCTGGCATCTCCACATCAAGCCTTTCAATCCAGACCATTCTGAGAGTTAGAGTCAAAAAGCACCACTATCCAGCTGGACTTCACTATCACCGTCCATCCGATACCCCAGCCTGGCCCCTCACCGTCCATCCGATACCCCAGCCTGGCATCCGATACCCCAGCCTGGCCCCTCACCGTCCATCCAATACCCCAGCCTGGCCACTCACCGTCCATCCAATACCCCAGCCTGGCCACTCACCGTCCATCCGATACCCCAGCCTGGCCCCTCACCGTCCATCCAATACCCCAGCCTGGCCACTCACCGTCCATCCAATACCCCAGCCTGGCCACTCACCGTCCATCCGATACCCCAGCCTGGCCCCTCACCGTCCATCCAATACCCCAGCCTGGCCACTCACCGTCCATCCAATACCCCAGCCTGGCCCCTCACCGTCCATCCGATACCCCAGCCGTTACTGAGAGAGCGGTGCACCGCCAGTGTCACTGAGAGCACGGTGCCATGTGCCAGCAATGCTCCGACCAGAGGTCCAATGAAATTCAGTCCACCATGTCTGTCCCCACGCTACAGCAGCTCATCTTGTCGCAGCAGATTATCAAGAGCTGATGTTTCCCCTCCTTACGAGAAAACTAATAAATTCACACACAGCAGTTACTGCAACACAAAGTAATCCATTGGGCATCAAGAGCTTCAGGGTGTTTGCAAGGGACTCAAGGTACCAGATAAATACTGTTTGCAACACTTGCATAACACTGGCACCCAAATTCAATGACACCCAAATCCACAAACCAAAAAAGCTCCGAAGCTTCAGTCACCAACACAATTTCAGAGGAGTTCATGTTTTGGCAAAGTTAGTGTTACACCTCATACACTTTCAGCAAATGAAACATGCAATTAAAATGATCTGCAAGCATGTACTCTTCCCTCTGTCAGCATTTACATCACAGCTAGTGGTGAACCCTGGGGCAAAGGAGATGTACACCGTCTGTGCAGAGTCTGCACTTTCTCCCCATGTCCTCCTGGTGCTCCGGTTTCCCCTCTCAGTCCAAAGATGTGCGGGTTAGGTGCATTAGCCGTGCTAAATTGCCCCTTAGCGTCAGGGTAACTCGCTAGGGTAAATGCATGGGGTTATGGGGATAGGACCTGGGTGGCATTGTAGTCGGTGCAGGCTTGATGGGCCGATTCTATGATTGTATGATTCTAAATTCTCCCTCAGTGTACCCGAACAGGCGACAGAGCGCAGCGACTAGGGGATCTTCACAGTAACTTACTGCAGTGTTAATACAAGCCTACTTGTGACACTAATAAATAAACTTTAAAACTACATGCACACCACCCACACACTTCCAGCAATTGTACTTAAAACAGGAGATTCCAAAAACAAACAAGTTAGAGTCAGGCTTTGGCAAACTACAAGTTTGAATTTTAAAAAGCTAAAAAACATGGTAATTAGTCTGCGGCATACACCTGTCACTTAAATAAAGTCACATTTAGTTTCACTCCGGCTGATTACAATTTCAGAGCTTTATAATTTCAGGCCCAGCCTCTCTGTCCCACACTCATTAACATTCTGAGCACGAAATAGAGACAAGATCCTGGGAATACTCCATGACAGTAAATACTATTTTGGGCCTGTCTGCTTAACTGCATTCCTCACACACACCACCTACTCTTCAGAGCCACACCGATGGCAAACAGCAGGCGTAAAGCATCAAGAAACACGAGCTTTCAGACACAACTGGCACAAGGTTCATGAACAATTACCATATTTCCCATAGAAATTATCCTCCGTGCTCATGGTCGCCAACACTGCAGGTTCTTCACACGATGGGCTGTGTTATATCCTGCAGCTATCGGTGCAACGCCCGCCCCTGTAGCCTGCTATACAACATGCTGTTCTGCTCAGCCCCATTCAAACCGGTTTAGCTGGAAACTCAGCAAATTAAAGGCGCAGTTACAATAAAGGAGATACAAGCCCAAGGCTGTTTCCGTCTATTATTGATTGGGTGGTGACTGAGGTTTGTGCAAGGACCTCCCCTCTTTCCTTCTATTTGAACAGGACTTAAAAACAACTTAAATTGAGGTGCACAGATTGTACCATTAACATTTGAATAATACAGAGAGAGATTAAGGTTTTTAAACGTGTGATTTTGAGAGTGGAGTTTGAAAACTCTCTTGTGACACGGTGACATATGGCACGGTAGCACAGTGGTTAGCACTGCTGCCTCACAGCACCAGGGACCCGGGTTCGATTCCCGGCTTGGGTCACTGTCTGTGTGGAGTTTGCACATTCTCCCCGTGTCTGCCTCCCTCACCCCAAAGTGGGTTAGATTGATTGGCAATACTAAATTGCTCCTTAATGTCAGGGGGACTAGCAGGGTAAAGGTGTCGGGTTAGAGAGTGGGATTGCTGTCGGTGCAGGCTTGATGGGCTGAATGGCCTCCTTCTGCACCGTGGGGATTCTATGATCTCAGGGACAGGTTAATAAAAAGAGGGAATATAATGCCAGTAGAAAGCAAAAAATGACAACTTGTCCTAATTTGCAAACTTAGCAATGCAGCAAATGAGGAGCATTGTTCAGTTTATTAAAGATTTAGATTTATTATTGTACACTGCTCCTATCTGCCCTTAATAAGCTTAACAAAAGGGAGAGGTACAGAGGTGCTTCTTCTCCGGCATCTCTCCAGAACGAGAATCATTTGCTTCCATTCCAGTTCGATGGGTTTCAATGTGGCAGCTAAGTCCCACACGGAATGTGCAGATCCTGCCACACGTGCTGGAATGGTTGGGCAGATGGGTTATTTGAAGACTTGTGCGCTCTCTCCAATGCCTCGACTTTGCCTGTTCCCAACAAAGTCTCTCTTTGCAAAAATAAAAAAAGATGGGGCGAATTCAGCTGGTCAGGCAGCATCTGTGCAGAGAGTTAAAGTTTCAGGTCGAGATGATCTTTCGGCAGTTGTGTTTTGATTTCAGATTTCCAGCATCCGCAGCACTTTGCTTTTGTACAGGTCTCCCGATGTGTTTGGTGCCTTCACAGGCGTGTCTACTCCATCTTGGTCAGTCCAGGCCAGGGGCTTCCATGTATCAGCAGCTACGCCTGATCTCTTCAGTGATGCTTTGAGGACATCCCTGAAGTGTTCCCACTGTCTTCTTGGGCATCTCCTGCTGCAACCATAGAATCCCGACAGTGCAGGAGGCGGCCATTCAGCTCATCAAGTCTGCACCAACCAAATTCCCACTCAGGCCCTATCCCCATAACCCCATGTATTTACCCTAGCTACTCTCCCTGACACTAATGAGCAATTTTAGCATGGCCAATCAACCTAACCCGCACATCTTTGGACTGTGGGAGGAAACCCAGGCAGACACAGGGAAAACGTGCAAACTCCACACAGACTGTCACCCGATGGCCGCAATTGAACCCGGTCCCTGGTGTTATGAGGCAACAGTGCTAACCACTGTGCCAAGTCCCAAGTAGAACATGACCATGAGGGTTTGGTGTCAGGCATACTAACTACGCATCTCCTGCCCAGCGGAGCTGGTTTTGGATGATTATAGAATCATAGAAACCCTACAGTGCAGAAAGAGGCCATTTGGCCCATCGAGTCTGCACCGACCACAATCCCACCCAGGCCCTACCCCCACATCCACCCGCTAATCCCTCTAACCTACGCATCTCAGGACACTAAGGGGCAATTTTAGCATGGCCAATCAACCTAACCCGCACATCTTTGGACTGTGGGAGGAAACCAGAGTACCCGGAGGAAACCCACGCAGACACAAGGAGAATGTGCAAACTCCACACAGACAGTGACCCAAGCCAGGAATCGAACTCAGATCCCTGAAGCTGTGAAGCAGCAGTGCTAACCACTGTGCTACCGTGCCGATTAGCACTTTAATGTGGGGAGGTTAGCTTGGGAGAGGACATTGCTGTCAACTACCTTTCTTGCCATTGGATTTGGAGTATCTTGAGAAGGCACCTCTGGTGGATTTTCCTCAGTGCTTTGAGATGTAGGTTGTCCAAGTCTCTGAACATATAGAAGCATGGGAATCACTGCTGTCCTGTAAACCACGGCCTTCACCCCGGTCTGAGATCCTGGGCCTCAAATACTCTTTTCCTCAGTCAGCCAGACACTGAGATGATTCATCCGAGGCGACAGTGAATTTTATCCTCTTTGTCGGCCTTCGTCAAGAGGAGGCTCCCCAAGATATGGAAACTGGCCCACACTTCCCAGGACCTTAATCGATGGGGGAAGGCGCTGTCCATCTGATCTGGTTGGAAGAGAACCTTAGGGTGAAAGGACCACTTTCTCAGAGGTTTCAGAGAAGTCAACAATGACGTGGAGTTCAGCATGCACACAAGCATCGTCTGCAAACTGAAACACAACGACCAAGGCTGGAGAGATTGAACAATCCCACCCAAGCCCTATCCCTCTATCCCCACATATTTCCTCTGCTAATCCCCCTGATACTAAGGGGCAATTTTAGCATGGCCAATCAACCTAACCCACACATCTGTGGAGTGTGGGAGGAAACCGGAGAACCCAGAGGAAATCCATGCAGACATGGTGAGAACATGCAAACTCCACACAGTCACCCGAGGCCGGAATTGAACCCGGCTCCCTGGTACTATGCCACTGTGCCGCCCCAAAAGCTTCCTAGTGGGTTGCTTGAATCATACCCGGAGTGAAACATCTTATGCTCACCCTGATGCCAAAATCAAAACTTGACAAAACACCATGGGATTTCTGGCCTGGGTCATAACACATTACACAACACACTAGCTGCGGTTTCACCAATGTCCTGTACAGTTGTAACAAGACTTCTCTACTTTTATACTCCAGCCCCTTGCGATGAAGGCCAACATTCCATCTGCTTTCCTCATTACTTGCTGTAGCTACAAGCTAACTTTCTGTGATTCATGTGCAAGGACACCCAGATCCACCTGAGCAGTATCCTTCAATTTAAATAATATTCTGTTTTTCTCTTTTTCCAGCCAAAGTGGACTGCCTTCATATTATGCTCCATCAAACATTTTTCCACTTATTTAACCTGTTATTATCCCTTTGCAGACATTCTGTGTCCCCTTCACAACATGCTTGCTTTCCTCCTCCTCCTCCACCACTTTATGTGGTGCTGGAAAGGTACCTGAGTGAGCTCCTGCAGTGCATCTTGTCAATGATACTCACTGCTACCATTGTCCTCTATTTATATTCGGAAATACAGGCCAGGATTCTCTGGTCTCTCACGCCCTACCACCGCTGCTGCCAGCAAGAACGGAAAATTTGGCGCTCAGCCAAAACTCCAGTCATTGCAGTAGGACCGGAAAATCCCAGCAGCGGGCGAGGTTGGAGAATTCTAGCCATCACAAAATTGAACCCAACCAGCCTTTACCCACCGCACTACCAAATACTCTTCCTCACCTTTATCTGACCTCTTTGGTCATGGTGCAATGGGTGCTTGATGAGAAAGAGCGGTCCTTTAGTAAACTGGGATGGATCGAACAGAATGATCCAAGACAACACTTGTCTGCTCGGAGTGTCAGTGCTCTGGCTTTCTCGATGGTGGCAATTAAGACAGAGATAGATAGGTTCCTGATTAAGGGGGAAAAGACAGGAAAATGGGGATGAGAAAAATGTCTGCTATGATTGAATGACGGAGCAGACTCGATGGGCCGAATGGCCTAAATCTGCTCCTATGTCTTGTATCTGTCTGAAATGTTCTCCTACTTCTGGTTCCTGATGATCACAGCAAGTAATACATCTCCTCCAAAAGTTTCTGCCCTCAGTACAAACAGGAAAATAAACAGCCACCTAAAAGTCAAATCTTGGATAAAATAAAGCAATCTGTCAGATTGGTAGAAGAGCGAAGAGGGGAAGGGAAATTAAATCGGGGAATTGTATCTTCACTATCCGTTGCAGTCGAGTTGCCATGCAGTCTAATCCTGCTGTGCACCTTTTCAAGTTCCTTTAACAGCACTGGGCCAGAACTGCAGCTGTACAGTTATAAATAGCGATCGCAAAAACTGCTGCCCAGAGATGCAATTTATTTTGCAACCCAAATGTCTTCACAATAGAGGAATAACCCCTCACTTGCTCTGGCCCAACAACACTCCAAGTCTCTAAGTTCCTCCAATTCTGGCCTTCCTTAACCGCGATGTGGAGATGCCGGCGTTGGACTGGGGTGAACACAATAACAGTTTTAACAACACCAGGTTAAAGTTCAACAGGTTTATTTGGTAGCAAATACCATTAGCTTTCGGAGCGCTGCTCCTTCATCAGATGGAGTGGATAAAGGGACACACTTCGAGTCACACAGGAGCGAAGACTCGACAGGGGAGACGGCCATGACCATTCGGAAGACTGACCAGAGAAGGAAGGAAGGAAGAAGCGGCCATCGAGACTCACCTTCGTGACGACGGACCAGAGGGACTCAGAGAATCGGACCTGCAGTTCAACCAAACCATCTTTACGGATTTTCACTCCATCTGACGAAAGAGCAGGGCTCCGAAAGCTAATGGTATTTGCTACCAAATAAACCTGTTGGACTTTAACCTGGTGTTGTTAAAACTGTTACTTCCTTAACCGCTGCAGTCCACATGGTGTAGGTGCACTCACTGTGCTGTTAGGGAGGGAGCTCAGGATTTTGACCCAGCAACAGTGAAGGAACAGCAATATATTTCACAGTCAGGGTGGTGAGTGGCTTGGAGGGGAACTTCCAGGTGAACTCCCATTGGCTGCTGCCCTTGTCCTTCTATATGGCAGCTGCCATGTGTTTGGAAGGTGGACCCTACAGGCAAGTGACTTGTGGCTTGTAAGTGGACGACAGATTTTGGGGAGTCAGGAGGTGAGTTCCGCTCCACAGAATTCCCAGCCTCTAACCCACTCTTGTAGTATTTATAGATGGCTGGTACAGTTCAGTTTCAGGTTAATGGTAACCCCACAGGATGTTGAAAGTGGGCTGGATTCAGCGATGGTAATATCAGTGAACGTCAAGGGGAAATGCTTGGATTGTTTCTTGCTGGGTATGATCATTGCCTGGAGTTTGAGTGTCATAGAGTCATAGAGGTTTACAGCATGGAAACAAGCCCTTCAGCCCAACTTGTCCATGCCGTCCTTTTTTTTAAAAAAACACCAAAGCTAGTCCCAATTGCCCGCATTTAGCCCATATCCTTCTATACCCATCTTATCCATGCAACTGTCTAAATGCTTTTTAAAAGACAAAATTGTACCCACCTCTACTACTACCTCTGGCAGCTTGTTCCAGACACTCACCACCCTCTGTGAAAAAATTGCCCCTCTGGGCCCTTTTGCACCTCTCCCCTTAAACCTATGCCCTCTAGTTTTAGACTCCCCTACCTTTGGGAAAAGATATTGACTATCTAGTTGATCTATGCCCCTCATTATTTTATAGACCTCCATAAGATCACCCCTAAGCCTCCTACACTCCAGAGAAAAAAGTCCCAGTCTACCCAGCCTCTCCTTATAACTCAAATCATCAAGTCCCTGTGGCATCCTAGTAAATCTTTTCTGCACTCTTTCTAGTTTAATAATATCCTTTCTGTAATAGGGTGACCAGAACTGCACACAGTATTCCAAGTGTGGCCTTACCAATGTCTTGTACAACTTCAACAAGATGCCCCAACTCCTGTATTCAATGTTCTGACCAATGAAACCAAGCATGCCGAATGCCTTCTTCACCACTCTGTCCACCTGTGACTCCACTTTCAAGGAGCTATGAACATGTACTCCTAGATCTCTCTGCTCTATAACTCTCCCTAATGCCCTACCATTAACTGAGTAGATCCTGCCCCAATTCGATCTACCAAAATGCATCACCTCACGTTTATCTAAATTAAACTCCATCTGCCATTCGTCAGCCCACTGGCCCAATTGATCAAGATCCCGTTGCAATTGGAAATAACTTTCTTCACTGTCCACTATGCCACCAATCTTGGTGTCATCTGCAAACTTACTACACATGCCTCCTATATTTTCATCCAAATCATGAATATAAATGACAAATAACAGTAGACCCAGCACCAATCCCTGAGGCACACCGCTGGTCACAGGCTTCCAGTTTGAAAAACAACCCTCTACAACCACACTCTGGTTTCTGTTATCAAGCCAATTTTGTATCCATTTGCTACCTCACCCTGAATCCCGTGAGATTTAACCTTATGCAACAACCTACCATGCGACCTTGTCAAAGGCCTTGCTAAAGTCCATGTAGACAACATCAACTGCACTGCCCTCAGGTACCTTCTTGGTAACCCCTTCAAAAAACTCAATCAAATTTGTGAGACATAATTTTCCACTCACAAAGCCATGCTGACTGTCCCTAATCAGTCCTTGCCTCTCTAAATGCCTGTAGATCCTGTCTTTCAAAAAGTGACTTAAATGTTACTTGGCACTCATCAGCCTAAGCTGAATATTGAGTAGATCTGGCTGCATATAGGCAAGACTGCTTCAGTATCTGGGGAGTCGCGGATGGTGCTAAACATTGTGTGAACATCCCCACTTCTGACCTTATGATGGAGGGAAGGTCATTGGTGAAGCAGCTGAAGCTGGTTGGGACTTGGACACTACTCTGAAGAACTCCTGCAGTGATGTCCCAGGACTGAGATGACAACCATCTTCCTTTGTTCTAGGTATGACTCCAACTCCTGGAGTGTTTCCCCCTATTCGCACTGACTCCAGTTTTGCTAGGACTCCTTGACTCAGTCAAATGCTGCCTTGATGCCAAGAGCAATCGTTCATACCAGTTCCTTTGCCTCCGTCGCATCTGTCCTGATGATGCCACTTACCAAAATGACACTGCTGGCATATCTTCCTTAACCATGGTTTTCCACCCATTGTGGTAGAGAGGGCTCTCAACTGTGTCCGGCCCATCTCCTGCACCACTGTTTTCACCCCCTCCCCTACCTCCTAGAACCAAGAGAGGGTCCCCCTTGTCACTCCATCAGCTTCCACATTCAAAGGAACATCCTCCACCATTTCCAACAACTCCACCATGATGCCTTCCCCTCATTCCGCCTGTCAGCATTCCACAGGGACTATTCCCTCCAGGATACCTTGCCCACTTCTTCATCACTCCCAACACCTCATTACAGTATCTTAGGTAGGGATACTACATTTTGTGGTTGGCACGGTGGCACAGTAATTAGCATTGCTGCCTCACAGCACCAGGGACCCAGATTCTATTTGAGCCTGGGGTCATTGTCTGTGCGGAGTCTGCACGTTGTCCCCGTGTCTGCGTGGGTTTCCGCCAGGTGCTCCGGTTTCCTCCCACAGTCCCAAGATGTGTAGATTAGGAGGATTAGCAGGATGAATACGTGGGGTTACGGAGATAGGGCCTGGGTGGAGATGCACTGTTGGACAGACAGTGCAGGCTCGATGGGCTGAATGGCCTCCTTCTGCACTGTAGGATTCTATGATTCTCACCCTCTGCCCGCAGCACCATCTTATGCAATTGCAGAAGATGCAACACCTGCCCCATTCCCTCCTCCCAGCTCACCATCCCAGGGTCCAAACACACTTTACAAGTGAAGCAGCACTTCCTCTAATCAAAGAGGAAATAGCTAATCATTTCGGAAAGCTGAATATAATCAAACCTCGTCAGCATGGTTTTATGAAAGGTAAGTCACATTTGACAAATTCAAATTCTTTGAGGATGTAACAGGGAGAATAGTTAGAGGGGAACCTGTAGATGTCGGATATTTAGATTTCCAAAATACATTAGACAAGGTGCTACATAGGAGGCACCAGCATAAAGTAAAAGCCCATGGAATTGGAGAAGTGTGTTAGCATGGATTGAAAACTGGCTGTCACATAGAAAGCAGAGAGTTGGAATAAATAGGTTATTTTCAGAGTGGAAAGATATAACGAGAGGAGTACCGCAGGGATCAGTTCTTGGCCCATAATTGTTCACTGTTTATATTAATGACCTGGAGGAAAGAACAGAATGTAAGCTTTCCAAATTTGCCGATGATATGAAGATAGGTGGAAGGGCAGATTGTGATGAGGATACTGTGATTCTGCAATGAGATAGATTGGGTGACTGGGCAAAAACCTGGCGAATGGAGTTTAATGTGGGCAAGGGTGAGGTCATGCACTTTGGTAGGAGGAATCAAAAGGCAGATAATTATCAAAATGGGGAGACTCTGCAGGTAAGTACAGAGGGATCTAGGTGTTCTCGTGATGAATTACAAAAAGTGAGCAAGCAGGTCCAACGAATAGTTAAGGCGGCAAATGGAATTTTGGCTTTTATTACAAAGAGGTTGGAGTTTAAAAATAGAGAGGTTTTGTTCTGATCATACAGGGTGTTAGTGAGGCCACACCTGGAATACCGCATACAGTCTTGGTCCCCTTCCCTTAAAAAGGAGATAGTAACATTGGAGGCAGTCCAAAGGAGATTCACCAGGCTAAGACTAAGGTATTGTTCAGAAGAATTCAAGGAAGAGTGAACAAAGTGCTCTGAATTAAAGAGACAATTGCATGAACTTGATTTAAAGCGGGGAGCAGACCCTCAGAGCTAGATGAAAATGTTTGATGTCATTTTAATAAGAGTCTGGGAATTGAGAGTTTCAGCAATGTGAGCAGTTTGGACAGCAGTCAAGACAAAGAAATTGTAACGGGGTTGGTGTAAAATCCTGGACTGGATTCACTGGCAAAAGATTTGCTTAAAACTGTAATTTGAACGTCCGGGACTGGAATTGGAATGTAAACCGCTGAGTGAAAGCATTATTGAGAGAGATTTTAAAGTGGGATTTTGGGAGTGGAGTTTGAAAACTTTCATGTGACACGCTGACATGTGGCACGGTGGTTAGCACTGCTGCCACACAGCGCCAGGGACGTGGCTTGGGTCATTGTCTGTGTGGAGTCTGCACGTTCTCCCTGTCTGTGTGTGTGTGTGTTTCCTCCGGGTGCTCTGGTGTCCTCCCACAGTCCAAAGATGTGCGGGTTAGGTTGATTGGCCATGGTAAATTGCCCCTTAATGTCAGGGGAATTAGCAGGGTAAATATGTGGGGTTACGGGAATGAGGGCTGGGTGGGATTGTGGTCAGTGCAGACTCAATGGGCCAAATAGCCTCCTTCTGAGCTGTAGGGATTCTGTGAATCATCTTGCGATTCTGAAGAGAAAATCACGGGCAGTAACTTGAGTTCAGAGTGGAGTGCTTACTTGACCACAGTCGCCTTGGGGTGTCAAATGGACCGTGTGCTAATGAGACTATTATAGCTTCAAATGTACTGTGTCATTGTGTTAATCTTAAAACCCCTGTGTATTTGCTAAGCTAAGTGGGGACTGAAGGAGTGTTGTATTAAAATCCAACTTTTTCATGATTAATATTTTTTTCTTGTTGTCAAAACTAATTAACGATCCCATGACTCTATTTTTCCACTTTTTATTAAAAAAATGTAAGTTACAGTCTTTTGAGCCAGGGTTCAATTCTAGGTTTATCCCGTCCAGTTATATCAACTGGACATCATTAGACATCCCACACCATTAGAACTTCACCCGAATAAACCAACCCTAACCTTTCCTGGCATGTTGGGTGAGTAAATTTATGATCTTCAATGCCAAGTCTATCTCAGTGAGAGAGTGGAGCAAAGCATGCTTCAGAGAAGGACACCTCGGACAACAACTTTTGGATGTCTATATTTAACTGCGCATGTGCAGATTCCAACAGTCACATTTGATTTATTCAACTACAAGCGACATCCAAGCCTGCTTCAGTCCTGTCCTCGCCTCATACCAAACACACGCACCTCCAGCAGGAGTCAGTTAATAGCGATCAGTAACAGGAACCACAGGTGAAAGCTTCCTCTCATCTATCAAAGCCTCACTGCCCTCTCTCAGGTTGGTTCATTCAGCAGAGTGAGGATCAGAATTAGGGCATTCTTTGTCTTTTTGTCAGAGTAAACAATTTTTTTCATTCATGGGATGTGGGCATCACTGGCTGGGCCAGCATTTATTGCCCATCCTTAACTACCCTCCATTTCAGAGGACAGTTGAGAGTTAACCACATTGCTGTGGGTCTGGAGTCACATGTAAGCCAGACCGGGCAAGGGCAGCAGATTTCCTTCCCTACTTTAATGAACCAGATGGGTTTTTAATGACAATCGACAGTGGATTCATGGTCATCAGTAGACTTTTAATTCCAGATATTTTTATTGAATTCAAATTTCACCATCTGCCGTGGTGGGATTTGAACCCAGGTCTCGGAGTATTACCCTGGGTCTCTGGATTACAAGTCCAGTGACAGTACCACTAGGCTACTGCCTCCCCCTACATGCTGAGCCGTTCTGGAGTTATCCCACTTCCCCAAAGAGCATCAATGCAGTTCCCAAAACCTGACAGAATTTTGTCTCTAAACGATGAAAACAAAAGCAGCTATTGGAGAGATGAACAGTTTATTAAAGAAAGCAGAACGGAATAGGAAAAACAGAATCGGAAAATCCTAATACAGGGATGGGGAAAATAGTCAATCTGAATTTCCTTGCTGTAACAAGATACAGTTATTTTTACACCACATTCCTTAACTCCATCAAATTACCTCACCAGCTCAAAACTCACTTCCCTCAGAAACAAGTCATCATCAAACACAGATAGACCTGCCAATTCTGACATTTTCTATTTTAATTTCAACACATGTCGGCTAACAGTGATTGAAATTAAAACAGAAAAAGTGTGTGAATTTGCAGTCTGGATCTGTAAGGAAGGCTGGGTTGGCAGTTTAAAGAAACTCTACGCTGACTGTAAGGTTATTTCGAGTCTCAATTCTCTGACACACTCCAAAGATATTCTGGGTATTCCTGAAATGTTCTCAATTCTACCTGAATAACTTTGAGCCCATCTCATAGAATCACAGAATCCCTACAGTACAGAAGGAGGCCATTCGGCCAATCGAGCCTGCACCAATTACAATCCCCCTTACAGTAAGGGGCAACTTAGCACTGTCAATCCAGCTAACCCGCACATCTTTGGACTGTGGGAGGAAACTGGAGCACCCAGAGGAAACCCACGCAGACACGGGGAGAATGTACAAACTCCCCGCAGACTGTCACCCAAGGCCAGAAATGAACCCGGGTCCCTGGCGCTGTGAGGCAGCAGTGCTGACCACTGTGCCACCCCATCTATACTAGAAACCCAGCCTGCCAAAGGCAAGAGTGATTTGTTAATGATCTAACCTTTTCAATATGTCACAACCTACACCCTCTCCCACTTGCATCATCTCAAGAAAAGGAAACAGCAGATAGGGTAGGATTTGTAAGTTTGCGGATGACACTAAGATTGGATGGCTGGTTAACAGTGAGGCGGAGTGTCTTGGGCTACAAGAAGATATAGACAGAATGGTCAAATGGGCAGATAAGTGGCAGATGGAATTTAACCATAAAAAGTGTAGGGTGACACACTTGGAAGGAGTAATTTGACAAGGAATACTCAATGAATGGTAGGACACTAGGAAGTTCCGTGGAACAAAGGGACCTTGGCATTTTTGTCCACAGATCTCTGAAAGCGGAAGGGCATGTTAGTAGGGTGGTGAAAAAGGCACATGGGACACTTGCCTTTATCAATCGATGCATAGATTACAAAAGCAGGGAAGCCATGTTGGAGTTGTATAGAACTTTGGTGAGGCCACAGCTGGAGGACTGTGTGCAGTTTTGGTCGCCACATTGTAGGAAGGATGTGATTGCACTGGAGGAGGTGCAGAGGAGATTCACCAGGATGCTGCCTGGGATGGAACATTTAAGTTTTGAAGAGAGGCTGGATAAGGGCTTGGGCTGTTTTCATTGGAGCAGAGAAGACTGAGGGATGACCCGTTAGAAGTGTACAAGATTATGAGGGACATGGACAGAATAGATAAGGAGCAGCTGTTCCCCTTAGTTGAAGGGTCATTATGAGAGTATATAGATTCAAGGTGAGAGGCAGGAGGTTTGGGGGGGGGGGGGGGGGGGGGGGGGGGGGGCGGAAGATGTGAGGAAAAACTTTTTTTTACCCAGAGGGTGGTGATGGTCTGGAATGCACTGCCTGGGAGGGTGGTGGAGGTGGGTTGCCTCACATCCTTTAAAAAGTACCTGGATGAACACTTGGCACCTCATAACATTCAGGGCAAAGGGCCAAGTGCTGGCAGATGGGATTAGGTGGGAGTTCAGGTGTTTCTCAAGTGTCGGTGTGGACTCGATGGGCTGAAGGGCCTCTTCTGCGCTGTATGATTCTATGATATTGCTATTACTGATGACCCTCCAGAAACAACTGCTGCATAGCTCAGCGATGTAGATTCAAGTGAGATCAGTCCAGACTTGCCATACTTGCCAAATATTCAGACCACAGTGCGTGCATGCACGCACGCACATGTAAACCATAGCCAATAGGGGAAGGGGATAAGAATAACCGTTACTTGTGGAATCATATCTCCTTTATACATGGAGTCAGCAGCCTCTGGCAAAACAACAGTGTCAGAATCAGGTAGACAGCAGAGCTCAATAACACCAAGTTCGACTTTAGTGAGCACTTCAGACTGGAGATGATCTCAATGCAATAGGAAGCGGAGTTTTAAGCACCACTATAGTGGTCGCTGATAGATTGCTTTGACTGTGTAAAAAAACTTGGATATTTTTAAAATCAATAAATGTAATAAATTATGAATCAATTCAGACCCCAGCACTGAGATCAGGAGCTGAATGAAGGAATGAGGCAAGATAGTTGCAGCACACGTACTAAATTTGTCGAGAACATTTTAAGCCTAATTATAAGATACATTCTCTCATTTTAATTGATTAGATCGGCAAGCTGGGACTGGTCATACATAATGAGTACATAGCCAAACAGAACAACTAGGACATCACCAATCCACAGCACACACTCTGCCACCTGGTAACCAGTGGGCAGGGGGCTTCTGGAAGCTGGATTTTCCTTCTGAGGGGTCGGAACAGAAGTCAGAAAACAGAACGGTTTCCGGATCTCAAACCCCAGCCGTGGGGGCACTCGGTTAATTGGCATGAAGATAGGTTTCCTGCCCCATTACCTGGATCTACACTTTCAGTGCTGTAAGCTACAGGACTTTGGGCTGGGCGTAGGAAGGTGGGATTAAAGAGATCACCTGGATGCCCTTGGTTTAAGAACATAAGAACTAGGAGCAGGAGTAGGCCATCTGGCCCCTCGAGCCTGCTCCGCCATTCAATAAGATCACAGCTGATCATTTCGTGGACTCAGCTCCACTTACCCACCCGCTCACCATAACCCTTAATTCCTTTACTGTTCAAAAATTTATCTATCCTTGCCTTAAAAACATTCAATGAGGTAGCCTCAACTGCTTCACTGGGCAGGGAATTCCACAGTTTCACAAGCTTTTGTGTGAAGAAGTTCCTCCTCAACTCAGTCCTAAATCTGCTTCCCCTTATTTTGAGGCTATGCCCCCTAGTTCTAGTTTCACCCACCAGTGGAAATAATTTCCCTGCTTCTATCTTATCTATTCCCTTCATAATCTTATATCTTTCTATAAGAGCTCCCCTCATTCTTCTGAATTCCAATGAGTATAGCCCCAGTCTACTCAGTCTCTCCTCATAAGCCAACCCTCTCAACTCCGGAATCAACCTAGTAAATCTTCTCTGCACCCCCTCCAGTGCCAGTATATTCTTTCTCAAGTAAGGAGACCAAAACTGTACACAGTACTCCAGGTGTGGCCTCACCAGCACCTTATACAGCTGCAACATAATCTCGCTGTTTTTAAACTCCATCCCTCTAGCAATGAAGGACAAAATTCCATTTGCCTTCTTAATTACCTGCTGCACCTGCAAACCAACTCCTTGAGATTCCTGCACATGGACACCCAGGTCCCTCTGCACAGCAGCATGCTGCAATTTTTTACCATTTAAATAATAGTCCATTTTGCTGTTATTCCTACCAAAATGGATGACCTCACATTTACCAACATTGTACTCCATCTGCCAGACCCTCACCCACTCACTTAGACTATCTATATCCCTTTGCAGACCTTCAGTGTCCTCTGCACACTTTGCTCTTCCACCCATCTTAGTGTCACCTGCGAATTTTGACACACTACACTTGGTCCCCAACTCCAAATCATCTATGTAAATTGTAAACAATTGCAGTCCCAACACTGATCCCTGAGGCACACCACTAGTCACCGTTTGCCAACCAGAAAAACATTTACCCCCACTCTTTGCTTTGTTAGTTAACCAATCCTCTATCCATGCTAGTACATTACCCGTAACACCGTGCACCTTTATCTGATGTAGCAGTCTTTGGTGCGGCACCATGTCAAATGCCTTCTGGAAATCCAGATACACCACATCCACAGGTTCCCCATTGATCACTGCACATGTAATGTTCTCAAAGAATTCCACCAAATTAGTCAAACATGACCTGCCCTTCATGAACCCATGCTGCGTCTTACCAATGGGACAATTTATATCCAGATGTCTCGCTATTTCTTCCTTGATGATAGATTCAAGCATTTTCCCGACTGCAGAAGTTAAGCTAACCGGCCTATAGTTACCCGCCTTTTGTCTACCTCCTTTTTTAAACAGTGGCGTCACATTTGCTGTTTTCCAATCTGCGGGAACCACCCCAGAGACCAGCGAATTTTGGTAAATTACCACTAGTGCATTTGCTATTTCTCCCACCATCTCTTTTAGTACCCTGGGATCCATTCCATCAGGACTAGGAGACTTGTCTACCTTTAGCCCCATTAACTTGCCCAACACTACCTCTTTCGTGATAATGATCGTTTCTAGGTTCTCACCTGCCATAGACTTCCTGTCATCAATTTTTGGCATGTTATTTGTGTCTTCCACTGTGAAGACCGACACAAAATACCTGTTCAATGCCTCAGCTATTTTCTCATTTCCAGTTATTACATCCCCCTTCTCGTCCTCTAAAGGACCAATGTTTACTTTTGCCACTCTTTTTCGTTTTATATATTTGTAGAAATGGCATGGACAAGATGCGCTGAATGGCCTCATTCTGTGCTGTAACTTTTCTATGCTTCTTTAAGAGCAAGGAGCAGGCTCTTGAAGCTTGATGGTTCAGACCTTGCAGTTTGAGAGGAACAGCAGGGAGAGCACTTTGCAATGGAGACATCTCCAACATTTTTTAACATCATTAATTTATAAATCCAGATCATCGCTGTGGTGGGGTGATTGGTGGGTGTTGAGGTTAGGGTTATCTTATCCTTTACATATGGGCACCCAAACAGACAGGGGAAGGCCTCTGGACTGGTCTCCCACCTTGGCCTACAGCTGGGTGCCCACCTCCAGGCAGCTGTCGGTGTGGAAAACTGGAGACCACCCAGTCAGCCTCCTTTAGTTGAACTTGAGTCCCTTGAGGAGCCTGATGGGCTCCTTGCTCTGAGTGGGTGTGTTGGTCGATCCTGCCTCTGCCAAAATGGCCCGAAGGTGGGTTGGAGCTGGCAACCTGGCAGGATCTAAAAATCCAACCTGCGCACTGGACATGTACCATAAATAGTCAATAATCTGAATAGCCAGTCAGTATTGACCACTGATGTTAAAGGACAACTACCCTATCCATATTTCCTCCCTTTACCCTTGTTTCATGAAGGACTTAACCAAAGTTACCAACAATAACCTCGATGTTCGAGAAGGACAAGAGCAGCAATGTCGTAGAAACATCAAATCCTGATTTGGACATGTGCTGTGGTACCATAACCATCGCAGAGTCAGAGATCTGGGGCTTCCCCTTCAGTACTGGCCTCAACCCATGGACTGCTGGAGTTTGGGGAGATGACTCACTATTTCCTCAGAAATAGTAATCAGTAGTGGCTTTCAGTCAGTCAGCATCACCCAAACGCTGAGAACAAATGAGGCGAACCCTGGTCTGCAAAGCTTTCAGGCTGAACTGAAACCAGTTCCAACTGCAACGCCTGAAGATGGTTTAACTCTTTAAACTCTCAGCCTGGTTACGTTGCTGCAAGCAGTTTCCACTCTGCAAAACTTTTCACTTGACTGGAAATAAAGCCTTAGGAACTCTTGCAGAGTTCTTCCACAAGTCACGGTTCTTAAAACCATTACTTCCGGCTTTGGTCAAAATTTCCCAATGCCCGAGAATAGATACAGACAGATAAAGAAAAAAGTTGAATATACAACACTAAAAGTGAAAACATTAAAAATGAGACACGAACATTGAGGAAGCTGACACGCTCTTTTCTCACATTTCATCTCATGGATTTCCCATCAATAATTAGTCCTTTCAAACCAAACTAGACAAGACAAAGTCTGTGCCAAAATACTTATGAACACCGCAACTAAAGCTGGAGCTTTTACTGATGAGATAATTCTCAAAGATTAATATTTAATTTCTACATTAATGTGCAATTTTAGACTCACATTAACCTATTTCCCAATTCCACACAGTCAGATACATTCTTTTAAATGTTCTTTATAATGTACACTGTTCGACAATAACAGTGAATGTCAGCAGCGTATTTGACCAATCGGACATTACAGCCAGACTTCACCAACTGTCCAAACTGGTCGTTTGACTGTAATGTGGAGCATGACTCGAGCTGGATTCCCTTCCTCCCTAATCCAAGGGCACTGGAGCCAATAATAGCCCCGAATGCCGTTCTGACTAAGATCAACTAACAGCACAAGTCAAAGACTGAACTGGAACAGTTCACATCAGTGACTGACAGCTCACAACATACACATCAAGGAACCCCCCACTCCACTCCCCTTTTAAGAAGATTCAAATGGATGAAAACCGGAATCAAGAGCTGGTTTGGGTGTCAGCTTGGCTCAGTGGTAGCACCTCGTGCCTGAATCACAAGATTAATCCAGCAATTAAGCACACAATTTAGGCTAACACTCAAGTACCGATGTGGAACTACAGCCTCGGTGCTGCCGTACCGAGGAAGTGCCCCACTATCCAAGGGGCTGCGCCAGGGCAGTGTCGCACTGTTTACGGCCAGCACTAAGGTTCTGGTCTTTTATTCTCTTTGAACATCAGATGATTGAGAATAGATTACGGATGACATGAATAAATGAGCCTAACAGAGATGAAGTTTATTTATTAGTGTCACAAATAGGCTTACATTAACACTGCAATGAAGTTACTGTGAAAATCCCCTAGTCGCCACACTCCGGCACCTGTTCGGGTTACACTGAGGGAGAATTTAGCACGGCCAATGCATCTAACCAGCACATCTTTCGGACTGTGGGAGGAAACCGGAGCACCTGGAGGAAACCCAAGCAGAGTGGTTCTACCTGCCTGCTTTTGTTCCAGCCGCACAGCGACAGGTCTGGCTGCCAGTCTCCATTTTCCTGTCACCGTCAGTCATTGAGCCGCTCCTGGATTGAATCTCCCGAGTCGCACAGGGAGAATGTTGCAGACTCTGCACAGACAGCGACCCAAGCCGGGGGGATCGAACCAAGGTCCCTGGTGCTGTGAGGCAGCAGTGCTAACCACTGTGCCACCGATCTTCATGGAAGAAATGGTGGTTTAACTTGTCTTCCTGTGATGTTAAGGCAGAGTCCATCTGCTTTACTCAGCTGATGTTAAATGACATTACAGAGACATGATGTGGAGATGCCGGCGTTGGACTGGGATTACAGAGACAAGCAGGGAGGTCAGGTTACCCTGATCACACTTCAGTTAGACTGACCAATTAACTCACTGTTATCAGTGGGGTCTTGCTGTGCACAAATGCTTTAAATGGAAGATCTTCAGCCCATCTAGCTATGCTATCCACAGTATTCCTTTGGAATGTTACTAATTACCCCCGGGTTCCATTTGAAAAGAACTTGCTGAATTCCGTCTAGAAACTGGTTAAAGTGTCTTGCTACACCGCCCATGTCAGTAATCTGTTTTACAAGCTGCTGTAATTTAAAACATCCCCCTGCATTTCCTGATTTCTTTTGTTGTCCTATATACAGCAGGTAACTAAAGTCATTAATGAAGTCCTTTGGGATGCACCAGGTCTAAAGTGTGAGATGCTTCATGAAAACAATTCCTCCTTCTTCTTTGGCTGCAGCGCTCCAGGCTGCAGCGCCCCAGGCTGCAGCGCCCCAGGCTGCAGCGCCCCAGGCTGCAGCGCCCCAGGCTGCAGCGCCCCAGGCTGCAGCGCCCCAGGCTGCAGCGCCCCAGGCTGCAACGCCCCAGGCTGCAGCGCTCCAGGCTGCAGCGCCCCAGGCTGCAGCGCCCCAGGCTGCAGCGCCCCAGGCTGCAGCGCCCCAGGCTGCAGCGCCCCAGGCTGCAGCGCCCCAGGCTGCAGCGCCCCAGGCTGCAACGCCCCAGGCTGCAGCGCCCCAGGCTGCAGCGCTCCAGGCTGCAGCGCCCCAGGCTGCAGCGCTCCAGGCTGCAGCGCCCCAGGCTGCAGCGCCCCAGGCTGCAGCGCCCCAGGCTGCAGCGCCCCAGGCTGCAGCGCCCCAGGCTGCAGCGCCCCAGGCTGCAGCGCCCCAGGCTGCAGACACAGTCAGTGCGACTTGGAGATTCAATCCAGGAGCGGCCCAGTGACTGACGGTGTGACTGATCAGGAAAATGGGGACTGGCAGCCAGACCCGTCTCTGTTCAGCTGGAATAAAAGCAGGCAGGTAAGAAACTTCTCCTCGTTATTACTCATACATTCCTGGACGTAAAGACAGCAATCAAAGGCCCAGGTACAGACAGCTCCTCATAGCTTCCAGCGCTTTTATCTGGAATTGCTCCAGAGGAGACGCCTGCCATGCAACACGCGGAAGGGAAAAGAGTAATACTGACACAGTTAACTTTCCAGATGATCTGGGCATTTGTTTGCTGTAATGTTTGACAGGCCCACTCAGCTGTTACTTCAGGTGAAGCGACACACAACTTTCTTTACCCAAGTAAAAAAACTCCAATTGCTACATTATAAACCAGGCTAGCTGCAAACACACGTTATGTTAAACAGACTATTTAATAAGCCTCACTTTGGCATCATCTTGCCTCTTCCTCTCCCACAGTTGATCATAATGTAGGCTAATATTCGAAAGCAGAACTGAGGAAGTCATCCATTCCGACAGATGCTGCTTTTCAAATGATAGAAGTGGCTGCCGACACTCACTGTATATAACCCACCGTACCCAAAACAAACATATTCCTGAAAGGCACGGTCAGGCATTATATAAATGTCTGTCTTTACATTAAATATTTTGCCTGCCGATATATTTTTCCGAAATTGCAAAGAAAATTAGAAATTAATTGGTCAGGTTGCAGATTGTTTCACATCGGAGACCAGTACCTGATCAGTGTGCATCAGTAGTTCTACTCATTACACCTAAACAATTCCATAATACACAATTTGATGGGATTCATCCAAGTAATTCCCCTCTCCGGTGAGTATCTGTCTGCCAATCAACTGGGAACTTGGTTTGTGTTCCCTGGAGTTTAGACGGTCGAGGGGTTTCCAATGTGGAGTACTAAAATGATAAAGTAATGCAGTAAGAATGGAGAGGAACAATTTCCTCCGGTGAGGGACCCAGAACAATCGTAGAAATCATAGAAACCCTACAGTGCAGAAAGAGGCCATTCGGCCCATTGAGTCTGCACCGACCACAATCCCACCCAGGCCCTACCCCCATATCCCTACATATTTTACCCACTAATCCCTCCAACCTACGCATCTCAGGACATTAAGGGCAATTTTTAGCATGGCCAATCAACCTAACCCACACATCTTTGGACTGTGGGAGGAAACCGGAGCACCCGGAGGAAACCCACGCAGACACGAGGAGAATGTGCAAACTCCACACAGACAGTGACCCAAGCCGGGAATCGAACCCAGGTCCCTGGCGCTGTGAAGCAGCAGTGCTAACCACTGTGCTACCGTGCCGCCCCAGGGGTGGACAAGGGGAACAATTGTAAAATTAGGAGTGAAATCAGGAAGCAAGTCTTCAAGCAGAAAGGTCGTAGGAATCTGCAATTTTCGACTCCCAAAAAAGGCTGTGGATGCTGAAGAGCCAATGATGTGGAGATGCCGGCGTTGGACTGGGGTAAACATGCTGAAGAGACCTTTGTTACGCTGGGACAACAAGTGAAGTGAAGCAAAGGCAGGTAAATGGAGTCGAGTTACAGACCAGCCTTGATTTAATTGCTTGTTGCTGGTGAGATTGACAAAGCCTGCTTGAAAATGTCTTTGTACACAAACCACAACAGGCCCAATGTCATTAGTGAGTACTGAAAATGTTACGTGGGTCACAGCACCGTCCACATATGTTCAGCTAAAATTAGCTGAAAGTACAAATTTAAATCTAACCACATATGTCTAAAAGCACAAAAACAGTAAACTCGTCAGAGAGAAAGTGCAGCTCAGATTACACTTCAAGGCAATATACAATAAATTAACATCACTAGCTCCAATTAATTCTTTATAACTCGCATTAAGATACTTTTCAGATTGCTACCACTGACTGTAATAATCTTATGATTACACATAATGCCCTTAACCTGAGCCATACTCAGCTATCCAGCACAGATATCTTTCAGTTAAAGCTTTTGCCAAATGTTTGATCCCTGCTCTGTATTTTGTGTAAATCTCAGCCAGGGAAGGCTATTTTAGACTTGGTTCCTCTGGTCCCACTCGAGACAATAAGCAGCAAAAACTCCACCACAGGCACCAGTCCATCACAATCGCTTCCCTCCAGCCAAGGAGGTGTCTCTTTCGTGTCCTCCTTGAATGTACTTCACTAGGTCTTCATTGGCCTCCTCTCCTTCCATCGAGTGGTGCCCATTCCTTTGCCATTCTGGTGGTGTGTACGATAAGGAGGTGAAGTATGTGCCCTGTAGCCTCAGTTGTGTCTCTATTACAATGTTGGCAGGTACCCAGCACTAGTCTCCTGTAGCACTTGTTGTTAATGCTTTTATGTATTATTGTCACGTGTATTAGTATACAATGAAAAGTATTGTTTCTTGTGTGCTATATAGACAAAGCATACCATTCATAGAGTACACAGGGGAGAAGGAAAGGAGAGGGTGCAGAATATAGTGTTATAGTCACAGCTAGGGTGCAGAGAAAGATCAACTTACTATCAGGTAGGTCCATTCAAAAGTCAAAAGCAGGAAAGAAGCTGTTCTCGAGTCAGTTGGTACATGACCTCAGAAGTTTGTATCTAACTGGCTCTCCAGGATCTTACATAGGCAACAAAGGTGAAAGACTCAACTAACATGACACCTTTGTTGCTCTCTTCCAAGTCAGACTGGCACATTGCAGTTGCTACTAATACAGGCAGGTGGAATGGCAGCTTTCTGGCCGTGGGGGACCGCCGGGGGAAGGGACCGCCCGGAGCCGCCGGGGGGAGGGACCGCGCGGAGCCGCCGGGGGGAGGGACCGCGCGGAGCCGCCGGGGGGAGGGACCGCGCGGAGCCGCCGGGGGGAGGGACCGCGCGGAGCCGCCGGGGGGAGGGACCGCGCGGAGCCGCCGGGGGGAGGGACCGCGCGGAGCCGCCGGGGGGAGGGACCGCGCGGAGCCGCCGGGGGGAGGGACCGCGCGGAGCCGCCGGGGGGAGGGACCGCGCGGAGCCGCCTGGGGGAGGGACCGCGCGGAGCCGCCGGGGGGAGGGACCGCGCGGAGCCGCCGGGGGGAGGGACCGCGCGGAGCCGCCGGGGGGGAGGGACCGCGCGGAGCCGCCGGGGGGGAGGGACCGCGCGGAGCCGCCGGGGGGAGGGACCGCGCGGAGCCGCCGGGGGGAGGGACCGCGCGGAGCCGCCGGAATGTTGGATGTTGCTTTGATGATTCCCGAGTGGACATTGATCTCGAAATCACTCTCCCTGAAGAAAGTGTTCCCTTGGCCAGGGAAGTGGTCGACAGCCTCGATATTGCCCAATGGAGATGGGATTGTTGCCATCCAGCCATCACTGCCTTGGGTCTTCGTACAGCTGATGCGCACCTTGGCGTCGCTGCTCTTAAACCTGTGATCACGTCTTGGGTTGTGTACAATGCTTCAGCCAGCGAGGTGATACCGTCTGCAGGTCCCTCACTGGTGGTGCTGTGGCAGAATGCCAGAATCAGCACCCACCATCACCGTCCACACGGTGAAATCAATAACCAAGAGGAAAAGGAATGGGGGAGGATGCAGCCTTGTCACATTCCTGTGCTGATGTTGAAGAGCACGGTGCCCAAGCAGTCCCCACACAACAGCTGGATTCATGGTGTAAGACTGAGATGTTAATATATCACTCCGCATGCTGCCATTCCGGGATCACTCCAGGATGGTGGGCTGTGCCCCAGCCACTCCAGGATCTCCGGGACGCTGCGCCGTGTCACAGTCACTCCGGGACGCTGCGCCGTGTCACAGTCACTCCGGGACGCTGCGCCGTGTCACAGTCACTCCGGGACGCTGCGCCGTGTCACAGTCACTCCGGGACGCTGCGCCGTGTCACAGTCACTCCGGGACGCTGCGCCGTGTCACAGTCACTCCGGGACGCTGCGCCGTGTCACAGTCACTCCGGGACGCTGCGCCGTGTCACAGTCACTCCGGGACGCTGCGCCGTGTCACAGTCACTCCGGGACGCTGCGCCGTGTCACAGTCACTCCGGGACGCCGCCCGGGGTCACAGTCACTCCGGGATGCTGCGCTGTGTCACAGTCACTCCGGGACGCTGCGCTGTGTCACAGTCACTCCGGGACGCTGCGCCGTGTCACAGTCACTCCGGGATGCTGTGCTGTGTTGCAATGTACCAGCGTTACTGATGATGGATGTTGTCAAAAGCCTTCTTGAAATCAGTGAAGCTTCTGACACTCTGCTCTGTGAAAGATCTGCTCACAGCACCGAACTGCAGCTCTGGAAACACGCCTGTCCTTCATGAAGAACACTATCCATTACTGTTTCTAATCTGAGAAGGACCTTGCTGAAAACCAGGCTGGGTATTGAAGTTCCCAGTCACTATCCAGCTGCCATTTACTGGAAGTGTGAACGCATAAACATCTGGAGAAACAAGATTGGGCCAACTGCCTCCCTTCACTCGACTCCTGCACCGACACCCGAGACTTGGTGATCTGGGTGTGGTATGGTAGAGAGGTTGGCACAAACGGAATTGAACACCAGCTGGAGTCTGTGCCTTAAGGGTAGGAGAAAGAAAATTGGCAAAACAAACTTATTTGAATCTCAACAGCTACATGACGTAGCCAGCAGATATCACTGAATACCGTTACCAGGTATTCAGGCATGTCAATGAAATTCTGAGGAGCGAGTCTGGACACGAATACAGAATAGTTGTCTCCGGAGTGGAGAAAAACATTTCTCCATCAGGACAGCTGCAGCTAATTTATCTGGTGTTGTCATCTCATGTCAAAGTTCAATTAGGGGAAGGAAGAGACCCCAAGTGCTGCCTTCCTGATTCAGAAACACTTCAATAAAATCTGATATGGAAATGCCAGGTTGGACTGGGGTGGGCACAGTAAGAAGCCTCACAACACCAGGTTAAAGTCCAACAGGGTTTATTTGGAATCACGAGCTTTCGGAGCGCTGCTCCTTCATCAATAATTTGTGACTCGGAAAGCTCATCTGTATAAATCAAACAACAGAACTATGAGCTCTGAAACCTCTGCTTAATAACCCAGACTCCCAGGATGCGAACCACATCACAAGTAAATTTCAGCTCCTCACACATTTAATTTTCCTGATGTAAAGCAACTCTTTCTCCAAACATTAACATTCATTCGTGACCAAGTAGAACAGACACATGGTTTACTATGTGTTCAGTGTTTAAAAGTTAGATGAGACCAATTATAACCCTTGGATTAATCATTTCAATTCGTCGCATTTGTGAAGCTTAAACACTCAAAGATTTCTGGCACTTTTCGAACAGGCTCCAGTTATGAGAAAAACAAAGTTTTAAAATCAAATGGAAACAGAGAAAAACAGTTAAGCGTTTCTGTCCAATTGCCGAGTCAGAACCTGGGATATTAACCACCGGAATGAGAAATCTGCTAAACGTTTCCAGAATTGATGGAAAGAAAAACTTAAGCTAATCTAAAAGTGGGAAGAGAATCACGGGTAGATAGATTTCTGATCGATAAGGGAATTAAGGGATATGGGGAGCAGGCGGGTAAGTGGAACTGATTCGCTTCAGGTCAGCCATGATCTTGTTGAATGGCGGGGCAAGCTCGAGGGGCTAGATGGCCTACTCCTGCTCCTATTTCTTATGGTCTTATGTTCTTATGAATCATCAGCCAGCACAACAGGAATTATGCTGACGATCTGCCAATTGTTCGGATAAGAGGAATTGGGCAACTCTTTAAAAAAACAAAAAGGGCTCGGTGGAAAATAAGATGACAATTTACATCTGTTTGTGCCCCAAGAGGGCAACTCACTGATTTAGGATCATTCAGATAGCAATGTAAACAAGGGAATGTTCAAGTGGACATTTGGTTTTGTAGATATTTTTGGATTTGTAAGGAAAATTAAAATGTCATGACTGTTTCCATCATGCTTTTCCTATTTACAAAATGAGCTGGCACGGTTGTGAAAATTTAGCACCATTGACATGTTCTCAATTTTCACTCAGAGGGGCTGGGTTGAATTGGGAACTGGACCCTTTATCAAAACTAATTCGTTAAAAATAAATCATTAATTGTTTTGATGGAGTAAATGAGGAGAAACTGTTTTCACACAAAACACAAGTTTTGGGTGCATGAGTAAGGCCATTCAGCCCCGCAAACTTGCTCCATTGTTGATAAGGTTACAACTGATCTGATGGTGATCTCAATTCCACTTTCCTGCCCATCCCCCATAATTAGAATCATAGAATCCCTACAGTGCAGAAGAGGCCATTCGGTCCATCGAGTCTGCACTGACTCTCTGAAAGAGGATCTTACCGAGACCTTATCCCTATAACCCCACATATTGAACTCGCTAATCTCCGTAACCAATACAGTTTGGAACACTTAAGGGGTAATTTAGCCTGGCCATTCCACCTAACCTACGCGATCACTAAAAGCTATTTAATCCATCCTTGAACATAATCAATGGAGCAGCTACTGGTGGCAAAAGGGTTGCCAGCCAGTAGACATTGATTGACTGAAGGGAAATGCCAAAAGAACCAGGGGAGACATAGGAAATTTGTGTTTTGTTACATGGTCAGCTGTTGGGATCTGGAATGTGCTGCCTGAAAGGGCGGAGGAAACTGATTCCACAGTAACTTTGAGGAGGGGAAAGTTTGCTGGGCTATGGGGACCGGGGGGTGGGGGATCAGCTCTGGCAAAAAGCCAGCAGAGGCACAGTGGGCTGAATGGCCTCCCTGTGAAATCATGACCCCCACATTCCACACGCTGTGCAATCAATCTACCCCAGACACTGCAGCCAGGCTGGATCCGCGAGGGGGGGGGGGTCCCTGGGGGAGGGGGTGTGGGTGCTGAGGAAGGGGCGGGGGAGGCTGGATGCGGGGTGGGGGTCCTGGGGAAGGCGGGATGGGGGGGGGGGCGGCAACACCTCAGCCTGTGGGTCCCACCCCTCGCAGCATCGACCACGAGCCGGGCGTTGCCGCTTTAAGCTACCCGATGCGCAGTGACTGACCGTGCGGCTGCTGCTCGCTGCTGCTGCCCATGGCCCCGGCCTCCCGCTCTCTCCCGGCGCCGCTCCCGCTCGCGCTTTCTCAGCAGCCGCGAGGCCGCCTTCACCCGGGGGGGCGGGGCTCCCGCTCAGACTGACAGGCCGGTTGGCCAATCCGCGCAGGGGGCGGGACTAACAGCTCAGTACACCCAATCAGCGGCGCCGGGGTTGTGAGAATTGGCCAATGAGCATTCAGGGGCGTGTCTACCCGCCTTATATAAAGCGGCACCGAGCGTCCCGTTAGTTTAGAGGAATGTGGTCCGGGGAGTTGGGCGTGTGTTGGTCTGCCTCTCTCCCCTACCCTGGGGAGCCTGCCCCTTGTCCCTTGTCCCTTGTCCCTCTCCCCTGCCCTGCATTAAACCAGCTAATTATAAATAAAACAAAGGAGGCTACTCGGCCCTTCACACCTGTGCTAGCTCTTCCCGGCTTCCATCAGAGTTTTGAATGGGCTTACCTCCTATTAACTTTCTCTGCACCCTATCTCTGATTATAACACTATATTGTGCGCCTTCCTTTTCCTTCTCTCCTATGAACAGTATGTTTTGTCTGTATAGCTTGCAAGAAACAATATTTTTCACTGTGTCCCAATCCATGTGACAATAATAAATCAATTCAATCATTCTTTACTCTGTCCTGTAAATTTTTCTTTCTCTAATTCTAGTATGGTATGAATGCACAGGAGGCTACTTCGAAACACCCTTCCTGCATTTTGAGTGTGCGAGGATAAAATAACCCTCTGAGTTCACCCTATCTCAATTTGGCTGTGGAGTTATTAATAGAAATTGGATGACACTGCTCATGTAGAGGGAAATAAAACCAAAACACTTTCCTGTAAATGGATGGGTAGTAAGAGGTCCTGTCCGCAACGCAATCTTAAATATACTTCACATCTCTCCTGCCACTGGAAATCATTTCTCCTTATTAACTCCGTGAAAATTATTCATGATTTTGAACACTTCTATTAGAGACGCTCTTAATCCTTTCTGCAAAATTAGGACAATCTAAGTTTCTCTTGTCTCTCTACATAAATCCCTCATTTTGCCCACTGTTCTCGTAAATCTCCTTTGCACCCTCTTTAAGGCCTTGACATCTTTCATAGAATTCCGACAGTGCAGAAGGAGGCCATTTGGCCCATCGAGTCTGCACCGACCGCAATCCCACCTAGGCCCTATTCCCGTAACCCCACTATTTACCCTGCTAATCCCGACACTAGGGTTAATTTAGCATAGCCAATCAACCTAACCCACACATTTTACGGACTGTAGGAGGAAACCGGAGGAAGCCCACGCAGGCGCACAGTGCAAACTCCACACAGGCAGTGACCCGAGGCCAGAATTGAACCCGGGTCCCTGGCGCTGTGAGGCAGCCGTGCTAACCACTCCCTAATGTACAGTGCCTAGAATTAAACAAATTTGCAATCCTACCGGTATTTTACAAAATTTCAGCAAAATTTCCTTTTTTGTACTCTGTAGGCGAAATCTTACCAGAAAATGGCAGAGTGGCTCCGGCGTGTTTTTGGGCCGAATCTTGCAACTCATTAGTATTAATTTCCGTTCCCACTGCTCCAGCAGTGTGTTCCCTCTGAATCACCCGCCGCGTAACGACTTAATTGTTGCAAGCACTGGGGAGCGCCATGTAAACAACTCCCCAGCACTTGTTCCACGACTGCAGAAGGTGGCAGCCAAGAACGCAGCACCGTGCTTTTCGGCGGGACCCTCACTAGAGGGAGGGAGTGGCACAGATGTGGGAAACCCTGTACCCCTGCTCCAGGAGGCAGCCTTCCAGCAGGGTCACCATCCCCGCCTGGGATGCAGAGGCAGCCCTGGTCAGTGCAAGCGCACTGCAGAAGAGGACGGGGCAATAGTGTCGGAAGAAGATGAATGCTCTTCTTCGCTCAACCGGGGAAGTGAATCACCCCCCAGTTTCCCACTGGACCCCCTCGCACACCCCTCAGTCCCCCAATCCTTTCCCCTCACTCAGACACCTTGGCCTTTGCCAACACCAAGCACCAGGTCCTCCCCTCCCTCCCACAATCACCATGTTTCTCCCAGTAGCTATGTTTCTCACACTCCACTTCCCACCCAAAACTCCACACCTGCCACACTTCATCACCATCTTAATTGTCAACACTCCCATCTACACTCTCCCTTTCTGTGTCATTGCAGGACAAACTCAACCACAACAAGCGTCAAAGGGCGCAGCCAGCTGGAGGCATGCCCGAACTGAGAACCCTCACATTTTAAGCCTCGAAGTCCTCGAGTCGGGGAGGAGGAAGCCTGCACTGCTGGTGACGTAGGGGCAGCAAAGTGAGAATCCTCAACACAAATGCTGTCATTTCTCACGACTCAAGTGAGTAATCAATGTTCCCTCCGTATTGCATATAATGCACTGAAGCCATGTCTTGCAGGTCAAATACAGTAAGAAGTTTAACAACACCAGGTTAAAGTCCAACAGGTTTATTTGGTAGCAAAAGCCACACAAGCTTTAGAAGCTCTAAGCCCCTTCTTCAGGTGATTAACTCACCTGAAGAAGGGGCTTAGAGCTTCGAAAGCTTGTGTGGCTTTTGCTACCAAATAAACCTGTTGGACTTTAACCTGGTGTTGTTAAACTTCTTACTGTGTTTACCCCAGTCCAACGCCGGCATCTCCACATCATTGCAGGTCAAATGCCAGACCATCCTTGGGGCCCCCTGGAACCACCGGACTCCAGCAACTCAGTGGGGGTCTTCTCCAACTCTACCGTGGAAGAGGCGTCACAGCTTTCATTCGCACCAGGCACCAACGTGGATATTCACATCTTGGCGGGTTCGGTAAGTAGACAGGCCTCTGGGTCACTCACTGGTGAGCATCTCACAGCTGAAGATTAACATCAGGCAGATGTTAATCTTCAGCCAACCTGGCATTGCCAACCTGTGCCAAGAGGCGAGCCCCTGTGGGAACCTCATGAGGGAAGGAGGGACTCCTTTGTATGGGGTGGTGGCTGCGGGCAGACGAAAGAGAGGATGCCAGCAATGGCCGTTGCGGCACATAATCGAGGGGAGGGGGGGAAAGAGGCCAATAATTCAGGGCGAATGGATCAGCGATCGGAGGGGGCGGGGGGGGGGGAAGGGGCTGATGATCAGGGATGGGGGAGGAAGGGGCCAATGATTGGAAAGGGGAAGTGGCTGATGATTGGTGGGGTAGGAGGGAAAGAGGCCAATGATTGTGAGGGGGGGGAGAGGGGGCCAATGATTGGGGCGAGGTGGGTGGGGAGAAGTGCCGACTCTAAGGTTTCTAAGGTTCTGATCGGGGTCGGGAGGGGAGCCCCTGAGGTCTCTGCGGTGGGCTGGGAAGAGGGGAAATTTATATATGTTCTGATTGGGGCGTCCTGATCTCAGTGCAGCCGGGTTTTGCCGACACGTTGAGGTCTTGACCCCTGCATGACGGTGTGAAACACACCCGCTGATTTTTTTTTGGCAGAGTCTGGAGAGAAACACACCAGCTTTCTCACCAGAAAAAATCACTCTGCCTATTCTTGGTAAGATTTCTAAGCAGGATTCTGTTTAACTGCAGCCTCTTTAACTCCCCTTTATATTGTATTCTAGCTCCAAAGTTGTAATGACTATCATTCGCCTATTTAATTTTTTTTGTATGTAATTATTACATTTAGTGACCAATGTGCAACCATCATCATAGAATCCCTACAGTGCAGAAGGAGGCCATTTGGCCCATCGAGTCTGCACCGACCATAATCCCACCCAGGCCCTATCCCCATAAACCCACATATTTGCCCCACTAATCCTTATAATCTGCACATCCCAGGACACTAAGGGGCAATTTAGCACGGCCAATCAACCTAACCCACACATCTTTGGACTGTGGGAGGAAACCGGAGCATTCGGAGGAAACCCACACAGACACAGGGCGAATGTGCAAACTCCACACAGTCACCCAAGCCAGGAATTGAACCCAGGTAGCTGGTTCTGTGAGGCAGCAGTACTAACCACTGTGTCGCTGTGCCGCCCATTGAATCTCTTTGGACCTTCATTCACTGTTTAGATTTTCCTTCCTTGGCCAAAGTGGATTACTTCACACGTGAAATCCATCTGTCAGAGTTTTAGCCACTCAATTAAGCTATCAATGTCCCTTCTGTAACTTTAGCTACTGTTTACACTACTTACAATGTCACCTAACTTTGTTTCATTAGCGAGCTTGGATATACGGCTCTCGAATGTAATAAACATAGTGAATGGTTGAGGTATCACCACAGATCTTTGTGGGATGCCACGAATCACTAAAAAAGGGACTGAGTACTTGTGTGGTAAAGGAAATATTAAAAGCTAAGAGGGAGCAAGCAAGGTCAGCGGAATTAAACACAGTGGCTCGTGGGAGAAAACAATTGATAAGCCAAATAGCTTGTACGTAGTGTAACATTTTATGATACTATGTAATGTTTGTTGACAACTCCCTTTAAATCGTGCACTGAAATGTTAATTATAAATCACACAAGAGGCTCTGAAACTGCTTTGAACAAACAAAGGGAATAGCAGAATGTGCAACATTGCCTGCGAATGTCAAAAGGAATATGAAATAAACTTGCTATTTTGAGTTGGGCCAATGTAAACCCACTGGATGACAATCAGGCATCTTTTTATACAGGATGAAGAAAAAGAATACAGGGTATTCGGAAAGGAAGTTACAAAAGTGCTGAAAACAAGTGAAGTTTTTTATGTAGCCATTTACACAGTCACACATCAATCATCTCACAATCTGGGCAGCTTGTTTTGTTTGCAATTTTAGAGTTGTCAAGGATTGCTTCCTGAACTTGTTACCAACTTCATTTTTTTCTGCACCTCGGCACACAAAATCTTCCAACTCAGGGACTTACAGATTTAGAGATTTTAGGCGCATAACCTGGTTTTGGAATCATTCAGAGAAGAGTAAATGAACAGGTCCGCTTCTCTTCTATCTGTCGTCTTGCTCACCATCCCAGTGTGTCAAAACAATTAAATCCAAGGGATTAGCAGAACAAATAAAGAAAAAACAGAAGTTTTTATTTCAAGGTTTAGTTGAAACCAACTGAAGCTCATTGTCCTGGTTGAATCATAGAACCCCTACAGTGCAGAACGAGGCCACCCGACCCATCGAGTCTGCACGAACCACAATCCCACCCAGGCCCCACTCCCGCAACCCCCACATATCCACCCCGCTATCTATCCCCTGACACTAGGGTCAATTTAGCATGGCCAAACAACCTAACCCGCAGATCTTTGGAGCATGGGAGGAAACCAGAGCACCCGGAGGAAACCCACGGGGAGAACGTGCAAACTCCACACAGACTGTGTGAGTGCATGCAAATCATTTTCAAAAACCAAACTGAAACACTCATACTGTTTTTTTTCCATCAAATTAAAAATCAAACTTAAATGTATTTAAAAATATTTAACTAGCCTGTTTGTAATATGTTATTGTGTCATTTTGTACCTTCCTCACAAAAATACAACTTTGTTTAAAAAAATACTCAATATAAACTTAATCTGAATAAAACTCTTTTCTTCCAATAATTTTGAAAAACAGATATGGTTAGAGGCTGTGTCAATTAGACTAACTAAATGTTACCAATACACAAGGAAAATGTGAATGTGTTATATGTCCAGCCTGTAGAATCTACCAGTAAAGTTTATTTATTAGTCACAAGTAAGGCTCACATTAACACTGCAATGAAGTTACTGTGAAATTTCCCCAATCGCTACACTCCGGCGCCTGTTCGGGTCAATGCGCCCAACCAGCACGTCTTTCAGACTGTGGGAGGAAACCCACGCAGACACGGGGAGAACGTACAAATTCCACACACTCACCCAAGCCGAGAATTGAACCTGGGTCCCTGGCGCTGTGAGGCAGCAGTGCTAACCAGTGTCACCGTGCCACCCCTACCACAACCCTGGACACAGTATCAAGGCCTGGTTTTTGAGAGAGGCACGGACCTTCAAATAAAATCTTTACAATAGTTTTAAAATGCACCCAAAGACAATTTAATTAGTAAATCAGATTATTGTGAATATCTGCAACCTTTTGATTTTTGAGTTCTGTTTGAAATTTTGCTTTGAACATTAGAAATTTCAGCCGCAGAGCAAAAAATGAGTCCAGGCTCACTTTCCCATTTTTAAAACATTCACATGTTCTCCTCAATGTTCATTCATGATTAGTTATTTCCTAAATCCTAGTATAAGTTTTCCAGCTGCTTTTCATGACTTTGCTTTTGTTCATTTTTAATTTCTGCAGTCCAGATTTATTGCTGTTTAACTTTGGACCAATCAACAAAACGGAAAAGTTATAATCGGAGAAAATAACAGACAAACAGAAGAGAATATTAGACCAAAGATTTTTAATGTGTTACATATTGGGAAATAAATATATATAAAATATAACATTCATTTATGAATATTAGAATAAAGAATAACAACTCTGATTTACATTTTTCGGGGGGGAAATGGTCAATCTCACAATTCAATACCCAAAACTCCAGTACAAATTCTACTATGTCACAGTCAAAGAAATCAGTGCCACTGAAAACACAAGGTGCCCCCTAACATGGAATAATATTCATTATCATTGAACAGAACCATCGGTCTCCAAGGTGACCTGGCTAACCTATCTCAGGCATTACACATGCTCGTTTCTGTGCTATCTTTTCTTTTGTTTCCTTCTGAATTTAGGAAACAGTCAAAGGTCACTGTAGTATAAGGGTGTTAAGCAGAGCAAGGGTTAATGTGGATCTGAACAACAGTACTGCCTGTAGTATGATGTAGAGAGTCATATGAAAGTGGATTGTGTGTAGAAAAGTCTAGAAAGAGCCAGCATGGAGACAACACCCATGCAGGATGGTACTTTGGAGATGTGTATAATTATGGGTTACCAATAAACAGTTTGTGTTCAACCATGGAAGCCTCTAAACCTCTTACTGAGATACCAAACAACCTTACAACGTGCTGGCAATGAAGGATGGACTCCCAAATCCCAGATAAACTGCAGAAGGAACCTAGAATCTCAAAGTATGACAAACTCAAGAAACCAAAGCCTGATCTGAGTGAAGTGCACCTGAGTTGATGACACAGTTGGAGGTCACCTAAAAAGAAGCTCCACTGCAGACGTGGAGACCGAAGAACTCCGTTCGGGCATGTGTAGGTCCAGACATGATTGAATGCAGAGTGAAGGGGGCTTAGATAGATCAAACATAGTTAAGCAAAATTCTAAACAGAAAGGAGGTAGCAGAGGAATGCACTGTGCAGGTGAAAAGCCATACCTGATCGAACACAGAGTCAAAGAATCCAACCAGAGCATGAAAGGCTGAACAAAGTTCAAAAAAAGAAAAAATGCTGAAAGGTAGAAGAATAGTTCACTCTGAATGAGAGTGAGAGGATGAGAGGAGACCTAATAGAGGTGTATAAGATGTTGAGAGGCATTGATCGGGTGGACTCTCAGAGGCTTTTTCCCAGGGTGGAAATGTCTGCTACGAGAGGACACAGGTTTAAGGTGCTGGGGGGTAGGTACAGGGGAGATGTTAGGGGTAAGTTTTTCACACAGAGGGTGGTGGGCGAATGGAATCGGCTGCCATCAGTGGTGGTGGAGGCGAACTCAATAGGGTCTTTTAAGAGTCTCCTGGATGAGTACATGGGACTTAATAGGATGGAGGGTTATAGGTAGGTCTAGAAGGTAGGGATGTGTTCGGCACAACTTGTGGGCCGAAGGGCCAGTTTGTGCTGTAGTTTTTCTATGTTTCTATGTTTCTGAAGAACCTGAGTGATCAAGGGACCTATTCAAATCATAAGAAGGGTGAAAAAATACAGTAAAAAAGCAGAAATTATGTTTTAAATTAGGCAGCAATCAGGATCAGCAGTAACATTCCAGAACTGTGTACAGTTCTGGTCACCCTATTATAGAAAGGATATTGTTAAACTAGAAAGAGTGCAGAAAAGATTTACTAGGATGCGACCAGGAGTTGATGGTTTGAGTTATAAGGAGAGGCTGGAAAGACTGGGACTTTTTTCTCTGGAGCGTAGGAGGCTTAGGGGTGATCTTATAGAGGTCTATAAAACAATGAGGGGCACAGATCAGCTAGATAGTCAATATCTTTTCCCAAATGTAGGGGAGTCTAAAACTAGAGGGCATAGGTTTAAGGTGAGAGGGGAGAGATACAAAAGGGTCCAGAGGGGCAATTTTTTCACGCAGAGGGTGGGTGAGTGTCTGGAACAAGCTGCCAGAGATAGCAGTAGAGGAGGGTACAATTTTGTCTTTTAAAAAGCATTTAGACAGTTACATGGGTAAGATGGATATAGAGGGTTATGGGCCAAATGTGGGCAATTGGGATTAGCTTAGGGGTTTAAAAAAAAAGGGTGGCATGGATAAGTTGGGCCGAAGGGCCTGTATACATTCTGTAAATCTCTATAACACAGCTGCAGCAACTTATTCACAGCTGGCAGCATAACACGTGGTGTCTGAGCTCGACTGAATGATAAAAAGGTTTTTAAAATGGCGGGCAAAGCTAAAAGAAAATCTGCTGCCCTTGCCCAGTCTGGCTTACATGTGACTCCAGACCCACAGCAATGTGGTTAACTCTCAACTGTCCTCTGAAATGGAGGGTAGTTAAGGAGGGGCAATA
This sequence comes from Mustelus asterias, assembly GCF_964213995.1. Taxonomy (NCBI): domain Eukaryota; kingdom Metazoa; phylum Chordata; class Chondrichthyes; order Carcharhiniformes; family Triakidae; genus Mustelus; species Mustelus asterias. The sequence continues at coordinate 6,238,258 of NC_135819.1, forward strand.
AATACTGGCCCAGCCAGTGATGCCCACATCCCATGAATGAAAAAAATTGTTTACTCTGACATAAAGACAAAGAATGCCCTAATTCTGATCCTCACTCTGCTGAATGCACCAACCTGAGAGAGGGCAGTGGGGCTTTGATAGGTGAGAGGAACCTGTGGTTCCTGTTTCTGATCGCTATTAACTGACTCCTACTGGAGGTGCGTGTGTTTGGTGTGAGGCGAGGACAGGACTGAACCAGGCTTGGATGTCGTTTGTAGTTGAATAAATCAAATGGTAATTGTACCTGATAGAAGTCTACAGGATTATGAGAGGCATGGACAGAATGGATAGTCAGAAGCTTTTTCCCAGGGTGAAAGAGTCAATTACTAGAGGGCATTGAATTAAGGTGCGAGGGGTAAGGTTTAAAGGAGATGAACTAGACAAGTTTTTTTACACAGAGGGTGCCTGGAACTCGCTGCCGGGGAAGGTAGTGGAAGCAGATACGATAGTAGGGGCGTCTGGACAAGTACATGAATAGGATGGGAATAGAGGGATATGGTCCCCGGAAGGGAAGGGGATTTTAGTTCCGTCCCGCAGCATGATCGGTGCAGGCTTGGAGGGCCGAAGGGCCTGTTCCTGTGCTGTAATTTTCTTTGTTTCCTGCAGAGAGTTTTTTTAAAATGGCCCCATCAGCGTTTGGGATCTCGCTGAAACTCAGCAAGCACAGGAAGAACAAAGAGAAGGAAATAAAATCAGCAGCTGTGTTATTACCTTGAAGGAAAAAAATTAAAAGGGTCTCAACTGTTATAAAAAAAGGCCATGGATAGTAAATTAAAATTACCAGTTAGGCTAATACAAGTGCCAAACCAGACCCCAAATTGGGCATCTTGGAGAAGAACATTTTTAGATTCCAGGAGTAAATAAGGATTAAATAAGAAATCAAAAGAAGCACAAGTTAATACGTGTTTATACTTGTTTAGTGTATGTGTGGATGAATTAATCCAGAAACAAGGTTTAGATGATTCAAATAAATTTGGTGGGATAGTAAAAGCTTCTGTCAATACTTCAAACTCCAGGTTATGGAGAGTGCAGATCTTAAAAACAGATCTAGAATATTCCCCAAAGGCACCAAAGCAGACCTCAGGGCAGAGATCAGAAAACCCCAGGCCGAGGGAGACAGGAGACCCTCGGCTGAGGGAGACAGGAGACCCAGATCATGTCAATGAAAAGAAGTGCACAAGCCAAAGAGTTCAGGGCAAAAGAAGAGATTGAGGATCAGCCAAAAGGCTTAAAAAAGAGCTTTTTGAAAATGCCTAACATTACCCAAACTGCAAAAGCAGGTGCCAGTATGGAGTGAGCAAGTCACTGTAAGTGAAGAAAAGCTATCAGAGGTAACTCAAAAAAAAACCCTGCAAGATGAAAACAAAGCTGTTTCACAGGAAAAAGTTTGTATAAAAGCCAGGGCGGATGAACTCATTGAGAAGTACAGCCAGGTACACAGGAGGCAGAAAAGGTACTCAAAAAGTTCTAGTGCTGAAAAATTCTTTGAAGAATCAATACATGGTTTTGGAAAAACATGAGGAATTAAAAAAGATGTTGAATTGCGCTTCAGAGAGAGCTGTGTTGGAACTATCAGTAGCAATAGAGCAATGCACCGTAGGGCAGCATGCATTGCCAAGAAGTCAGCAAGAAAATAAATTGAAAGACCAATTAATTGTCCTTCAAGATCAAATCTAAAGGAGTAAATAACAATTCAACAGCATGAAGAAAAGAAGGCTGTCTTGAACAGCAGAATGGAAGAACAGTAGAACAAAGCTGAGAAGATTGTTTAAGCATGAGAGAATTCAAGACAAAGCAATTAAGCTTTGCAAAGAAAAACCCGTTGAAAGACCTTCGCATGCTGTGAGGATCCCTCAAGACAAAAACTGTTCCTTTGGAAAATTATAAAGAGAAGCAAAATGGATTAAATATCACTCCCAATAAACTCTAGAAGCAGTTAGCCAAAAAGACTCAACAAAGTTTAATATTCCAGAAGGAAGCTAACTGATATAAGAAAGAAAGTGAAGAGTTGAAGAAGCAGCTGAATGGGAAGGAGGAGGCACTGAAAAGAAAAGCCATATAATTCACTAAGCCATGAGAGAATAATTAAGCCGTAAATTGCACAATTACAAAACTCAAACAAATGCAAGTCTGATGCTGAAGCTGAAGGAGCTAGAAAAAGCACTGGATGTCTCAAACATACCAAAAACCACTGAGTGGTTCAAAAACAAAAGGAATGAAATGAAAATCAAGAAGTTGGAATGTTAGGAAAGAATTAAAGAGCTGCACGAGGAAGTAGAAATTCTCACAATTTGTCACAAGAGTCTCAATAAAAATTAGCAGTAAAATTAAAGAATATAAGCTTGAAGGATAGCGCACAGGAATTAGGCTCTGCAAAGGAAAAACTGTTCAATATAGAGGACCAACTTTCATGGATGAAGGATGTGTTCGCTAATAAGACCATCATAAGATATAGGAGCAGAATTATGCCACTCGGCCCATCGAGTCTGCTCCGCCATTCAATCATGGCTGATATTTTTCTCATCTCCATTCTCCTGCCTTTTCCTCATAATCCCTGATCCCATTATTAATCAAGAACCTATCTATCTCTGTCTTAAAGACACTCAATGACCTGTCCTCCATAGCCTTCTGCGGCAAAGAGTTCCACAGATTCGCCACTCTCTGGCTGAAGAAATTCCTCATCTCTGTTTTAAAGGAGCGTCCCTTTAGCCTGAGGTTGTGCCCGCTGGTTCTAGTTTTCCCTGCTAGTGGAAACATCCTCTCCACATCCACTCTATCCAGGCCTTGCAGTATCCTGTAAGTTTCAATAGATTCCTCCCTTATCCTTTTAATGAAAAACAAGACCTGAGGAGAGATCACTGGAGTGTCACTCACAGGAAGTGTAACACTTGAAGAACATAAGAAATAGGAGCAGCAGTAGGCCATCTAGCCCCTCGAGCCTGCCCCGCCATTCAGTAAGATCATGGTTGATCTGATAGTGGTTTAGTTCCACTTACCCGCCCGCTCCCCATAACCCTTAATAACTCTTAATTAAGAAGAACATGAAAAAAGTGATGCACAGTATGGAAGAGCCAAAACCAGAGTTTAAAAGCAGAAACCTCTGAAACAAAGACAACTGAACTCACCAGAGTAGCTGTGAGCTGACAAGATTCATAAGCTTAACAAACAATTGGAAATAAAGAGAGTAACCAAATGTTTGGTTAAAATTGTGAAACAAGTGGAAATGAAGGTTCCATTGGGTGGGATTCTTCAGTCTCATTCACCCCGTCGACTGCCGTCAGCAAGATTGGAGAATTTTGCGCTCAACCAAAACTTCATTCACTGCAGCGGATAATTCCAGCTGCGGATGAGAACAAAGAACAAAGAACAGTTCAGCACAGGAAACAGGCCCTTCGGCCCTCCAAGCCTGTGCCGCTCATTGGTCCAACTAGACCATTCATCATTGGTCCAACTAGACCAATCCCTCCATTCCCAGGCTGCTCATGTGACTATCCAGGTAAGTCTTAAATGATGTCAGTGTGCCTGCCTCCACCACCCTACTTGGCAGCGCATTCCAGGCCCCCACCACTCTCTGTGTAAAAAACATCCCTCTGATATCTGAGTTATACCTCGTCCCTCTCACCTTGAGCCCGTGAAGCCTCGTGATCGTCACCTCCGACCTGGGAAAAAGCTTCCCACTGTTCACCCTATCTATACCCTTCATAATTTTGTACACCTCTATTAGGTCTCCCCTCATTCTTCGTCTTTCCAGGGAGAACAAGCCCAGTTTACCCAATCTCTCTTCATAGCTAAGACCCTCCATACCAGGCAACATCCTGGTAAACCTTCTCTGCACTCTCTCTAAAGCCTCCACGTCCTTCTGGTAGTGCGGCGACCAGAACTGGACGCAGTACTCCAAATGTGGCCTAACCAGCATTCTATACAGCTGCAACATCAGACTCCAGCTTTTATACTCTATACCCCGTCCTATAAAGGCAAGCATACCATATGCCTTCTTCACCACCTTCTCCACCTGTGCTGCCACCTTCAAGGATTTGTGGACTTGCACACCTAGGTCCCTCTGTGTTTCTATACTCTTGATGGCTCTGCCATTTATTGTATAACTCCCCCTTACATTAGTTCTTCCAAAATGCATCACTTTGCATTTATCTGGATTAAATTCCATCTGCCATTTCTCCGCCCAATTATCCAGCCTATCTATATCCTGCTGTATTGTCCGACAATGCTCATCGCTATCCGCAAGTCCAGCCATCTTCGTGTCATCCGCAAACTTGCTGATAACACCAGTTACACCTTCTTCCAAATCATTTATATATATCACAAATAGCAGAGGTCCCAGTACAGAGCCCTGCGGAACACCACTGGTCACAGACCTCCAGCCGGAAAAAGACCCTTTGACTGCTACCCTCTGTCTCCTGTGGCCAAGCCAGTTTTCTACCCATCTAGCCACCTCTCCTTGTATCCCATGAGCCTTACCCTTCTTAACCAACCTGCCATGAGGGACTTTGTCAAATGCCTTACTGATATCCATATAGACGACATCCACGGCCCTTCCTTCGTCAACCGTTTTTGTCACTTCCTCAAAAACCTCCACCAAATTTGTAAGGCACCACCTCCCTCTTACAAAACCATGCTGTCTGTCACTAATGAGATTGTTCCATTCTAAATGCGCATATATCCTATCTCTAAGAATCCTCTCCAACAACTTCCCTACTACGGACGTCAAGCTCACTGGCCTATAATAACCCGAGTTATCCCTGCTACCCTTCTTAAATAACGGTACCACATTCGCTACTCTCCAATCCTCAGGGACCTCACCCGTGTCCAATTAAGAGACAAAGATTTCCGTCAGAGGCCCAGCAATTACATCTCTTGTCTCCCTGAGCAGTCTAGGATAGATGTCATCAGGCCCTGGGGATTTGTCAGTTTTAATGTTACCTAAAAAATCTGACACTTCCTCCCTTGTAATGGAGATTCTCTCTAATGGGTCAACAGCTCCCTCTGAGACACTTCCAGTCAACAAGTCCCTCTCCTTTGTGAATACCGATGCAAAGTATTCATTTAGGATCTCCCCTATTCCCTTGGGTTCTAAGCATAATTCCCCTCCTTTGTCCCTGAGAGGTCCGACGTTTTCCCTGACAACTCTTTTGTTCCTAACATATGAATAAAATGCCTTAGGATTCTCCTTAATCCTGTCTGCCAAAAACATTTCGTGACCTCTTTTTGCCCTTCTAACTCCCCGTTTGAGTTCTTTCCTACTCTCTCTGTATTCCTCCAGAGCTGCATCTGTTTTCAGTTGCCTGGACCTAACGTACGCCTCTCTTTTCTTTTTGATCAGATCCTCAATTTCCCTGGTTATCCGCGGCTCTCGAATCCTACCTTTCCTATCCTTCCTTTTTACAGGCACATCATAGAAGTGATATCATAGAAACCCTACAGTGCAGAAACAGGCCATTCGGCCCATCAAGTTTGCACCGACCACAATCCCACCCAGGCCCTACTCCCATATCCCTACACATATTACCCGCTAATCCCTCTAACCTATGCATCTCAGGACACTAAGGGGCAATTTTAGCATGGCCAATCAACCTAACCCGCACATCTTTGGACTGTGGGAGGAAACCAAGCACCCGGAGGAAACCCACGCAGACACGAGGAGAATGTGCAAACTCCCCACAGACAGTGACCCAAGCCGGGAATCAAACCCAGGTCCCTGGAGCTGTGAAGCAGCAGTGCTAACCACTGTGCTACCGTGCCGCCCCTGCAGCCTGTCCTGCAGCCTTATCAACTGTTCCTTAAAAGACTCCCACATGCCAGATGTGGACTTACCCCCGAACAGCCTCTCCCAATCAACGGCCACCAATTCCTGCCTAATCCGGCTATAGTTAGCCTTCCCCCAATTTAGTACCCTACCCTTAGGACAACACTCATCCTTGTCCATTACTATCCTAAAGTTAACAGAGTCAGAGGTTTTCGGCATGCATCGTATAACAGTCCCGCTTTGTAAAGCAGTCCTGGTCTGATTTATATGAGTTGCAACATGGACGATCAGCTGGTGATTATTTTGTTTCCAGACTAAGATCTGGTGGCATACTAAGTTTCTAAACAGTTTCAGGAATTTCAGTTTTTATATTTCCTAATCGAGGAAACATCCCAAGTTATTGACAGTGTCAGAAGATTTCCAGGGGTCTGCAGTGAATCTAGGGAATACTGTAGAATACCAAAACTTCATTTTTTTCTTTACCAATGCAGTGACAGGTGGTCAACAAATGCTGACCTTGTCAGCAAACCTCAAGCTCATGAGAATAAAAATACTGTCCCATCCAGTCATCCCATCAATATCTCTTGATATTATTAGCTATTAATGTGTAAACAAATATATTCCATTTACGTCAGAAAACGTTTCAAAATTCACCCCATACTTTATGAAGTACATTCATAATTGTTATTTGGGTGAACGTGTAAACCACTTGGCAAACATTAACAACTTACATTTTTATAGCACTTTTAGTGTTGTTGAACAGCAAGGCCCCATGAACCACAATGAGATGATTGACTAGTGAAACTATTTTTGTAAGGCGGTGGAAGCAGCAAGAACGCTGGCCAGAATACCAGAGCTCCTTACTCAGAGAGTACCATGGCATCTTCAACATTAATGGGGAATCAGTAATAGAGACAGAATGGGCTCAGGTTAGGCCACTGCAGCACTCTCTCTATATTGTGCTGCAGTGTCAGCCTGGATTAAATGCTGCTGTATTGGAATGGGTCCTGAACCCTCAACTTTCTAACTCAAATTATTTTTTAAAAAGTAACAGAAAAAGAACACAACAAATCACAATTTCTTCTTGTTGTTTGGTTATTTATTGTCTGCCTTATATTTTAGGTTTTGCGAATGGCAATATTACCTTATTGAAACAAAATCCCAGGACGGGGGAGGAACTGTTTGCTTTTAGGGACAGGTTATCAAACCTGATGAAGGTCATGCTAGGTAGTTTATGTCCATTAATAATTCAGGGAGCTAGGTGAGTTACACTGTCAATTAATGCAAAACATGCATGAGTGAACCTTAACATCTATTTATCAATACAGTAGTCATTTGTTTGCCTTTAATGGTGAAAATTCCTGATAAAATCTTCTACATTTACCAATAAATTCCTCCTGTTAGTCTTTACCTTGCATTCAGTTGCCAATACAATCTCACATGAATTGGTATTGAAATGTTTGCAATGCTAGGGGGAATAATGGTATTCAATTTGTACGAGAGCAATGTTGTGCATGTGAGCAGGAGTAATGTTCGATATACACATTCTGCAGAGGGATTGGGACTGAAATGAAAGAAACAATCCTGTTCATATGAAAACTGTCAGAAAGCTGTTCAATCATTCAGTCTGCCCGATCTGATTCTCATTGATATCCAAACCTCTACTTCCCCAAACATGACAGTGTTCAGAACTAGGGATCCCTTCCTAACCCAAGGGAGAAGCTATTTTTTTTATTCATTCAAGGGATGTGGGCTTCATTGACGAGGCTAGTATTCATTGCCCATCCCTAATTGCCTTTGAGAAGGCAGTGAACCGCTGTAGTCCATGTGGTGTTGGTATACTCGCAGTGCTGTTAGGGAGGGAGTTCCAGGATTTTGGCCCAGTGACTGAAAGCACAGCAATATATTTCCAAGTCAGGGTGGTGAGTGGCTTGGCAGCAGAACTTCCAGCTGATGGTGTTCCCATGCATCTGCTGTCCTTGTCCTTCTAGGTGGTAGTGGTCCTGAGTTTGGAAGGTGCCATCTAAGGAGTCTTAGTGAGTTCCTGCAGTGCATCTTGTAGATGGTACACACTTCTGATTGAAACTCTGATTGAGATCAACTAAGAATTCAACTATGTAGTCCTAGTTCAGGACTCTCTTAAGGTTAACATGCAGATTAGTTGGCAGTAAGGAAGGCAAATTCCATATTAGCATTCATTTCTAGAGGGCTAGAATACAAGAGCAGGGATGTACTGCTAAGGCTGTCAGATCCCATTTGGAATATTGTGAGCAGTTTTGTGCCCAATACCTAAGGATGTGCTGACCTTGGCGGGAGTCCAGAGGATTTTCACAGGAGTGATCCCAGGAATGGAGGGTTTGCCATATGAGGAGCGGTTGAGGGTCTTGATGGAGTTTAAAAGGATGAGGGGGGGACCTAATTGAAACTTAAAGAGTACTGAGAGGCCTGTATAGGGTGGACATGGAGAGGATGTTTCCACGAGTGGGAGAGACTAGAACATGAAGGTACAACCTCAAAGTGAAGGGACGCTCCTTTAAAACCGAGATGAGGAATTTCTTCAGCCAGAAGGTGCTGAATCTGTGGAACTCATTGCCACAGAAAGCTATGGAGGGCGGGTCATTGAGTGTCAAGACAGAGATAGATAGGTTCTTGATCAACAAGGGGATCAAGGGTTACGGGGAGAAGGCAGGAGAATGGGGATGAGAATCATATCATCATGATTGAATGCCGGACTTGATGGGCCGAATGGCCTAATTCAGCTCCTATATCTTAAAGTCATATAACAACATTCATGTATATGGTGCTTTTAACATGACAAATCCCCCAAAATGCTTTGTGGTGACAAAAAAATGTACCAAATAATAATATATCTATTGTCATGTACAAAGAACAAAGAACAATACATCACAGGAACAGGTCCTTCGGCCCTCCAAGCCTGCGCCGCTCCCTGGTCCAAACTCGACCATTCTTTTGTATCCCTCCATTCCCACCCTGTTCATGTGGCTATCTAGATAAGTCTTAAACATTCCCAGTGTGTCCGCCTCCACCACCTTGCCCAGCAGCACATCCCAGGCCCCCACCACCCTCTGTGTAAAATACATTCTTTTGATATCCATGTTAAACCTCGCCCTCCCCTCACCTTGAACCTATGACCCCTCGTGAACGTCACCACCGATCTGGGAAAAAGCTTCCCACCGTTCATCCTATCTATGCCTTTCATAATTTTATACACCTCTATTAGGTCACCCCTCATCCTCCATCTTTCCAGTGATAACAACCCCAGTTTACCCAATTTCTCCTCATAACTAAGCCCTTCCATACCAGGCAACATCCTGGTAAACCTCCTCTGCACTCTCTCTAAAGCCTCCACGTCCTTCTGGTAGTGTAGCGACCAGAACTGGGCGCAGTATTCCAAATGCGGCCGAACCAACGTTCTATATAACTGCAACATCAGACCCCAACTTTTATACTCTATGCCCCGTCCTATAAAGGCAAGCATGCCATATGTCTTATTCACTACCTTCTCCACCTGTGACGTCACCTTCAAGGATCTGTGGACTTGCACACCCAGGTCTCTCTGCGTATCTACACCCTTTATGGTTCTGCCATTTATCGTATAGCTCCCCTCTATGTTAGTTCTACCAAAATGCATCACTTCGCATTTATCTGGTTTGAACTCCATCTGCCATTTCTTTGCCCAAATTTCCAGCCTATCTATATCCTTCTGTAGCCTCTGACAATGTTCCTCACTATCTGCAAGTCCAGCCATTTTTGTGTCGTCCGCAAACTTACTGATCACCCCAGTTACACCTTCTTCCAGATCGTTTATATAAATCACAAACAGCAGAGGTCCCAGTACAGAGCCCTGCGGAACACCACTAGTCACAAGCATCCAGCCATACTCCCTGCTTTTATTTAGAAAGCCCAAAATGCTGCTGGTCTTTATTGAGTAAAGGTACTCAAATTTGGCTGAATGGTGGCACTATTGCCTCAGAGTCAGAGATTGTCAGTTTAAGTCCCTCATGAGTAATTTGACAAAACCTCAGCTCACTTCAGCACTGCACTGTCAGAATTGCCGACTTCCTGATGAGACTTCAAACTAAGGTGCCCCTTGTTGTTGTAGGTAAAAATACTTCAGACTAATTGTAGGTCAAAATACAGTGGTTTATTTGCACAATTGTGGGAGAGGTCCGATGCCTAACATGGCCTCAGACCTCTCCCACAATTGTTCAAATAAACCACTGTATTTTGACCTATGACTAGTCTGAGGTATTTTTACCTACAACAATTTGTGCCGAAACCCGGGAATCTGTTTACGGGTCCGATTACTGAACTTGATGAAGTGGGTCAAAATACATTGGGTAATCATCTGTGATGAGAGAGTGTCTGAACTAATGAAAGACGTCTGAACTGAGCACATACGGCCAAGGAAGCAATTGACTCTGGCACCCAGCCTTAAACTGACTGTTAAGAGGGGAAATCCCCCACGCTAATGTTAGGAACTTGAAATGGGTGTTAGGGTCTAGAAAAAGGTTGCCTGAAGTGTGATGTTCAGACGTGAGTGAGATAGAGACTGTCTGAGTGATCGCCGGAATTTGAAGGAAAAGCCTTCATGTGAAAGAGTTAGAAGGCAAAGCCTTCTGAGGAAAAGCCGGCTTAAACAAATATATAGTATAAGCGGTGGTACGGAGGGATCTGATCACCGCTGACAGGTATCACCGGACTCTGATAAGAGCGATCGAGGAGGGGGAGAGTGAGAAAGGAGATTGAAGACTCCAGGGTGGGGAGTATAACCTTATCGATGTTATGGTGGGACAAGGACAGTGGGGCCCGGGGTCCCTGATAAATGAATATATGACTAAGAGGGACAAACTCATTAAACAGATGAACAAAGGGGGGTGGGATTTAGACCACCCACTAGACCAACAACGAAAATGGTTGGAAAAAGAAAAGAAAGACAGAACTAAGAAAATTGGAGTTCTCTTAGTTCACCAATTGGCCACTAAATCAAAAGGTACCTGTTATAATTGCCATAAACCAGGCCACTTCGCCCGAGATTGTAGGATTCCAAAGGGGGGTAGTGAAGTCTGCGAAATGGCAGATAATGAAGTAATGAGAGAATTTGCAGGTTCTCTCATTAAAGTGTACATGTCAAAGAAAAAATAATGAATAAAGAGGATGCAAAATGATGGCTGGGATACGTCTCAGACCTTAGAGCAGCAGAGAAAGTGGATAGATAAAGAAAAGAGAAACAAGACAAAGAAGATAGGAGTAGTGTTAATACATCAGTTAGCTGGACTAATTGAGCAAGATAAAGAAAAAATAGAGTTACAATCCAGAATAAGAGAATTGGAGAAACAAAACCAAGTCTTGTAGGAAAAACAATGGAGAACAAGAACAAAGAACAATACAGCACAGGAACAGGCCCTTCGGCTCTCCAAGCCCGTGCCGCTCCCTGGTCAAAACTAGACCATTCTTTTGTATCCCTCCATTCCCACTCCGTTCATGTGGCTATATAGAAAAGTCTTAAATGTTCCCAGTGTGTCCGCCTCCACCACCTTGCCTGGCAGCGCATTCCAGGCCCCCACCACCCTCTGTGTAAAATATGTCCTTCTGATATCTGTGTTAAACCTCCCCCCCTTCACCTTGAACCTATGACCCCTCGTGAACTTCACCACCGACCTGGGGAAAAGCTTCCCACCGTTCACCCTATCTATGCCTTTCATAATTTTATACACCTCTATTAAGTCTCCCCTCATCCTCCGTCTTTCCAGGGAGAACAACCCCAGTTTACCCAATCTCTCCTCATAACTAAGCCCTTTCATACCAGGCAACATCCTGGTAAACCTCCTCTGTACTCTCTCCAAAGCCTCCACGTCCTTCTGGTAGTGTGGCGACCAGAACTGGACGCAGTATTCCAAACGCAGCCGAACCAACGTTCTATACATCTGCAACATCAGACCCCAACTTTTATACTCTATGCCCCGTCCTATAAAGGCAAGCATGCCATATGCCTTCTTCACCACCTTCTCCACCTGTGACGTCTCCTTCAAGGATCTGTGGACTTGCACACCCAGGTCCCTCTGCGTATCTACACCCTTTATGGTTCTGCCATTTATCGTATAGCTCCTCCTTACATTATTTCTACCAAAATGCATCACTTCGCATTTATCAGGATTGAACTCCATCTGTCATTTCTTTGCCCAAATTTCCAGCCTATCTATATCCTTCTGTAGCCTCTGACAATGCTCCTCACTATCTGCAAGTCCTGCCAATTTTGTGTCATCCGCAAACTTACTGATCACCCCAGTTACACATTCTTCCAGATCGTTTATATAAATCACAAACAGCAGAGGTCCCAGAACAGAGCCCTGCGGAACACCACTAGTCACAGGCCTCCAGCCGGAAAAAGACCCTTCCACTATCACCCTCTGTCTTCTGTGACCAAGCCAGTTCTCCACCCATCTAGCCACCTCCCCCTTTATCCCATGAGATCCAACCTTTTGCACCAGCCTACCATGAGGGACTTTGTCAAACGCTTTACTAAAGTCCATATAGACGACATCCACGGCCCTTCCCTCGTCAACCATTCTAGTCACTTCTTCAAAAAACTCCACCAGGTTAGTGAGGCATGACCTCCCTCTCATAAAACCATGCTGATTATCGTTAATGAGTTTATTCCTTTCTAAATGTGCATACATCCTATCTCTAAGAATCTTCTCCAACAACTTCCCCACCACGGACGTCAAGCTCACCGGCCTATGATTACCCGGGTTATCCTTCCTACCCTTCTTAAATAACGGGACCACATTAGCTATCCTCCAATCCCCCAGAGAGGGGAAACTGTTCCTCTACCTCCTAATGAGTCCACACAACAGGGACCAACCGCTCCTCCAGAGGAGTGGGAAGCGCTCGAATACAACTTAGCGCCAGTAACCCGGAGGGGAACTGATGCGCAGCCAAAAGCTAATTATAAACCCTTCACCCAGTGTAAAACAGAGATTCAGAGGGGAGATCCAGAGGGTATTAGGAAATGTTCCCACTTACTGGAGCAGAATTACCACAACAAAACTGTTAAGAGAGGGAAGAATGCACGTAGAAGAGGGATCAATATATGTGATAATGAGGGAAACCCTAAGACTTGGGTAAGGTTGAAGTGGGAATGTGAGAAGTATGAGAAGGACAAAAACGATTAAAACAGTAAGCCGAACAAAGAAAAGATAAAAAACTGGAAGTATTTGGCTTGCCAATGTTGTTCCAAAATACCGATACGGATGAACAGGAGGATTGGTGGAATTGACCTAGTGTAGATAATCACCAGAAATCTAAGGTAGCCGTCATTGCCCCAATGAATATAACAGACACCAGCGCCAGTGCCGCTGCAAAGACAGGAGGGACTCAAATCAGGATAACTTGGTTAGTTTTGACGCGTGATAGACCAAAGAAGGGAGTAAAGGGTTAAAAACGAGCAGGCTGTGTCTGGCACAGAGAACGAGAGAGAGAGAGAGAGAGGTGAAAGTGTGCGACTGAGAGCCTCGTGGTAGAACAGGGTATAGCAGATCAAAGTGAATTGTTTGCTCTGAGTGTGAGTTTAATACATTACTTTCCCCAGTTGAAATTTCACGATAGTGCATCGGATAGAGATTTGGGGAATGTGGGAAAAATAGCATTACATTATATCTGAAGAGTCGTAAGGAGAGTTAACCATTTAAGCACACAGTAGATTCGATCTTGTATCTGCCTGTGTTGGTTACAAAGGCAGAGCTGTAGAAATAATTAATTATGCACATTTTGAGCTTAAACCGGAGAGTCTGTAAGAAAGTGTAAGTCTTACTTTAGGAGGGATATTTAAAAGTGATAAAAATAAATCTTATTTTGGATTATTTGGTTCAGGCTTTTTGTTAAATTTGAAAATGTATTCTTGATAGAACTGACAATGAAAAGGTAAATGGAAAGAATTATTCCTGCGTATTTGTAGTGATGATGTTCATCTGAGTGAACTTACTCCTCTGCCTCTCTGCTGAAACAAGCAGAGAATTAACCCATCCTGTCTTAGACAGGATGGATCTTCGTGTTATAAGACTTGCAGTAATTTTAAGACACAAAGTCAAAAGTTTAACAGAGAAGGGAGTTACATGAGGTAGAATGGGAGTGCGTGTTTAATGATGGGAAGTATTATACTGCCATAATGCATTCTAATTCAAATGTGTTACATGGATATGCAAAGGAGTGAATCAACCATGAAACGGAAGCATATTAAATGCCAGACGGGCTAAAAGGGAGTGCCCGCCTATAATATCAAATTGACAAATCAATATAATTAGAGATGAGGGAAATAATTCAGTGGAATAAATGAGATAAGAAAATGCTGGGGAAGTGTTTGTTACAAACTGTTAGAGATTAAAGTGATAAGATTTCTTGAATTTACTTCTGTTTTGAGTTTAATTACAGTTTGGAAGACAGAAGAATAAAAGCGACTGTCTTAATTAACTTTCTGTATTATTTTTAAATGTTTTACTTTCTTTACTGTTTTGATGTTCTTCCACTAGTTGTGATTTTACAACAGTGGGTGTGATACAGAGTTTGGAAGGTAAATTGAAATTTCCAAAATCCAAGTATAAATTGAGGTTTGAAATAAGCAATTTGAATTTTGAATAAACCTATGTTCAAATTTTGTCAAGAAAGGAGTTAAACCTTGGAAGGAACCATGTGCTCTTTCCATGTCTTGAAGTTGAATCTTAGAATCCCTACAGCACAGAAAGAGGCCATTCGGCCCATCGAGTCTGCACAGACCACAATCCCACCCAGGCCCTATCCCCATATCCCTACATATTTACCCACTAATCACTCTAACCTACGCATCCCAGAACACTAAGGGCAATTTTAGCATAGCCAATCAACCTAACCCGCACATCTTTGGACTGTGGGAGGAAACCGGAGCACCCGGAGGAAACCGACGCAGACACAGGGAGAATGTGCAAACTCCACACAGACAGTGACCCAAGCCGGGAATCGAACCCATGTCCCTGGAGCTGTGAAGCAGCAGTGCTAACCACTGTGCTACCGTGCCGTGAAATTATACGAGTGTAGTTGAGAAGTTACAAAATAAGTAATTTTGTGAGAAAATAGAAAAGCAGGAACAAATGAGGTGAATATACTGTTTATGCGTCAGTTTAAAGTATATCAAATTAGTGAAATGAATCGTAGTTCTGATTACTCCAAGTTCCAGCAGGAGATTAATCAGTTAAAACCTCAGTTGTTAGTACAGATAATTGTCATTAAATATTTTTAATCTGCATTTGTTGCCAACCATTGAACATCATGAATTGTTGGAACTTGTGTTGCCAGTTAGTTCTAAATAACATTTGGAAATTCAAGGCTTGTATTGTGTTGTTTCGTTAACACTTTCAAATGTGGTCAAACAAATGATCAAATTAAATATAATGTAAGAGTACATCATATAAAGATCGGAGCTGTGTGGCATGTGATTTTAATGGGGAAAGCGATGCCTTTTGATAGAATGTCCAGCAGCAGCCAGTACAAAGTGTTATTTGATTCGCACTAAGCCAACTGAAGGGTCTGTTTATTTCTTCAGAATAAACTCGACTGATCTGAAGTAAATATGCCTTTCTTTAAACATTGTTTTCGAAATAACAGTTATTTTAGAGAGAGGAGAGAGAGCAGCCAAAAACCAGCGCTGAGATCGAACTAACTAAACATCGATCTGTTTCTACAGTATAACTAAATTAGATATTATCACAAGTTGCATACAAGCAGTCTCCAGCTGCATCAACAACTTGCTTCTGTGGCCATGAGAAAGTTTTTGTACTTTCAGAGAATGCAGCTAAGTTTCTCGGCTGGACTCAGAATTCCAAGCTGATGTGGCCAAATTAGCTTAAGTTAACTTAAAGCACAGCACAATTAATTACATTGGGCAAAAATACTTTAAATGAAGTCTTTGCACTGGCTAAAACCATACATGATGTGGAGATGCCGGCGTTGGACTGGGGTAAACACAGTAAGAAGTTTAACAACACCAGGTTAAAGTCCAACAGGTTTATTTGGTAGCAAAAGCCACACAAGCTTTCGAGGCTCTGAGCCCCTTCTTCAGGTGAGTGGGAATTCTGTTCACAAACAGAACTTATAAGACACAGACTCAATTTACATGAATAATGGTTGGAATGCGAATACTTACAACTAATCCAGTCTTTAAGAAACAAAACAATGGGAGTGGAGAGAGCATCAAGACAGGCTAAAAAGATGTGTATTGTCTCCAGACAAGACAGCCAGTGAAACTCTGCAGGTCCACGCAACTGTGGGAGTTACTTTGTAACTCCCACAGTTGCGTGGGACCTGAAGAAGGTCCTGAAGAAGGGGCTCAGAGCCTCGAAGAAGGTCCTGAAGAAGGGGCTCAGAGCCTCGAAAGCTTGTGTGGCTTTTGCTACCAAATCGAACTAACTAAACATCGATCTGTTTCTACAGTATAACTAAATTAGATATTTAGAGCCTCGAAAGCTTGTGTGGCTTTTGCTACCAAATCGAACTAACTAAACATCGATCTGTTTCTACAGTATAACTAAATTAGATATTATCACAAGTTGCATACAAGCAGTCTCCAGCTGCATCAACAACTTGCTTCTGTGGCCATGAGAAAGTTTTTGTACTTTCAGAGAATGCAGCTAAGTTTCTCGGCTGGACTCAGAATTCCAAGCTGATGTGGCCAAATTAGCTTAAGTTAACTTAAAGCACAGCACAATTAATTACATTGGGCAAAAATACTTTAAATGAAGTCTTTGCACTGGCTAAAACCATACATGATGTGGAGATGCCGGCGTTGGACTGGGGTAAACACAGTAAGAAGTTTAACAACACCAGGTTAAAGTCCAACAGGTTTATTTGGTAGCAAAAGCCACACAAGCTTTCGAGGCTCTGAGCCCCTTCTTCAGGTGAGTGGGAATTCTGTTCACAAACAGAACTTATAAGACACAGACTCAATTTACATGAATAATGGTTGGAATGCGAATACTTACAACTAATCCAGTCTTTAAGAAACAAAACAATGGGAGTGGAGAGAGCATCAAGACAGGCTAAAAAGATGTGTATTGTCTCCAGACAAGACAGCCAGTGAAACTCTGCAGGTCCACGCAACTGTGGGAGTTACTTTGTAACTCCCACAGTTGCGTGGGACCTGAAGAAGGTCCTGAAGAAGGGGCTCAGAGCCTGAAGAAGGTCCTGAAGAAGGGGCTCAGAGCCTCGAAAGCTTGTGTGGCTTTTGCTACCAAATAAACCTGTTGGACTTTAACCTGCTGTTGTTAAACTTCTTACTGTGTAAAACCATACAGACATCGGGAAAACTGTGGACAAAGGTATTGCCCACCATACTAATGAGATTAAGGGATACCACAAACCAGACAACCGGATTAACCCCTTATGAACTAATGACAGGACGGATGATGCAATTACCAGAAAGCATCATAACAGGTGGGACCGATATAGGTCCACTAAAAGATAAAATCAGGAGATATATTTTGGAACTAAGCACCCAACTAAAAGGGATGCGCAAATTGGTAAAAGACAATCAGGAAATAACAGATGGAGAGAGAGAGCTTGAAATGCTCCCTGACGTCCCAACAGCGGGACGTCCTAGTGAAAACATTACCTGACAAATCAGGGTTTGTCCTCAAATGGAATGGGCCATATGAAGTTATAATTAGTGAAGATACCTGTGCCTGTATAGACATAAGAGGGAAAAGTATATGAAAATATTAAGCATGAAATTCAGTTGAAAGAATATGCCGAAACTAATTGGGAACATATGTGATATACTCCAATTGCAGGTGTGTACAGACAATGACTGACCTCCAAGCAAGCTGAACGGGTGCGCGGGAAGTTGTGCGCGGGCGATATAGCCTTTGGACCATTGTATGACAGTCGCGCAGGATAATAGTAAGTGCTTCTCATGCTGATAATAGATGCTTCTCATGCTGATATTCACGACACTGGCCCTGTTAGCCATAGCGGGAAAGTATAGATGGAATTATGAGGATTTAGGGATGAAGCACAGTGATCATCTTTGTAACGATGACTCTGTCTATTGTATGAACACCTTTGTGTATATGTCTTATCTGTATGCATCACAATCGAATCTGAGCAAGTGCTGGGTCTGTTCACACATTCCCATGCACGGAGGAAAGGGAGGAATTCCTTTATTCCCTATCCCTTTATCAGCTCCGGAAATTATGGAATGGGTTTTAAATCAGAATGGAACCCAGGAAGGGACAAAGAAACTGACATTTAAAACCCCGTCGGGTACCACTATGCAGGGTATCAGCAACAGTGATGTTGTTTCAAGGCTAGGGAGCGGAGGGTGCACTTTATCGACCTTTAAGAAACATTACCAACCCAACTGTGACAGATCAGATTCCCCACCCTACTTCATTGTGAAAAATCAACAAAGGGGATCTATCTGCCTGATAAGAAATGGAACCATACCTGTTGGCCGTAACTACTGTATACAGCAGATTGATATCACTAATGTCGCTGGGGCCATGATACAGGTCACAATCCAGTGCCCCATAGCCACCGTCCCGGTTAGTCTCTCCTCCGCTTATAAAAGCGAGATGACTGCATATAATGTTACCTATTTTGTCTGTGGAAACAATGCCTATCCGTGGCTTCCTTGGAATGGGACAGGATCGTGCTATTTGGCATATGTGGTGCCTTATATTCACCATTACATTGACTTACGGGACCAGCCCGAGATACACCTGCTGAGGGCTAAGCGAGCCATTAGTGAGACAGAACAGTTCTTTATGATAGCCTACCCATTTTTTTGGGACGGCAAAGGCAACACAGGAACTTATACGGATGGCCTCAACCCTAAAGAGAATTGCAAATGAGACTAAAAATGGGTTCGAGGAGGTGAGCACGGCCGTCTCTGAAATATCAGCAGAGGTCGTAGCTATTCGGACTGTGGTGTTACAGAACCGATTGGCACTCGATTATGTGCTAGCCTCCCAAGGAGGAACATGTGCCATAGTTGGCTCCGAATGCTGTACGTATATTCCCGATGTTTCGGAGAATATAACTCGCTTAGCAGATCATATTAAACACGTGGCGAAAACAGTACAGGATGAACAAAGAACAATACAGCACAGGAAACAGGCCCTTCAGCCCTCCAAGCCTGTGCCGCTCCTTGGTCCAACTAGACCAATCGTTTGTATCCCTCCATTCCCAGGCTGCTCATGTGACTATCCAGGTAAGTCTTAAACGATGTCAGCGTGCCTGCCTCCACCACCCTACTTGGCAGCGCATTCCAGGCCCCCACCACCCTGTGTAAAAAACATCCCTCTAATATCGGAGTTATACTTCGCCCCTCTCACCTTGAGCCCGTGACCCCTCGTGAACGTCACTTCTGATCTGGGAAAAAGCTTCCCACCGTTCACCCTATCTATCCCCTTCATAATCTTGTACACCTCTATTAGATCTCCCCTCATTCTCCGTCTTTCCAGGGAGAACAACCCCAGTTTACCCAATCTCTCCTCATAGCTAAGACCCTCCATACCAGGCAACATCCTGGTAAACCTTCTCTGCACTCTCTCTAACGCCTCCACGTCCTTCTGGTAGTGCGGCGACCAGAACTGGACGCAGTACTCCAAATGTGGCCTAACCAGCGTTCTATACAGCTGCATCATCAGACTCCAGCTTTTATACTCTATACCCCGTCCTATAAAGGCAAGCATACCATATGCCTTCTTCACCACCTTCTCCACCTGTGTTGCCACCTTCAAGGATTTGTGGACTTGCACACCTAGGTCCCTCTGTGTTTCTATACTCCTGATGACTCTGACATTTATTGTATAACTCCTCCCTGCATTATTTCTTCCAAAATGCATCACTTCACATTTAACCAGATTAAACTCCATCTGCCACCTCTCCGCCCAATTTTCCAGCCTATCTATATCCTGCTGTATTGCCCGACAATGCTCTTCGCTATCCGCAAGTCCAGCCATCTTCGTGTCATCCGCAAGCTTGCTGATTACACCAGTTACACTGAGGGGAACCAATATCACAATTATAACCCTCCGGGCTGGCTGGGGCAATGGTTCGGGTCGTGGGGTTCATACCTGATGCATGGATTGATTGTATTAATTGTAATTACTTGCTGTGTTTGTATGACATTATTGAACGTCTGTTGCAAAACAGTAACAGCGCGGATTATGCCGGGTGCAAGTGTACAGGCAGAGGGGGCAGACCTCCCAACAAAGGAGCTCGGCCCATTCGCCGATAACATATGGTTCTGAATTGGTCATGGGGGCCATGTTTGGACCTGGCCTGACCAAACAGGTGGGAGTGAAGACGGGAATGGGTTAATGAACTTTGTAACACTTAAGCATTGAGACCCGAACTCTGTGATTTTTGTCAGAAACACTGCAGAGTTCATGTTTTCGTCAGAGTTCGGTGTTTTCATGTCTGTACCAGATAAGAGACATAGCTGTCTCTGCCAATTGTGCTCAGGAATGTGGCTAACTGAGCTAGCAGAATCAGCTAAACAGACTCCATTTTCATGTACCTTTGTTTAACACGGTGAAGCTGACATGTATGCCTTCTGTCTTTGTATAACAATAGATTTATATATATTCATTATATGCAATTCATCTATACTAGTTTAAACTGATGTAAATTGCTATAATAGGCTCTTGTGTTTTAGTTAACCTGTTTGTGCAAACTTATAATCTAAACAACCCACAGGAGTCCACATAAGACAAAACACAGCCTTGACACTGCCACCGTGACGCGAACTATGCGAAGGATGGAATAGCTGAGAAAGCAGTAATCATAGGAAGATGAGGACGCAACCAGGGGCGGAAAATTATGTATAAATGTTTAATCTTGACCTGTATTCAGTGAGAGGTCTGAGGCCGTGTTAGGCATCAGACCTCTCCCACAATTGTGCAAATAAACCACTGTATTTTGACCTACGACAAGTCTGAGGTATTTTTAACTACAACATTGTCCTTCTCAGTAAGATATCCTATGGCATTCTCTGAATAAGAACGGGGTGTTCTCCTGGTGGCCAAAACCTGTTTATAGGAACATAGATAATAGGAGCAGGGGTAGACTATTCAGTCCATTGAGCCTGCTTCACCTTTCAAACAGATCATGGCTGATCTGCTACCTCTTATGCCATTTCCCCCACTATCCCCATATCCCTTGATGTCATTCGTATCCAGAAATCTATTAATCCCTGCCGTAAACATACTCAATAACTGAGTCCTCTGGGGTCGAGAATAACAAAGATTCATTGCCCTCTGAGTGACGAAATTCCTCCTCAGCTAAGTCTTAAACGTTCTACCACTTATTATGAGACTGTGTCCCCTGGTTCTTGGTCCTAACCATTACTGTTTCTCATGAGTTCATTGCTGTTTGTGGAACCTTACTGCACACAAAGTGGTTGCTACATTACAATAGTGACCATGTTTCAAAATACTTTAGCATCTGTGAAGGGGCTTGGGAAGTGAAATCTAATATAAAAAGACAAAAGCATTTCTTTACAGATTCATAATTTCAAAGGATTATCCATTTAAACCCCAGGTCCCCCTTTTCATCCATACCCTTCGATGGCTGGGTTTCCCAGTATAAATTGAAACCTAAATGGAAGAAAATCAAAATAAATTTAATGTTAAAAGTTAGTCCGGAGGTACTCAAAATACAGCCTGGGATCATTAGTGCCTTACCTCTCATTTATCTATACCCCTAGGCTGCAACATGTACCTCTGGTGTTCCAGTTCTGACCAGACTTAGCTGGTGCTGTTAGGTTAAATGCTGCCTTTTTCTGGTGCTAGTCCCTTTAATGATCACATGACCAGGGAACCAATCAGGGAGCGGGGGGATCACCCTGGTAGCTCAGGTTTCTATTTCAGAACTTTCTCAGAAGCTGGTTGCAGCCATGTGGCTGCAAGCCTCCGCTTAATCTCTACCTGTAAATAAATGTGTTCTTTCTCTTCTAGCTGGTGAACAATAATTATTACAGCAGTGACGAGGATAAAAGCAAGCCTTGAACTGTGAGTAGACAGTTTCCATTGAAGTTCAGTAAAGCTGAGACCAGGAAGAGTAATTACAAAAATGCCCCTAATTGGATGGATAGATTGTCCTCCATGAATCCTTGGACACAATAAAACGTTTGGGCTATTTACTTTCAGGCAAACGGAATAAAGATGGAGGGGAAGAAAAGGCAATCCTCTTCAGTGAGTGGCACAAGACTTATAATTTGATTTGCAGTCTCACAGCCCCAACTGCACCAAACTCCTAGTCATTCAATGAGATTGTTGAATTGGTAAAGTGACATTTCTATCCAAAACCATCAGTCATATTGCAGAGATTTAAGTTTAATTTAAGAGGGAGAGTGTCAGGGGAAACTATTGCAACTTGTATCACCAGGTTGCAGCAAATTTCTGAGCAGCGTGACTTTGGAGTCACTTTGAATGAAATGCTGTGGGACAGATTAATCTGCAGGGTAAATAATGAGGCTATTCAATGGAAATTACTAGTATAGGAGATAGTACTGGCAATGGAGAACGCTGAAAACAGTGCTCAAGAGTTCCAAAGTGCATAAGTGAATTCAGCCACAAAAAAAAATTTAGAAGAGGAAATCAATTGATAAAGATTGAAGCAGAAGATTCAATCAATGGTTACCCCCCACAATTCAAAGATTGAAGCAGAATGTTGTGGGGGTAACCATGCCCCTGAATCCTGCGGATATAAAGAGTCTGAATGTTTTTTCTGTCACTGGAAAGGCTATTTAAGGGATCGGTGCAAAAGCAAGTCAAGTCTACTGAGTATCCAATTAAAATAGAATGGCTTAAGTATATAACATGGAAGAAGCAAGCATCACCAATTTAGATGTTCACTCCTTGTTTAATGTAAAAGCGGGCAAGTTAACCCGCATTACTGTTAAGCTCCTGGTAAATGGAAATCCTCTTAAGCTAGAAATAGATACCGGGGCATCTGGTACTGTGATAGGTCAACATACGTTTTGGTACTTGAGAGAAGGAGCCCAGCCACTGTATTTAAAAAGTACTGCAGAAAAGTTAACAACTTAAACAGGAGAAGCCATAAAAATAATGGGCACGACAATAGTAAGCTATGAGCAAAAGTCTGCCCAGTTCCTAGTAATAATAGCGTCAGGCGAAGGATAGTTCAGTTCGCAGAACGGGCAGCACCCATAGTCCCCGTGTTAAAGCCAGCCAAGACAGTCCGTATTTGTGGGGGCTACAAGTTAACAGTAATATGGCTGCCAAGTTGGATAAATATCCAATCCTAAAGATTGAAATAACTGGACCAGGCTTATCAAGTGGAAATTAGAGGATCAATCAGAAACATGTAGACGGTTTCAGAGAGTGAGAGTTGCCACAGCAGCCAGTACAGCCATCAGGAGCTATATTGCCAGCTGGAAATGTTGCCGACTATCCAAGCACTGAGGAAATTGCTCATCCTGAGGTACCTGGTCATCTCCATGGAAACAGATAGAATTGAACTGCCTGTGCCTGAAGAGGCATCTGTCATTGTGGTTTCAGTTTACAGCAATCCTGTGGAAGGGACCCAGACAGAGCAGTTACGCCGCTCCACAAGGATTCAGAAGTCCCCTGGAAGACTTAATTTAGAATTGTTTAAATTCATGTACTAAATGTTTAATTATCTTGGACTGTATAAACTGAGTATTGACTTTTTTATAAAAGGACTTAGATGGGGAGGGATGTGGTGATTGTCCCTTTATGGATCCATCTGCAGAGTAAGGGTCACATGACACAGGAAACCAGGCGGGATGCAATGCGGGCGTCACCCTGCTGAGCTTGGGTTTCTGTTCCAGAACTTTCTGAAGAGTTGACTATAGGCAACAAGCTGTAAGCCGCTGTATAGCTTCTACCTGCAAATAAGCATGTTGTTGTTTCTCCCCTAACTGGTGAACAGGAATTATTACACTTTCTTAATCCCCAGCAAAATGAAAATGCCAAGTGGATAATATTAGGAGGTAGGGTTTCCACATCAGTATTCAAACAGTAAGTGAAAGGGACATATTAAGGTACTTATAGGTCACCATTCCTGTCGGCACTCAGGTCTGCAGCTGACAACTGCCTACCTCTACACCAACATGATTGAAATCCCAAATTTAAGGAAGTCACAGGCACAGGCCTATTACTCTTTGGCACAACATGTTGAGTAGAAATGCATTAATGTAACCAAAACACTGCAAACACGGAAGATACCAAAGCTGACACAATTTGAGGCTGCATTCAAGGGTTTTATTTCAAACCTGTGTTTGTTATTCTGATTCCTAATAGTCTGATAGAATTGATGTGAATTGTCGGACTATTGTATGTCACTTTTTTCTTTGTTATGCAACTATTTCTGGTACGTCTTGACTTTAATTTGTGTAATTGCACAGATGGGAACTGTTTATTTTTGCTGGTTGGTTGCAACATCAACTGAAGGCACAGCGTTAGTTGTTTCGTGCACACTGACAACACCCAGCTCCACCTCACCACTACCTCTCTTGATTCCTCCAGTAGAAACATAGAAAAACTACAGCACAAAACAGGCCCTTCGGCCCCACAAGTTGTGCTGAACATATCCCTACCTTTTAGGCCTACCTATAACCCTCCATCCTATTAAGTCCCATGTACTCATCCAGGAGTCTCTTAAAAGACCCTATTGAGTTCGCCTCCACCACCACTGACGGCAGCCGATTCCACTCGCCCTCCACCGTGTGTGTGAAAAACTTACCCCTAACATTTCCCCTGTACCTGCCTCCCAGCACCTTAAATCCTGTGTCCTCTCGTAGCAGCCATCTCCACCCTGGGAAAAAGCCTCTGCGAGTCCACCTGATCTATGCCTCTCAACATCTTATATACCTCTATTAGGTCTCCTCTCATCCTATGTCTCTCCAAGGAGAAAAGACCGAGCTCCCTCAGCCTATCCTCATAAGGCATGCCACTCAATCCAGGCAACATCCTTGTAAATCTTCTCTGCACCCTTTCAATCTTTTCCACATCCTTCCTGTAATGAGGCGACCAGAACTGAGCACAGTACTCCAAGTGTGGTCTGACCAGGGTCTTATATAGCTGCATCATTATCCCCGGACTCCTAAACTCAATCCCTCGATTGATAAAGGCCAGCACACCATACGCCTTCTTAACCACCTCCTCCACCTGCGGGGCTGATTTTAGAGTCCTATGGACCCGGACCCCAATGTCCTTCTGATCCTCTACCGTACTAAGAGTCTTTCCCTTTATATTGTACTCCTTCATCCCATTTGACCTGCCAAAATGGACCACGACGCATTTATCTGGGTTGAAGTCCATCTGCCACTTCTCCGCCCAGTCTTGCATCCTATCTATGTCCCTCTGAAACTTCTGACATCCCTCCAGACTATCCACAACCCCACCAACCTTCGTGTTGTCGGCAAACTTACCAACCCATCCCTCCACTTCCTCATCCAGGTCATTTATGAAAATGACAAACAGCAAGGGTCCTAGAGATTCCTGGGGCACACCACTGGTGACCGACCTCCATTTAGAAGAAGACCCATCTATACCCACTCTCTGCCTCCTTTGGGCAAGCCAGTTCTGGATCCACAGGGCAGCAGCCCCTTGGATCCCATGCCCACTCACTTTTTCGAGAAGCCTTGCATGGGGGACCTTATCGAACGCCTTGCTAAAATCCATATAAACCACATCTACCGCTTTCCCTTCGTCAATGTGTTTAATCACATTTTGAAAGAACTCCACCAGGCTCGTAAGGCACGATCTGCCTTTGACAAAGCCATGCTGAGTATTCTTGAGCATACTAAACCTCTCTAAATGCTCATAAATCTTGTCCCTCAGGATCTTCTCCATCAGCTTACCAACCACTGAGGTTAGACTCACCGGTCGGTAATTTCCTGGGCTATCCCTATTCCCCTTCTTGAAAATAGGAACCACATCCGCAATCCTCCAATCCTCCGGCACCTCTCCCGTCTCCATCGACAACGCAAAGATCATTGCCAGAGGCTCTGCAATCGCTTCCCTCGCCTCCCACAGTAACCTGGGGTACATCCCATCCGGACCCGGCGACTTATCTATCTTGATGCCATTCAAAGATTCCAGCACAACCTCTTTGTTAAAGTCCACATACTCAATCTTTTCAGTCCACCGCAAGCCCGCAGTACATCCACCCAGGTCCTTCTCCTCTATGAAAACCGAGGCAAAATACTCATTAAGCACCTCTGCCATTTCTACTGGTTCCTTACTGATTTTCCCGCCTTCACCTTTTATAGGCCCTATTCCTTCACGTCTCATCCTTTTACTCTTCACATATTTATAGAACGCCTTAGGGTTTTCCTTAATTCTACTTGCCAAGGCCTTCTCGTGACCCCTTCTGGCTCTCCTAATTTCCTTCTTTAGTCCCTTCCTACAAGCCGTATACTCATCTAGATCCCTATCTTCGCCAAGCTCTCTGAACCATTTGTATGCTTTCCTTTTCTTCTTGACTAGGTCCCGCACAGCTTTCGAGCACCACGGTTCCTTTAACCTACCAACTCCTCCCTGTCTGCTCGGAACATTGTCCTGTAGAACTCTAGACAGACATTCCTTGAAAAACTGCCACCTCTCTTCAGTACATTTCCCCGAGAATACCTCCTTCCAATTTACTCCTCTAATTTGCTGCCTTATGTCTTCATATTTCCCCTTACTCCATATAAACGCTTTCCTAGCTTGCCTGATCCTCTCTTTTTCGAATGCAAGCATAAAGGAGATTGAGTTATGATCGCTACCAATTGCATAATCATGCCATTGCTCAGACTACCTATTGTAACATTGGCTGACTCACATGTCTCAGCTCAGTCATGTCTTTGCTACAGCCACATGACTCTTCCAACACACTCCTGGCTCTGTCCCACACTCAACCCAATGTAAGCTTGAGGCCATCCCAAATTCGGTTGCACTTATATGAATTCACACCAAGTCCTGTTCACCTATCATTCCGATGCTCGCTGACATACGTTGGCTCACAATCAAGCAATGTCTTGATTTTAAAAGTTGCAATCTTGTTTTTAAATCCCTTTACAGCAGTGGTTCCCGAACTTTTTTCACTGGGCCGCACTTTTGGAATAAAAATTTGCTCGCGCCACACTGAATTTTTTATTGATAAGAAATACATTAAAAAAAACAACTCCTAGCAGTGCTTGATTCATAACATAGAACACAACTACTTTATAATATGATCATGGGACATGCAGAAAGTATAAAACAATGCTTGTTTAAACCATGTTTAAATGTTTCTTTGATTGTCCTTGAATCTTCCCGCCACACTTGCCATCCTCTCTCGCTGCACCAGTGTGGCGCGCCGCACCCTTTGGGAACCACTGCTTTACAGTCTCACTCTCCCTATCTCTGTAACCTCCTCCAGCCCATAGTCCTCCAAAATATATGCACACCTCTAATTCTATCCTAGTTGAGCATCCTTGATTTTAAGTGCTTCATTTCTGGTGGACAAGTCTTCAGCTATCTAGGCCCTAGTTGCCCTCCCTACATCCCACTTTCCTCCTTTAGAAAACCTTTGACCAAGCTGTTGATCATCTGATCTTGTGGTAAAGTGGCTGCTTTAAGGGGCGATCCTTCACAGGCCACGAGATCGAGCCACACTCTGTGGAATGGAAGCACGGGAAGCCAGGCCAATCGGGAGCCAGGGCGTTTGTCCTGGTGACTGGGAGTTCTGTTGGAGCCAGGGAGGAGAGGAAAGCAGATCTGTGTGATATTTCTGTCAGACCTTATATCAGTGTAAATAGTTATCATAGTTTAATAAACCCTCTTGTTGGAGCCACATCGAGTCGCCTCCAGTTATTACACTGATGATCAGGAAAAACTGCATTGGTCATCAAGAGATTGCAGTGTGCAATTAGGGGAGGGGGGGGGGGGGGGGAGAGAGTGATCGTCGAAGCCAAGAGGAAGGTACAGACACCCTGAATCAAGATGATAAGAGTTATTTGACCCAGAAGTTGAATGCTGGAGGAACTATATTGAAAAGTCGTGTTATTTCTTTGTGGCTAATGAAATCTCTATAGAGGAAAAACAAACGGTGATACGACTCACAAGCTGTGGCCCCCAAACCTACAGCCTGGTGAGGAGCCTGACATCACCTAAAACTCTGGACACGAAATCCTTCAATCAAATAATAGGGCTGGTCAAAGACCATTTTAACCCTCAACCTTCAATCATGAATTTGAGGTATAAGTTTGTGTGAGGGAACCAGGGGAGATGGTCTTCGCCAGACTGCGATGTTTAGCAGACCACCGTGAATTTGGCCTAGCTTTGGAGGAGATGTTGAGAGACAATACAAAAAAATCGCTTTGGAAAAAGTTTTGTGAAGGGGAGGTCGTGTCTCACGAACTTGATCACGTTTTTCGAGGAAGTGACGAAGATGATTGATGAGCGTAGGGCAGTGGATGTTGTCTACATGGTCTTCAGTAAGGCCTTTGACAAGATCCCTCATGGCAGACTGGTGCAGAAGGTGAAGTCGTATGGGATCAGAGGTGAGCTGGCAAGGTGGATACAAAACTGGCTTGGTCAAGGAAGACAGAGGGTAGCAGTGGAAGGGTGCATTTCTGAATGGAGGGCTGTGACAAGTGGTGTTCCTCAGGGATCAGTGCTGGGACTTTTGCTGTTTGTAATATATATATAAATGATTTGGAGGAAAATGTAACTGGATTGATTAGTAAGTTTGCTGATGACACAAAGGTTGGTGGATTTGCGGATTGCGATGAGGACCAACAGAGGATACAGCAGGATATAGATCAGTTGGAGATTTGGGTGGAGAGATGGCAGATGGAGTTTAATCCAGACAAATGTGAGGTAATGCATTTTGGAAGGTCTAATACAGGTAGGAAATATACAGTAAATGGCAGAACCTTTAAGAGTATTGATAGGCAAAGGGATCTGGATGTACAGGTACACAAGTCACTGAAAGTGGCAATGCAGGTGGAGAAGGTAGTCAAGAAGGCATACGGCATGCTTGCCTTCATTGGTCGGGGTACTGAGTTTAAAAATTGGCAAGTCATGTTGCAGCTTTATAGAACCTTAGTGAGGCCGCACTTGAAAGATAGTGTTCAATTCTGGTCGTCACAGTACCAGAAGGATGTGGAAGCTTTGGAGAGCGTACAGAAAAGATTTACCAGGATGTTGCCTGGTGTGGAGGACACTAGCTATGAGGAGAGGTTGGAAAAACTTGGTTTGTTCTCACTGGAGCGACGGGGGTTGAGGGGAGACCTGATAGAAGTCTACAAGATTATGAGAGGCATGGACAGAGTGAATAGTCAGAAGCTTTTTCCCAGGGAGGAAGAATCAATTACTAGGGGACATAGGTGTAAGGGGCAAGGTTTAAAGGAGATGTACGAGGCAGATTTTTTACACAGAGTAGTGGGTGCCTGGAACTTGTTGCTGGGGGAGGTAGTGGAAGCGGATACGGTAGTGACTTTTAAGGGGCGTCTTGACATGTACATGAATAGGATGGGAATAGAGGGATATGGTCCCCGGAAGGGTATGGGGTTTTAGTTCAGTCGGGCAGCATAGTCGATGCAGGCTTGGAGGGCCGAAGGGCCTGTTCCTGTGCTGTAATTTTCTTTGTTCTTTGTTATAGAAATCACCCAAGGGACTGAGTGCGCTGAGTAGGGCATGACTGAATTACAAGGCGTGCCCAAGGAAGTGAACCGTTTGTGGCAGGAAACATCTGTTGCGAGGAACAGCCCAAGTGAGTGCATAGCAGAGTCTGAAAGGGGTAGTACAGCACCAGGGATGGAAGCATGTTTTCAGTGTGGGGAGAGAGCACTCCCGGGAGACGTGCCAGTGCAAACATTTTACGTGTTTTCGCTGCAAGAAAAAGGGTTATTTGCAGGCTTGGTGCAGAGCAAATCAGGCAGGACAGAACGCACAATAGAAAATGACAATTAAGGCAACACTGTTAAACCAATTGGCTGATGAGCCTAATAAGGGATCCAAATTACATACATTAAACCAGGTCCAACTCAAAAGGATACCACCCATCGAGATAGTCCTGTTGGTCAACAGCAGACCCCTGAAGATGGAGGTTGCATTGGAGCCGCAGCAGTCATAGATGAACAAGCATTCAGAGACCTCCAGAAAGGCTGCGACACTTGATGCTAAGTCAATCCGAGGCCATTTTATGAACCCATGTGGAAGTGATGCTGGAGACAGTAGGGACAGCTGCAATACCGGTATCTTATAGGAACCAGGCAG